>NW_008349093.1:1506367-1511606 GCF_000622305.1 Nannospalax galili | reverse complement strand
CCAAAAGGTGGATGTGGTGGCACACACCTTTAATCCCAGCACTTGGGAGGCAGAGGCAGGTGGATGTCTGGGAGATCAAGGCCAGCCTAATCTACATGGTGAGTCCAAGCTAACTGGAGCTACAGGGATATCCTGTCTCAAAAAGACCAAAAAAAAAAAAAAAAATCCCAGGTGAAAAGACAGGTTTTAGCTTCCAAGTACTGTGACAAGTATCCTGGCCTGCTCTAGAGCTGTCCTTGTCAGACCAAGTTTATCGCCTTGTTTCCAGGCCTGGGGCTGTAGGTGGAATTTAAACAGTGTTTTTTTTAGCAGATGCAAAACCCTTGGTTAGATCTTCAGCGCTCATACACACACACACACACACACACACACACACACACACACACACACAGAGCTATTCACCCCATAAAGAGAAAAACAAAACAGACCAAAGTAACCATTACACCAAAGTCCAGCTTGGTGACCCAATGAGAGTTTTTAACCGGAGTTGCTATCAAGAGGATGGGAGAGGTGTTACTTACAGGAGCACACATAACTCAAAAGCATCCCCATCACCAAAAAGCTTGCCCCAACACAGGTGACAACTTGTGGAAGCTGCAACCTGGACCTCTCTGCACAGCTTGCAGGCCGCTCAGCAGGTCGGGGACTCCATTCTTCAGCTGGGCTGGTCAGAGGTGTAGCCCTCTCTCCCCACAAGCAGTTGTTTTCTCCTGTAAAGCTGAGGGGCCTTGGATCTTCTGATTTCTACTTTTGCAGACACATGAGGCTTTGTTTCCCTTCTTAGTCTCAGGAGCCATCCCCTCCTTCCTGGAGGGAAAGCTTCAATTCTAAAGAAACGGCTACATACGGAACAGACAGCTGGGGAGAAAGTGGAGCAAGCCTACCAAGGAGCTGCTCCCACCCAGGGCTCTGAGCTCATCTGCAGGAACCTCTGCTGGTTTGGTAGATAGGCTCTGTATTCTTTACCAGAAGTGGGCCAGGAATCCAGAGTCAGAAACAAGCAGTAGCCACCTCTCCTTGCTCTGCCCCTAGATCCCATTAGCTCTCCCAGGCTTTCCCAGATAGGCTTCGTAGGCAATCTCCACCTGCATAGCACCTCCAGGTCAATGTGCAATTGTTTATTTGCTTTCAAGAATCTCCATGGACTCGGAGGCCATTAGAGGTATAAGTACATCCTTCTTACCTTTGTACATGGCCACAGCTCTGTTTAGGACCACAGCACCACCAGCTTCCAGGGTGGGATTAATCATTTTGTGTAGTGAATCATTTTAGAGGCTTGAAGAAGTTCGAATTCTCTTCTCAGAATGATGCTTTAACTATATAACGCAACGCACAGAAAGTTGCAAAGGAAAACAATTATGCTAAGGTACAGCTATTGAAAGATATTTAAAAACACATAGATTCATGGAAAAGTCATAAACGTCTTTTATTAAAGTATTGCATAATATGGTCCAACAACAGGTGTGTTTTGAGGTTGCCATGACGATGAATGATATTTCACGATATGTGCAGCAAGTATGCTATGAAACTGAAAACACTGGCAACTTCTGTGGGTGACAAATGGTAGGTGCTACCAACACTACTGTGGTTCCCGACACTGTTAATTACAGGACATGCTTCATTTGGTTGTACAGAAAAAGCTACACGTCACTGAAGTCTATTGACTCTGGCATAAGACATGCTACAAAGTGAATGAAACATAAGAAATGTACCTTGTAAACTGTCAAGTGCAGTGTCCTTGTGAATACTGTTAGTCTTTGAGGGATGTGGCTATTCCTAGGATAGACAAAAGAGGTTGGGAACCAGGCTCAAACTGGATTATTTATTAGCGAGGGCACTGTGAGACCAGAAGAAAACAAAGACTCTGGTCCCTACTTTTCAGAGCAGACCTTGGATTCTTCTGGGTAGGCTTTCTTGTAGCACAATGATACTTGGTGTGACCTTCAGTGCGGGGTTAGAGTTAGAGCTAGCTCTGGTTAAGGAGAGGTCTCTGGGGAGGCCTGCCTCCTCACAGTTGCCTGAGCACCCTCAAGGTGGGACAATCCTTTGAGTAAAAACTCCTGGGCCCTCTTTGTACCTAGTGGGGATGGGTGCATTCAGACCTCAAGGTCTTAACATGAGTGACTTTTAATATTTTTAGTGTGTAGTTGTGTTTGTGTGTGTGTGTGTGTGTGTGTGTGTGTGTGTGTATACATGTGTGTGTGCATGTGCATGCTGAAGCCAGGGGTTGGTGCCTGGTGTCTTCTTCAATTGCTTCTTCACTCTGTTTTTTGTAACAAGGTCTCTTACTAACCTGGAACTCACTGATTCAGCTAGACTAGCTGGCCAGCAAGTCCCAGGGGTCCTCTGTCTCTGCCTCCTCAGCCCTGGGATTACAGGTGCACACTGCCATGGCTGGCTTTTTATGCAGGTGTTGAGAACCCAGACTCAGATCCTCATACTTTCGAGGCAATCGCTTTACCAACCTAGCCTAGTCCAGGGAGTGAGTAATTTTTAAAATATCACCCCACGCAAAAGAACCATGTTGTCGAGACCCTGCAGGTGAAGGATCCCATTCCTGATACCAATCCAAATGACCTTGGGCAGGAAAACTACCTTCTAATAAGAAATCATACCCCAGTACCATGCCAAGTGGCATGACCCCAGCCCTAGCCTACTGACATTTCAGCTCCTAAATAACATGTCCCTCCTTGCTCCTGCACAGCAGGGCTGAGCCCCTGGGGTTATTTTTATCTTGTGGTGCTACTGCTGGCTGTCTGGTAGAGGCTGTGGTAGGCTCCAGGGGCAGCTAGCTTGCAGCATGTTTCCTGTGTAGCTTCCCCCTTGATCCTCATGCACACTCTCTCTCTCCTCCAGGCTCAGGTGGCAGTTGCTGCCTAAAGCCCAAACTTGGCCTTGGAGGACAGCAAGGGCCCAGAGATCTTCTCAGGCTTTTTCCTATACACTGACTACCCACCCTCCACCCTGAGTGCCCCGGGATCCATTTCATGTGTAGAGAGGGCTCTTGAGGTGCTTCTCTTCATTTCCTCCCTCCAACTCATGATCTGTTAAGTAAAAGTACTACTGCTTTCTAGAAAGCCAGATTCACCAGATTGACTCTCAAACATTTGACTGTGAGCCACAGCAAGAAAAATGCTTTCTTCATGACCCAGCACATATATCCATCAATATCTAGAGATAAAACAAAAATTCCAATAAAATATTATTTACTGTTCCTCTATCGGCTACCCTCTGACCTTTTCTTGTCTTTTCTATTTGTTTTCTTTCTTGAAAAACTTTGGTTGCAGTCCACAAGTAAGTTGATTTCAAAACTACTGCGAGTTATGATTCAGTTTAAAAAATAACTTGTCAGATACTTTTCGGTAGTGATTTTTCTTTCCTGGATGAAGGAATGGCAGTGGAGCTTAACAAAAGCCCTCCAAACTGCGCACTGCCCTAGGTTTTGGGTTAGACACAGTTCTTAGAAAAGGAAGTTGTGTCGGTGTCCTTATGCTTGGAAGGGGAGTACGAGATTCCAGAGATGTGCTCAACAGATTCAAACTAGCTCCCAGCTCAGTTCCATGAAATAGAATTTATACCATGGTAATGGGCAAACATTACAACTCCAGGGCTTCCCATGTTTGCCTTTTCTCTCAGCTCTCTCGCCAGTAAATTTTCCAGTTTATAACTGATTCTCATACTGCACTTTCCAGTTGCAAATGCAGTATATTGTGAAGCCCTCTGACCTCAGCAGCCTCATCTGTGGAACATATTAAAAATGCCCACTTCATAGGGAACTATACATAGTCACTGAGTACTTTTCTGGTAATCAGACAGGACAGTGACTAGCTGGAAACCAAGATGCAAATAATTGCAAATAATTGATTTACTGTAATGATGACACGTGAAAGATGAAGTCCCCAAATTCCACTATCTTTCACGTTTTCATCACTGCTAGTTTATGTGAAAACAAAAACCTCTTCTGTATGAAACGCCAGTTTGCAGAAGTATGGTGAGAGTGAACTGAAATAGAGGGAGAAGAGAACTCTGTGAATGGAAGCCAGAGGTAGAGAAGAGTGAACTTGTGCTTTTTTTTTTTTCTGGCAGAAAATGGCAAGGAAACATTGCAAATGAATGGCTTTTCAAAGTAGGCCTTCTGTCCAAATAGAGAGAGAGAAACATGACGTTAGACTGCATGAGGATTAAAAGTCAATCCTATGTCAGGCATGGTGGTGCACGCCTTTAATTCCAGCACTCAGGAGGCAGGGGCAGACAGGTCTCTGGAGTTTAAGGCCAGCCTGGTCTACACAGTGAGTTCTAAGCCAATTGGAGCTACAGGGAGACCCTGTCTCAAAAAAGAAAGAAAAAATCAAGACTATTGCTGCTGAACATACTTCACAGTACTGCACACAAGTTATCAAATGTGTAGAGCAAAGGCACTGGAGTCCCCCAAATTATCCAACGCCAGCTCATGGTGTCCTTTCCACCAGACAATGCCCTTGCCTGGTGACACCTACATATGATGCCGAGACTAAGGAAATATGGGCCCTGATGCTGTATCCTTAGCCCCTGTCCATTCATTGTACCCCGAAGCCATGCAGACCAGGTCTATAGCATTGTTATTACCATGGTTATAATGACCAGGGATGTGTTCATTTCCTTCTGTTAGTATAACAGTGCCACAGCATGCTAGTGACCTTGAAGCCTGAAGGAAAGACTACCAGCCAAGGAACGTGGGTCCCACTGCCTGCTGGAGAAGACCAGGAAGTGATGCTTTCTGGAGTCTCAGAAGGAAGGCAACCTTGCCAACTCTTTCATTTGAGCCTTGTAACCCCTATTTTGGACTTCTGACCTCCAGAACTGTAGGATGATAGTAAATTTACTTTGTTTTAATAAAATTCACCATCATCTAGCGTGTTGTCTGCAAGTTTCACTAGACTCCTGTGCCCTCTTCTCTTGATCCCTTTCCTTTCTTTCCTTTTCTTCCTTCCTTGCTTTTTCTCTCCCCTCTTATATGTGCATATCTTGTGTCCCCCACCCCAAGTGCACATGCGCGCATATGTGAAAGGCTAAAGGTCAATTTGGGATATTGTTCCTCAAACTCCATCCACCTTATTTTGAGACAGGGTCTCTCCTTGGCCTTGAACTGGCTAAGAATAATAGGCTGGCTGGATCAAAAGCCCTAGGGATCTGCCTGAATCCACCTCCCCAGTGCTGGAACTACAAATGAGTGCCACTATACCCAGCTTTTTAAATATAT
>NW_008349093.1:1439711-1506347 GCF_000622305.1 Nannospalax galili | reverse complement strand
CCTTTTTGAGACAAGGTCTCCCTGCAGTCTCAGCTGACCTGGAACTCACTATGTAGACCAGGCTGGCCTTGATCTCACAGAGATCCTCCTGTCTCTGCCTCCCGAGTGCTGGGACTATAGGCATGCGCCCTGGCAAAAAATATTTTACTTATTATTTTTATTTTATGTGTATGTGTGTATTGCCTGCATGTAGGTAAGTGCACCTGTGTTGTGCAATGTCTACAGAAGACAGAAGAGGCTGTCATATCCCCTGGAACTGGAGTTATGGACAGTTGTTAGCTACCATGTGGGTGCTGGGATTCGAACCTGGTTTCTTCTGCAAGAACAGTCAGTGTTCTTAACCACTGAGCCATCTCTCCATCCCCCCAAATACAATATTTTAATTAATTCTTTGAAAATGTTATACATGTATAGTGTATTTTGATCATCTTTACTCCCCACTCCTCCCACATCTACTCACTTCCTTCCCACCCCTTCACAACTTCACGTCATCTTTCTTTGTAACCCCCAGAAGCTGTCAACTGTCAATAGCTCCTCAGCTAAGGATGGGGGTTGTGAGCCCCTCCATGCTGGAAGGTTGACTGGCTTGATCCTGTACAGGTCTTGTACAGGCGACCACAGATGCTATGAGTTTATGATTGTGGCAGTCCAATCGTGTCCAAAAGTCACTGTTTTTCTCTGGTCCTCCCCAAACTCTGGCGCTTACAGTTTTTCCTTCCTGTCTTCCTTAATGCTCTCTGAGCCTTGGAGGGAGGGGTTTTGATATAAACACCCCATTTGTACACTTGTCTTTTAAAATGTGGGTTCTGGAGATAAAACTCAGATCCTCATGCATGCAAGACAAGTACTCACTTTACTAACAGAGCCATCTCCACAGCCCCTGCTCCCTCTTTCATTTCAAGGACTCTTATGATTAACTGGGCTCACCTAGATAACCCAGAATCTCCCCAAGCCAGATCAGCTGATTGGCAACTTTCCTTCCATCTGCAACCTTAATCTTTCTTGCCATGTAACATAACATTCTCAGGTTCCTGAGACTGTGATGTGGACCTATTTGGGGTGGGGAACATTATTCTGTCTACCACAGTGTCTAAGAGCTCTTGAGCGTTTATCAAGGGCTCGGTACAGTTCTCAGCATGTTACTTTTCATAACACATTTAAACTTCATCACAACCATGTGAGTAAGTACTGATCCATAATAGCTACAGACAGGAAAAGTGAGACACAGAGAAGAAAAGTAACTTGATCAAGGTCACACAGCTAGTAAGAGGAAAGGCTGAGGAGTCTAACCTCAGAGCTCACATTCTTTGTCATAATCAGAGCAATTTAAGGATAGATGAACAAACTGAATTCTGCCTAATTTAATTCTCTGTTGATGATCTAGAATCAGGGTGTGACAGTCTCAGGTCTATCCACAGCGCCTAACATATGCAACCAGTTTGGACAATTTGGGATGGGCAGACCAGTAGATTTCCAGGGTCTGGGATGCCTGATCAGCTGCTTCCTTCCCTGAGTGCTTCTTATAGCAAGTCATACAACTCTAAACCAGGTCATATTATGACCCACAAGACACTATATGTGGCATCTAATCTCAGCTGCTATTTTTTTCTATATTGCAGAACCACATCTCTCTACTCACAGACAAAAAAGGCCAAGCCAAATTCTACTGCAGGGCCTTTGTAGTGACCAAGTCCCTTACCTGGAAGTTCACCCTAGTTCACACAATGCTCAACCATCACTAGTTACGTAGCCCAAGGATAACCTTGATTTTCTGGTCCTCCTACCTCTACCTCCTAAGTGTTAGGATTACAGATGTGCAGCATTCATGTTCCTTATCCAATAATGCAGGGGATCCTACCAGACATCACAAGCTAGTATACAAAAAGCCCAATGCCAAGAATGGCCTCTGTCTTTTGGAGTTGTTGACCAGAGGGCTCCCTTCAGTCCTCAAACAATACTTACTATGTCTTCCAGAACTTGATGATAAGACCTTATTGCTGAAGACATTACACATGTGAATTGTAAAACAGTCATGGAGAAGTTAAACTGGTACTGACCTCAAAGGTTTATCTCTGATAGCTAGCCTTCATAATGCTGGAAGCTGCTATGTATGCTACCAGAAAAGAAAGTAATCATCAGTCTCATCCAGTTGTGAACACTGAGAGCCAAAATAACAACTGGCCTGGTAAAATAGTCCCACTGGTACAATAGTGGCATGAATGTTTTGGGAGTAACCAACCACTTTCTGATTAGATTTAAGGCCCTTTTCATAAGATGGAGCCCATACCTGGCACTGTTACCAGGACTAAGAACCTGTGACTATGGTCACAGAC
The DNA here is from genome assembly GCF_000622305.1 of Nannospalax galili. NCBI lineage: Eukaryota > Metazoa > Chordata > Mammalia > Rodentia > Spalacidae > Nannospalax > Nannospalax galili. Next base: position 1,504,014 of record NW_008349093.1, on the reverse strand, counting down.
CATGGGGGAGAATCCACTACTATTTTTCTCCTAAATGAATATAGTATTAAACCAACTACTAATGACTTGTCATTGTTATGCCCAAAGATTAGTGCATATTTCAAATCTCACCAGATAAACTGCTCCTTGCAGCAGATGGTGATTTACACAGAGACCCACAACTGGCCAATGTGTGGAGAACAGGAAACTACAAAGTGCTCAGCCCTAAATTGGATATGGATATATATATATATATATATATCTCAATCATACCCTCTCTTCCCAAGGTTCAGGGATCATTGCAGAAGAGGGGCACAGGAAGGATTGTAAGAACCAGAGGTGGTGTATGAATTCAAGGAAACTGTGTTTTACAAATACAGCAGGGCAGTTGCACATATAAACCCACAGTGCTTGTGATAGCATAAGACCTGATCAAGCCCAAGTCAGATAAAATCTCAGCATGGCAGAGGTAGGTGAGAATAAAACCCCACCCCTAACAGGAAATACTGACAACTGACAGCTGCTATAAGAAGGAAAGTTTGTTTTCATTAAAGATGCCATGCTGGTTGGGTTGATCATACTCCAGAGAATAGACCTATAGCCAAGACTACTTGAGGAACACAAATTTAGACTATGCTGGAGAGCTTCAGTCATCAACTTGACACACTGAGGAAGAAAAAAACTTAACTGGGGAATTTCCTCTAACAGATTGGCCTGTGGGCCAATCTTGATTGTTGAGTGATGATGGAGGGCCTAGCCCACTGTGGGTGGTACTACCCCTGGGCAGGCTGAGCACAGGACTGAAGAGCAAGCCAGTAAGCAGTATCCTTTGTGGACAGTTATGTTGAAAGAAAGGTGGACTATGAAGGCCTGGCTTGTGAAGTTTCAGAAAGAAACAAAGACTCTATTAGGGTACTTTGTGTTGTATTTTGGATTAAGAATATGTGGAAATGAAACCAAGAACTGTGGCAGGTGTGGAGTGAAGCTGGCCTGAGCTCACAAGACAATCTGTGTGTGTTGTACATGACAGAGACAGAGGAATGGAGCTGCCCAAGCCTTTTGAAGTCAGAAGATCATGATTGAGTCCCAAATGTCTGACATTGAACTCATTTTGCTCAAGTGTGCCTGGTTCTTCCCTTTAAAGATAAGAAAATATTTAGCACTTTTTTTTTTTTAATAGGAGCCCAAAGCTAAGAGACTTTGCAATTTCAAAGAGTTTTTGGACTTTTAAAGTTTTGGAATTTCTAAGGACTGTGGGACTTTTAAAGTTATGCTATGTTTCATATTATGATATTAACATGAGATCTTGGGGACAAAAACCAGAATGGTTATAGTTTAATAGTAATGTGTTTGTCAAATTGACAGGGTCAATCATGCTGGATAGCTTCAGTTATCAACTTGACACACCTGAAAAGAGGGAACCTCAGCTGGGGAATTTCCTCTGTCAGACTGGGCTGTGGGCATGTCTGTGAGGCATTTTCTTGATTGTTGAGTGATGTGGGAGGGCCCAGCTCACTGTGGGTGGTGCCACCCATGGGCAGGCTGAGCACAGGCCAGAGGAGCAAGACAGTAAGCAGTGTCCTGTGTCATCTCTGCTTCAGTTTCTGCCTCCAGGTTCCTTCCCTGCTGAGGTTCCTGCCTTGGCCTCCCTTAATGGTGGATGGTCACTTGGAAGAGTAAGATGCAGTAAGTTTTTTTCTCTCCAAGTTGATTTTGGTCGAATGACTTATCACGGCAATAAAAAACAAACTAAAACAGACCCATGAAGTGAAAGGCAGTAGTGAGGTGGGAGTAGAGCTGAGAAGGTAGAGGTGGGTTTTGAATATGATCAAAATACATTGTTTGAATTTCTCGGTGAATCAATATGAATTATTTAAAAAATAATGCTGGGCTCAAACCTGGGGCTTTGTACTTGCTAAGCAAGTGCTCTACCAGCTGAGTCATATCTCCAGCCTCTCAAAGACCACCCCTTTGAAAAGGAACCAGGAAGAGCTATTACCCACCTTAATGAGATTTACCTCCCTCCTCCCTCTCCCATATTTTGGTGAACAATAAGGCTTTAAAGTTCCCGTCTCTTTGATTTTCTTTGGCAGGATGAAGAACAGAATGGGAGTTGCGCTTGATGGCAGAGGAGTGCCTTTCTGTGAAGCTACTTTTAAATTTGGGGTACACAAAAAGCAGGGGCAAGAAAGCAGGAACTATTTCTTAGCCACAAGATCGTCAAAAGGAGCATAGACGTACTGACTGTGGAGAACGGCTAAGAATCTCTAGTCTCCAGATGAGAACACTGAGGATCCTACACAGTGAGGTAACTGGTCCTGAAGCACAAATGAAAAAGCTGACCAAGATCTGAGCATAACTTGGCAGAGTTCATCAGTTGCCACCCAGGGCACCTCTGTCAGAAGGCTTGAAAAGTGGGATAATATTGAAGAGATTGGACAACCATTAAAAAAAGAAGGGACTATTTTTAAACAATAATCATTCTGTTTAGAAAGTCACATGGAAGACAGACATGAAGAACTTCAATGCCAGAGGCTATTTGCTTTTGGAGGTCCAGTGGTTCCACTACATTTGTTGAAAAGATTCTCCTTTCTCCACTGAGTTGCCTTGTCTCCTTTGTCAAAAATCAGTCAGTCATATCTATGTTGGGCTATTTCTGGACTCTCTTCTGTCTTAATCTATTTGTTTATCTTGGCACCAATACTGTACTGTTTTGATTACTGTTGCTTTATAATAAGCTTTGAAATCAAGACGCACAAGTCTTCCAACTTCTGTTTTCTCTTTCAAAGTTTGTTTTCCTATTCTAGGTCTTTTGCATTTTTATAGGAATTGCAAAATCAGATAATGAGTTTCTAAGAAAACATTTCTTGCTGAGATTTTTATTGTCTTGAATCTATAGATCAACTGGGAAAGAACTGACAAATTAACTACATCAAGTGTTCAAGTCCATGAACATGGTAAATCTCTCATTTAGCCTCTTCTTTTAAAAAACATTATTTTATTAATTTTTAAATTTTATGTGTATGAGTGTTTTGCCTGCCATGTACGTAGGTATACCACATGCATACAGTACCTGAAGAGGCCAGAGGAGGAGTCAGATCCTGTGGAACTGGAGTTAAGGACAGTTGCTAGCCACTACGTCGGTGCTAGAAACCAAACCCTCTCTTAACTATTGAATCATTTCTCCAGCCCTGTTTTATCCTCTTCATTTTTAAATTCTCTCCAAAGTTTTATGAATTTTGTTGACCAGGTTTCTTGTTTTGCTGTTATTTTATTTTTTGTTTTTTGAGACTGGGTCTTTCTGTAGCCTAGAACTCACTATGTAGATCAGGCTTGCCTTGATCTCATAAAGATCTGCCTGCCTCTGCCTCCTGAGTGCTGAGATTAAAGGCACATGCCACCACGCCTGGCTATATTGACCAGATTTTATATACCAAACGCTTATCCTTAAGAATATTTTGATGCTAATATAAATGCTATTTAAATTTCAATTTTCAGTTGCTTATGACTACATGGAAATCTAATTGATTTTTATATATTGAGTTTAGGTGCTGCAAACATACTAATATCACATATCAATTTTCTCTTTTTTTGTACTTTCATAAGATTTTCCATGTAAATGATATCATATGCAAATAAAAAGATTTTTTGAGAGATTGTGTTCAGGAAGTCCACACTCAAGTAACCCTATCTTCAGGCTGTTGGAATGAAATAGAGGAACAGTCTAACATGAAGATGGACAGATCCTTCAAGTTACCCCTCAGGGTGGCAGATGTATTGATCTAGTGCTCCACTATAACTAGTGTTAATATGGCTTGATAGTCTATTAACATTGGATGGCATCACAGCGCAAATCACCTGATTATCTCTCTCATCATTTAGGATCCTGGAGAGAGAGCTTAGTGAAGGAAAACTATCCAATCCTGGGGTAGAAGAATGCCCCCAAATTCCTTTTATAAAGCATCACCCTCTCTCCCTCTTTCCTCCACAAAGCCTTTCCTGGGCTCTGAGCACTTCATCTTGCCTCCTCCAGTCCTTTCACCACTGAACCAGATTGTGTAAAAATGCAAATCACACTACCCTGTGTGATTCACCTAGGCCTGAGCAGCCCTTCACCTTACTTCCTTTCCACCTCTATCAGTCAAGTTCATGCTGAGCTGTTCTCTGTGCAGAGGCTTTCTCCCCCACAATCCAAACCCCTCCTCTCTCTGCTACTCATTATCTGGCCAATTCCTTGGCATGCCTCCTGAAGCCCTTCCTGATGCTCCCCACTGATGATCATTCTCAGAGCACTCAGCCTTTTCTTGACCTTAAACTCACCATACTTGTCATTTAATTTGACATAGTGACATGCCACGGGAGCCAAGACACCGCTAGTTTGTTTCCCTTTTGTCCAACAAGCAGAAAGTACTGGCTGGTGGCTGGGCCCACTGCCCCAGCCCCACTCTGGACCTGTATCTAGTACAGCCACTCCTCACACGCCAGCCTTTGTGAACAATCTGAGGGTACATCTTGGATGTGTCTTCCTTTAAGAGGGTAGTTCAAACATTGACTTCATGTTAAAATTACCCTGTGGTGATTCTAGAAAATACTGATACTCAGACTCTACTACAAACATCCAAATTTGCTTGTAGAGTTCTTTGAGGACCACTGACAGAGAAGAAAAGAATGTCTGCTTCTGTTCAACCAAGAGATGAGGTCATGCCGAAGGGTAGAATGCCGGCCACTGGGTCTAACAGCCATTACCATCTTCACCAGAGAAGCTGTGATTACACACAAGAGACCCTCCGGGTCAGGCCTGTTGAGGTTCCCTCATAGAGAGAGAGGTTGAGGAGGGTCATTGGACCATCACCTGAGATTCCAGACATACTTCCTCCTGCTCCCCTCTCAGCTGTATGTAATTCTGATCCAGTTGCACGTGATCTTGGGAGGTGCTGGAGTGCTTAGCAGGTGGAAGGCTAACTGAAGGGGAACTGTCTCTATGCAGTTATGGGGAAGATGTCGCCCACGCAGGAGGAGACTTTTTAGTGATATGGCTGCTTCAGGGTCACCCAGGCTTCTGTAAGCAAGCCCAATAAACCCATTAGTTCACAAAGATGGACTTTGGCAGAATCATTACTTTGGTCTGCTGTCAGTGCCCTGTCTGGGGTGAGTAAGCATTTGTTCACGTCTCCTCAGGAAGAGTTCATGCAACAGGCCAGCAGGTGAGATGCACAGGGAACCTCATGCAAGACTCCTCCAGCTCCTGAACTGACTCTGCCCAGTTGGAACAGGCAAAAAGGAACCCAGACCAGAATGGAAAGCATTTTCAAACTTTATTTACAACTGTCACAGTGACAAAAAAGTAGTTTGGAAAAAAAAATGCTAGTTTCTCCCTGAGCCTCAAAACAGAACAGATAGAAGTTACAGGAGGTTCATCTCACAACAGGCATTTCACTGAAATACTAGGATTTTTTTTTTTCAATACGATCAGTTAGAAATACACACAAAGTACTTAAAAAAAAAAGAAAAAAAAAAAAAAAGAGGAGGCCAGACAGGAGTTCAGCCACTTGTCCAAGAGCAGCTGGGTCCCCCCAAAAGGCCCAACCGCTGAGGGGCCTGTCAGCCCCTGGCCTGCTCAGACTGCACACAGTTGTACAATGTGGTCTAGTGACCGGCAAAAGGAAGAAACCACCCCGTAAACATACATATACACAAAGTCATTTTGATACTGGGTTTACAAGCACATCCCCATCACACAGCAAGATTGGGACAGATGATTAGGTTACGGGTGAGAAGACACCAAAACACAGGAATTTAAAAAGCCAGACCCCTGTTCATAAAGGGAGGCAAAGGATGAAAAATGCTGGGAGGGAAGGAGAGAGGGATGAACAGAGCTCTGTAGCCAAAACAGAACAGAGGGGGAGAAAGGAGAGAGAAGCCCCCCTCATGGGGTTGACTGAGTCCCCTCCCCCTACGAGGAGCCAGAAGAAGTTATTGCCATCGGTGTGTATCACAGGCAGGCGACAGAGGGAGGAGGCAGGGGGCGGGGTGACCATAGGCATCCCAGAATCACACCTTGCCAAATGCCATGGCAACAGCACACCCCCATCCTCCTGCCCTAACGTGCCCCAGAGCCACACTGACCTTGAGGTATTAAATACAGCTAGACACACTAGTCCAAAGCCTGGGGTCCATCTGGACTGACAGAGACTTGAGGGGGGCACTGAGAGTGCCTCAGTTGGCTAGTCGAAACCAAAGGAAGGCTTTAAGTCCACATCTTAACCACACAGTCCTACTTTGAAATATCTGTCCTCCAACCCGTTGTTCCAGAAGGTGTGGAGCTATAATCAGAGACTGTAAGTCCAGAGGCTAACTTCCTCATGTAACTACCACCCTTGCTGGAAACAGATGAGAGGAGGGAAAGGAATGAGGGCTGCAGTTCCACAAGGACATCCCTATGTTCCCCACATCTTCCACCCACCTATGGGAAGAAGCAGGGATCTCTTGATGCCTACTGTCTCAAACTGGATCCCACAGCTGCTCTATGGGAGGCTTGGCACCCCCAGAGAAGCCTCAGCACATCATCCAGTGCCCCCCAGATTCCCACATGAAAGCCCACAATCCCAACCAGAAACATACAGTCTACTTTTGACTCCCATGGAAACCAAGCTCAGAACCCCATTGGAGCCGTGCTGCTGCCTGCCATGGCCAGAAAGGAAAGTGCAGGTCTGGGGGAAGCTGACCTTTCCACTTTTCTCCTCCATGGGGACTCAGAGCAACTCTTGGGGGACCCACAGTGGAAGGTGGCACCTCCATGTTCAGGCTATAATCTTGGGGTGTTCAACAAGGGCAGGGAGTGCTCTGGGAGGCACAAAAAAAAAAAAAAAAAGAAGATAAACCAAGGGAGAAAAGCTCAAAATCACTGTCCCTTAAAACCCTCCAGGTCCTTGGGGCTCTGAGAGCCTTTGACAGCTGGGACAGTCCTCCAACTTGTTGGGAGGACAGGTAGACCCTTCCTTTCCTGTGTATCCCTTCAGCTGGCTTTGCACACAGCCTCTTGCTCCTGTCCCTGCTTCTCTGTGGGAAACCAACACACCTGAAATGAAAGCAAAGCCTGGCGGTGAACAACACAGAGCTGGAGATGAACTTGGTTTTCAGACGCCTCAGGAGCCAAAGCAAATGCTGGTTAGCACTTCCTGGCGGTAGTTCTCAAAAATAGCGCGCATATTTATTTTTTTCTTTTGCCTGGTGTTTGGTTTCTTACCCAAAATGTTCCTTGCTCATTTGCCCCTCCCCACCAGCCCCCCAGGCCCTCCCCCCTCCATACACATCTCCTCTGGCACTGGAGTTCAGATAGGGATAACAGGCATGAGGCAGCACCCCTTCCCCCCAACCCTTCCCCACACCCCACCTCCTGTTCTCAACAGCTTCCTTTCTCAGAAGCCCTTGCAAGTTGTCAGAGGGCTCCACTGCTCAACAAATTAAAAAAACAAAACAAAAAGACAAGAAAAGAAAAGAAAAGAAAACCGACTCGGTGATTTTCAGGTGCAAAACGGAAGCCTCTTTTGACATTTTCAGAATGATGTGGCTCACTCTCTTCTTCCATCACCATGGGAAAAACAGTTCAGGTATGCTGGCTGACACGACCTCAGTGAGCCCAAGGGAACTTTACTGTTCCTTCTTCTCTTTTGTCGTCTCTTCACAGTTGTCTTGCTCATCCTCCTGAACCAAGAACTCCTCAGGGGGCCACCGCAGCTCCCCGCTCTCCACCTCCCCTTCTGTGGGTTCCACCACTATGGAGGGCAGGCGGTCCTTCAGTTTGCAGCAACGGTCAAAGTCTGATGGATCAGGGAAGATCTGAAATTAAAGCACAGCAGAAATCTGGTCACACATATATTTGACAAGAGAAACTTGCTTCTTTCCTTTCACACACACACTCCCACAGAGCACTGGCTGTCTGCCAGGATGGTGTTCTGCCTTCCTGATATTGTGGGACAGGAGAATGAGTGCTAGAGTAAACTGCCCCTCAGTCAGAATGTACTTCTAATCCTGAAGCCAAAAGTTGGGGTGGGGGGCGGCGTTGACAGTGTCACTGAACTTTAAGGGAGGGTATAACTGCTTGTATTCCAGATAAAATAATAGAAAATCACATCTTCACAATAAGCCATGCCGTGTTGTGCAATAAATATTTTATGCTTGCAATCCAACACATACAACAGGCACCAAAACATTAAGTTCCTGCCAGAATAATTATTGGTGCTTAGTAGAAATTCTTTACGAATTCTTTGTAATTTTAAATCAACACCGTCAAAATACACATTGCTCATGTTCTGTTGAAGATTTTAGGCTTGGAAAATGAGTTACCTAAACCCTTCTAGTGGAAATAAGACTTAAATTCAGGTCCACTTTGTTCTCATATTCCTGCCCCAGTACCACCTGCCCCCAAATAGATGGATCTCATTGCACCTGCCAAGTCAAAACCAAATCCAGAGCGAAGGCAGGGCCTCTAAAGACACACTAGCTGGGAAAAAAATCCAGAGCGCCTTCCTTTCTCACCTGTGAGCAACTCCTGGCTTCCTGCCGACTGTACACCTGGAAGGGCTACTTCTCCTTCAGACTCCCCTGCAGGAGGCTCTATCTCTTAACGTCTACTGTGGGTCCTGCCCAGAGCTGGAGGAAACCCCAAGCAAGGCTATAAAATCAAGAGGCCAAGTCTGACTTCTCTTCATACATACTGCCCTGTGACTACTGCTGACCCAATTCTTTGCCCAGCAGTTAAGCACTTAATCCACTGGGCTGTTGGTCCTTTGCCACTCGCAGTCCTCAGTGACACACCCAAGAACTGCAGAGAGGAGCTTTGGTCTGGATAGCTGGGGCTCACCAGATCACTGACACTTGGAACCTTCAAAGCCATCTCCTCTCACCTCTGTTTGACAGGCAGGAAACCCAGATCTCAAGGGATCAGGAGGCTTGCTGAAGGTCACACAGTCTGTTCATGGAAAACTCAAGTAGATAGAAACACGCTTTGGAAGAAATCCTGGGAGGCTGCCTGCTCCTGTTTTGCTGGGGTCAGGTTCATAGCAACACACAGGTGTCCTGTGATCACAGGGTTCAGAAGAAATACTCAGGCCCTCCCAACTTCCGTGGTACTCCAAGGGTATCTCCTCAACTCCAAGCACTGCTTCCCAGCTGTCACACTCTTAACTATGCCATAGGCCATGTGGAACTTTCTGGGAACCACAGGCCTCACAAAGTGTCTCAATCCCTTTGGACCAGTGATTATTAATCATTTAGCCAATAAAGGCCTATTGCTGGGGATTAAGCCTTAAGCCAGTTGCAAGAGCACGCATCATTAAAGACTTAAAGGGGCTCATAAAAATTATCGCAATAACAGCCAGAAGGAACACAAACTAGGAAGAGGCTGGACCCAGGCAGGTCATGAAGGCGTAGGAAAGCTGACCACCATCTCCTGCTGCACAACACACCCTGACATCTGCCCTTGGGCTGCATGGTACATGCACAGCTGAGCTTTGGGGTCTTTGTCCGCTTTTCCTGTGGAGCTGAGCCCTTCCTGAGGGTAAGGACATGACGTGCCTTCAAAGCATGTGCTCTGGGTATGATATGTGGACAGCGCACTTCAGTTTATAAAGCTCCACCGGGTACTACTGTACTGAGACATTACCACCACCTTAGGAACAGCATACTGTGGGACTCTGAGAGTTTCAAGGCAGAGTCAGAATTCAAATCTCAGTTTGAACTGGGATGTAGCTAGGCCAACATTCCTACTCCATGGATAGAAAACTGACCAGGGTGAGAAAGACTCTGGATCTCCACTGTCCTGTTGGTTGATGTATACTCCAACCCAGATACCAGGATGACAGTCCAGCCCAGACTCTTATCCTTCAGGACCTGGGGGAGGGGGCAGTGGGGGCATAAAGAGGAGCTAGCCACCTGTCCTTGCCCAGTGAGTGGAACTGCCTCTACCCTCCACAGGACAGCTGTGGCAGATCTCAGATGATCACTCAGACTAAAGAGGAACAAAGTGACAAGAGGCTGGCCAGGCTGACAGTAGTGAGTGCCAAGCATCTGGTTCCACTACAAGCTGGGAACAGGTCCTTCTTAAAATAAGGAGAAACATTAAAATGGTGTTGATGAGGATGGCTGCTCCTGCTGAGCAGAATCTCAATATTCACAATGACTATAAAATAGGTAGTAGTGGATCCCTATTTTATAAAGGAGGAAGCTGAAGTCCATATCCCCAGAAATTAGTTGCACCAGGACCCAAATGTCTATAGGACTTCAATGAAGCATTCAAGGACACTGGGTTAAGCCACAGAATCTAGAGCCTTACTATGTCCTTGACATCAGTTGGGTGACCACTGTTAAGTCCTTTCAAGTTCCTACCTCGGTGTCTCCTGTAAAGAAATGAAGTAGCCTTTTAATCTCAATAAAAGTTCTTGGCAAATACAGAGGTGATAGAATGCTTTGAGGACATAAGCAAAATTCAAATCCCAATGTCTTCTTTACAGCAATTTCCACAGGACTAGAGTTAGTATCCAATGTCTAAGCAAGAGGCAGTAATACTAACACAGCAATCAAAATAATAATGAACATTGTCTTTCATACCAAGAGCTCCACAATCAAGTCTTTTAAATCCTTGGGGGTGAGCCGAACACTGAACGTCTGATACTGTCTAGTTGCCAAAGACCTTTGCTCTGTGAATTGCTCAGGGCAAGAGCCAGTAAAAAGAAATTTTTTACAAAGCTTGTTAATTGTATTTGTTAAATCACTATAATAATTGTTCTAACCCTTCCATTGGAGATTTTATTTTATTATCAGATTATATAAATTTGTGCCTCTGAAAATTGTAGCTCTCTCCAAAATTAAACAAAAAGCACCCAGCACCAAAACAGCCTTTTGGTTTCTTTACAAAAAGACAGAAAGACTTGCAAAGTGTTGCTGAATCTTTTGCCAGCACAATCTTATCTTCGACAGCTGCTTAAGAGACTGACCCCAAGGAGGTCAGCATTTTTCCACTAAGTCATGGTTTTTAATCATCTAGGCAGCAAAAAAATGAGAGGTCCCAACTGCAATTTGATGTGATGGGGAAGGCAGTGGAAAAAAAAAAAAAAAAGAACTTGAGTTAGACTTGCCAAGCACATGACAGGTAGGGTTGCGGCAGCAGGCCAGCCCGGCATGCTGTTTGCCTACAGGAACTCGCAGGGAATAAAGAAATGAAATGCCCCTGTCCCAGAAAGAAAATTGCTTCTGGTTAACCTCCAAACCCAAAGTGCCCCTGCTCTTTGGACAGTAGAAAAAAAGATAGAAAGAAGGAAGGAGGGCTGGAGAGATGACTCAGAGGTTAAGAGCACTCACTGTCTACTCTTGCAGAGGACCCAGTTTGACTCCCAGCACCCACATGGCAGCCAACAACCATCTGTAACTCCAGTACCAGGGGATCTGACGCCCTCTTCTGACCTCCTTGGGCATTTCACGACACGGGTGCACCTACCTACAGGTAGGTCTAACACTCATACACATAAAATAAAAATAAAAATAACAAAATACCTTAAGAAAGAAGGAAGGAAGGGAGAGAGGGAGATATGGAGGCAAAGACAGAGAGAGGGAGTGGGAGAGGGCGAGAGAAAACAAAACAAAACAAAAATATACCACCAAAATCCTTCTACTGCAAAGGCTCCATGGGGAAGCTAAGAGATACTTTCTTCCCTCATCCCAGACAGGGCAAGTCCAGAAACATCCATATTTCCAGCTGTGGTTCCCTCAGCCCTCTACCTTTCTTCTTCTGCCAACACTGCTCTCTACAACCAGCTGTCACACCAGGCTTCCCAGGTTGATCAGACAAGACTAATGAGCACCAAGTTCTCTCCTTCACAAATAGAATAAAATCTTGTCAGTCACACATGCCAAGAACACCCTGGGTCCTGCATGTCCTGCTTGTGCAGAAACAGCCTGGATACAGCCTTGGTAAAGTGAATTTCACAGAAGACTCCTATACCGAGGATCGCTCTGCCAGATACCCTCCCATCCCAACAGATCCAGTCATTTTGGAAACTTGTGTAGAGTCCCTTGAAAGGAAAGGGAGCTTTAGGATGATCTAGGATCTAGGAGATGGTCTAAGCAACGTGGTTTAGATGCCAACATACTGGAGTTTCTGGCCGTGGAAGCCAACATGACCCAGAATGTTCTGTTGTAATGAAAATGTTCTTTGTACAGTCCAATATAGTAGCCACTAGTCATGTGTGGCTACTAAGCACTTGAAAGGTGTCCAGCATTTGCGTGTGACTTAAATAAACACAAATTTAATAAAAAGTTAAATAGTTACTGTACTAGCTACATAATTAATTATGAAGACAATGAAAACAGGGCTTTCCCGGAGAATGGAGATACTGGGTTGACTGGCCAACACTCTTGGCCTCAAAACAGAGAGCTGTGGGGCTGAGGACAAGTTTCTGGAGATCACGAATTCATCAGCAACCTTTTGCTTGGGCATGAAAGTTGCCGTTGAGCCAGCTCCCATTTCAGGCACAGAGAGGAACTGAAAGACAACACCAGGCCTCCAAAGGCCCCAAATTTGAAGACCTAGCTATCAGCTGTCTGCCTCTAAGCCAGGTGACCTAAACCTGGCTGTCTCTGGGGTGGGGATGGGAGAGAGATGCCTGACACCTCCTATGGAAAATGTGAGCAAGTCTAGTTGGCGTGTCCCTTCCCGATATGTGCATTGCTAGGCCATCATCTCTGACAGACATGATGAGCTGGCCACAAAGAGGGTGGAGGGCTTAGCAAGGAGCTGAGAGATTCTAATAGGGAAAGCACACACCAGCAGGTGGGGTAGATGAAAGGTGCTTAACTGGACACAAAGGGCTAATAACTAGCTCACAAGCTGAGACCTTGGCAGCCTGGATACCCTGCTCCTCTTTGCTGGAGAAGAGCAAGGGGCAAGAGGGTGGGGGAGGGAAGGAGGCCACAGGGACTGGAACAAATAGCAAGGCACTGTGCAAAAACCACACTGTAAGCTTCCTCTCTGGTTGCAGGTAGCAACAAAGGATCAACTTCAAGCCTGCTATGAAAAAAAGTCACCATTCCCACAGGTGGACAGGGGTCTGAAAGATCTGGCCTTTACCTTTCCCCAGTCTCCTATATCTGTGACCCTGGTTGGGTCACTTTAACTTCTCTGAGCCCTGAAGTTGTTTGTACTCTGTAGGAGTTGCTGGAGATATACAGAGTACTGATGCTGGGCCAGCCCATTCCTCTCCTGTCCACGTCTATAAATTTGGGTTAATACTAGTTCTGACTATATAGGGCTTTGGAAAGAATCAAATACAGGTATGTGTGAACATGTTCTGGAAACTCTAAATGATTAATGCTTGTCCTTATCAAATAAAGCGTCCCTGAGGAGCGTTTAGAGTGAGGGTCTGGAAATCTGATTAATTGTAGCCTGGGACAGGAGCAAGTGAGCAGAACTCTGGATCTGTGTTCACAAATCCCAGGCCACACTCTTTGGAGAAGGGGCTTGTGATATCACTGCTCCCTCCCAGAGCCCCTAGCCCCCCAGGGCAAGAACTGGGCCAGCTGAAATGAAAACCACTGCCTTGTCCAGGCCCTACCCTCTCCATGGGCAATCCTGCATCCAGAGGCTTCCTACTCTGACCTTCTTCCTGGGACCTGCACCACAAATCTGATTCCTCCTGACCTCTAGCTTCCCAAAGCCTGGATTTCTTAGTTTTCCTTGGGAACAATGGATTGGCCTTGTGTATTCATTCCTTCCTAGGAGGAGTTGGTCTGTAACAATGAGCAGGTCTCTCCCAGCATCCTGCTTCTGCTCTGGTGGAATAAAGGGGCAGCAACTAATTCAATGAACAATATGCCCTGGACTTTGACCCCTAACAATATGTGAAGGCAGGAACCACACTGAAATGCTAGCCTTCTGCTATTTTATCATCTTTACATTGTTAGTACTATTTACATCTTACTGACTTTTCAAAGTGACACTTTGAAAAGTGACACAAGGACTGTAGCTCTCCAAGCAGAGGACTGCAGAGTGGGTTCAAGGAAGGATGAATGTTTTCCAGGTCTGCACTGTTCATCTCAATCCTCTCGACTCTAGATCAGGGCTATGGAACATCCATCTCACCCTGTCCTGCCCTTCCTTGGTACCTCTAATCCTACAGGGTACTTGAGTAGAGACTTGGACTTTATAAAACTCTGAACCTCCTTCCTTGGGATCTCAGACTTCCTTAAGAGTCTAAGCCTTGAAACTTGAAAGAAAAGGAAATCCCCGGGATAAACACCATCTTTCATAAACATCTCTCAAACACACACCCATCCTACAAGTCAGGAGTCTCAAATTCCAATTAATTAGTACTAATGCCTACTGATAATGCTGGACCCAGACAACGGATAGGATTTTGGAATGTTAGAGAATTTCCCTCTATGTTCTCTGGGGCAGTGAGAAAATATTACAGTTATCTAGCATAGATAATTTCAAATGCCAGTATCTTATCCGGCAGATCATCATTACTCCTTAGAAAGAAGACAGCCAGCCTCCCACCCAGCCTTCCTGATCCTTCTCTCTATCTTCCTCCACTGGAACTACCCAAACGTCCTGTGGAGGATCAGACTGACCCAGCTACCATTTCAACCACTCCTTCCTTCTTCATTTTGGAGAAAGAAGTCTCAAGTCTTTAGCCTTGGCATCCTTGTCTGGACTTGGCTTCCTAAACTCTACTTTATGGCTTCCAAACCTACCCTCTGTGGGAGCACTCTTTCAAGTCTCTCTAGGACAGCCTTGTAGGCTTGTCCCATGGCCTTTGCTTGGTTTTCAGTCACTGCCACTTGTATAGCAACATTACCAGATCAACTCACCTTGTTCTAAAAGTGAATTATGAGGTAATTATCCATCTTTCTTTAAGTCAGAAAAAGGGTGCCCCCATACACGCCCCCCAACAAAAGCTGTCTTATAGTAAAAGACTCCTGGAGGTCTGGTGTGGTGTCAAACACCTTTACTCTCAACACTCAGTAGGCAGAGGCAGGTAGATCTCTGTGAGTTCAGGGGTAGCCTAGTCTACACACATAGTAGGTTCTAGGCTAGCCAGGCTATATAATAAGATGCTGGCTCAAAATAATAACATCATCAATAACAACAACCAAACCATTCGCAATAACATCAGAGAAAATATTTAGGAATAAAACTAACCAAAGACATTAAAAAGCTCTACAATAAAAATTGCAAAATGTTAAGGAAAGAGATAGAGAAGTCACTTTTAAAGCTTAAATCCTAAGATCTTTTCAGGGAGGGAGCACAGATGGAGTGGAAACATTTTCAGTAATGCTCAGATATCATTTGCTTTTTTCACTTTGTTGACACTTGCACTAATGATATAAAAAGTCACAGTGATGGAAGGTGCTGGCACCTTCATAAGAATGAACACAACACAGTAGCTGCATATTTGTACTTGTCATCACTGTATCATCCATCACCTCACATGATTAAACAAAGTCAAACAGCAGCAATAACAGCCTTTCATGTCCTTAATGAAAATCATAAAAAACAATGTTCATTAAACACTGACGCTCAAATAATGTTTGGTGTGTTGAAATAGAAAGTCAAAGTAAAGCATTCCTGCTACTACCAGGGTATCCCTAAGAAAAGCACTTACATAGATGAGTTGCCAGGTAAACTAGCCACTTTTCTCAGTGGACCACCATTGTTACTTGAAAGGATGACTGGCAAACAAGCTGTGGTAACTCCAACATGGAAAATTTCTCAAAAATGAGCAAAGTGAACCTGTCACTTTAAGGAAAATGATTGATAATATCTGTCACCAATGATAAAAATAAAGCTTTTAAGTGAAAATTAGAATTTTGAAAAACTTGTTTCAGCTACCATGAGCTTGACAGCTTCCTAGCACTTTTCTTGACAAACATGTTTTTTGATATTGTATAATGAAGTGTATCACCATTTGGAAGATCTGAATAACTTATTTTCCAAACCATCAGTGCAATACACTACAAAACTGAGCTTGGATAAAAGATTCAACCAAAAACAAGCCAGACTAATAAATTTTAATGTAAGAGTACAAAAACTTCATTCACAAGGTTTCATTTGGAACCACATACCATTTAAACAACTACCACTTGTTGCTGAGTATGGTAGCACGTGCCTATAATCCCAGTCCTTAGGAGTCAGTGGCAAGGATGACTTGTGAGTTCAAGGTCACATTGAACACAGCAAGCTAGAAGCCAGCCTAGGCTACTTGAGATCTTTTTCAAAAGAAAAGAGGAAGGTAGGAGAAAGAAAAGAAAGAACAATAAGAGAAAACTACCAATTGCTAAGTTTTGATGATATACAAAAATTTTTTGAAAAGCTACGAAAATATTTCTTCCCCTTTCTAACTACATAATCTGCATAAGCCAGATTTTACTCATTTACTTCAACCAACACATATTGCCACAGATTCACTCATGGGAAGCACACATGAGAATCTTACTATTTTCCATTAAACCAGACATGAAAGAGATTCTAAAATGTAAAACAATGCCTTTCTTCTCACTAAGCTTTTTCTGTTTTGGAAAATATAGCTATTTTATGACTATTATTTATATCAGCATATAATTACTTCATTGTTATTCTAAATAAACCAAGAAGTAAAAATTGAAAAAATCTGTTTTATTTTCTAAAACAATAAATATAAAAACATAGTGTACATAAACAAAAGCTCATAAGCTGTTTTTTAAAAGTATAAAAAGGATTGGAACCGAAAGTTTAGAACTGTTGGCTTAGGAAAAAAAAAGCTTAATTCAAGGCTGAAAGACAACATGTGTTTGAAAACTGGAGAAGAGTTGAGGGGAACATAAAAGGTGCCTTCCAATATTCCAAAGGCTGATAGGAGGAACACAGAGCAAATTTTTGAATCTTACATGAAGATCTAGTTCAAGGAGGGCTTTGTTCCATTATTCAATGATCAAAAATAATGGAGATTGGATTGGAGAGATGGCTCAGCTGTTAGGAGCACTGGCTGGCTGCTCTTCCAGAGGACCCAGTTTCAGTTCCCAGCACCCACATGACAGTTAACAACCATTCATAACTCCAGTTCCAGGGAATCCAACGCCCTCTTTTGACCTCTTCAGGTATTGCATGACATGGGTACACTTACATACATGCAGGCAAAACACTCACACACATAAAATAAAATTTTTTTTAAAAAAAATGGAGGTTAACTCTCATTATGGAGGAGAAAACCAAGGCCCACAGTGGTGACATGAGTTGCCTAAGGTGGCACAGATTGCAAAACCAAGATTAGAAAACTACTCATTTCTCTTAGTTGAGGGGTTCTAAGCTCTGTTCCTGCTGGTATCCAAAATATCATGCTGTTTTCAAGGAGATCCCATATCAAGGTGGCTGGTTCGATCTCAAATTTGACACCCACTCAGATACTACAGTGCCACAGTTCTGATTCGGGGGCCAGAATGTGGGGGATAGAGGGGATATATATATATATATATATCCAAGGCTGAACCTTTGTTTGTATAATCCCTAAATGAATTTTGAACAACTGTGTCTCCTTTTCCATGACTTAATATTCCTGCTGTATCATAAATATTAACACTTTAAACCAAGATATATAGGCTGATTTTTTAAATGTACTCAGCAAAAGCCCAGTAGGGCAGTGCATGCTTATATAATTGTAGCACTCAGGAAGCTGAGGCAAGGAGAACCATCAAGAGTTCAAGGTCAGCCTGAGCTACATAGTGAGTTACAGGTCACTCTGGACTACATAGTGAAACTTTGTCTCAAAAACATCATACTAACAAAAAATATACTCAGTGGATTATGAAAGCTATAGCAATTCGATATCAACCATTGCCCATTGAAACACTCATAAATAAGTTCCAAAGTCAAATCTTACAGTATTCTGATTCCTATTTGAAACTATATTTCTATTTCTACATGGAATTTATGCTTTTTTTAAGACTGTGTCTCACTATATAGGCCAGGCTACCCTGAAACTCACTGTGTACCCCAGGCTGGCCTCAAACTCATCATTTTGCCTCAGTCTTCTGTGTTCGGAGATCACAGGGATGCACCACCACACCTGACTGAATATTCCTTTAATATGCTTTTATGTTTGCAAGGTTTTAGCCATGTTTTCATAGTTTTCTTCAATGAGAAGATCTATTATATATAGAAATTGACATTTTAAAATGTCCTATGACCTTAAGGTTTTTAAATTTAAAAAATCTGTAGCTTTTAGTACTTAATTGATGAATAGATGTAGCTCAATGTAGCTATTAGTATTTAACCGATGAATAGATGAATAAATGCATCACAACTAATTATTAAACACAAAGTTTCATTTTTATTGGCTGAGTCTCTTACTGTGAAGAACAAGTAGGAAATCTGGGGCTTCCTGGAAATGATGTTTTGAATGGTCTATTTGTTTGATGTCCTTAAAGTTTCTACCCAGGAAAAGTACCTCGTAAGGATCAAGAGAGTGGCCAGTAGGTCTCCCTTCCAAGGAAGGTGGACAGAAAGGTAGGAAAAGAAAGCTGGTGAGGCATACCACTGGCACTGCAATTTGCACAAAGCCACAGAGGGAAGCTGAAGGTGAGGGCACTGATTTCCTCAACACACCACCTGCTGTCATGTCCCCTGGAAAGTTTCTGTGAACCCCTGGGGCAGCGTTTTCCTGTTTTAACACTGTGTTCAAATGTGAAGTAGTGCATACACAGAGCATTATTAAGAAGTAATTTGGCATGAAACTCTGCAGGACTGAAGTGCCAAGGAAAATAGCCAGAAAGCCTCTAGATATGATGAACACCATAGTTCAGGGGGCAAATACCCAAAGGAATACAGAAATCATAATTGATATTAACTGTGATTATGAATGAAAACAAATTCCTTTATGGCCAATAGCAATGATGGTCCCAAAAAGAGCCATGCTGTGAAATTTCACAATCATGGAGCCTGTTTGCCAGCTTCACAGTACCACCTCCACTGTTTTCTGTCATATCCATGTATGTGTTATGTTCTTTAATAACTCACTTGCTAAAAACGTATTTGTTTAAAAATCAAGTATCACTATATAAGTAGAAAACTAGCATGTGCCATAGGCAGTAATCATGAAAAGCACTCACATTTTCATAAACCACCAGGAATATGTGGACCCTACTCAAACACTGGCCTAGGCTGTTACACACACCAGGACTCTTGTAGGCCTGTCGGGTAGAATGTCCTTGGGAGACGGATACAAAGTGCTTATTGCATTTAGATATCCTTCTAAAAACCTAGTGTATCCTCAATTCAAGAAAACTAAAGTGTCTCAACTAGGAACCTTCCATGAGACAGACCTCATGGAATACCAAAATGGTTCTAAGACTAAGCATGCCTTTGGCTAAACTTTGTGGGTCTCTAAGTCAAAGCATTTCACTGGTCTTTTTGAGGTTACACGGTATTTCAATGTCATTAACAGACTAGGAGGGACAGGTAGAACGATTGCCAACCCATACACATCTGCGGTCTAGAGAACGTGTTATTGAACCTGTGATGGGTCAAGCATGCACACTACCTATTTTCAGTGCTAAAATGTTGCTTAAGCATTATTAATCATATCATCATGTGAGGAAGATGTACAAAATATCCTGAACAGAATAAAATAATCAAATGCCTTTCTGACTCTGTCCCGAAGTTCCTCCATTATCCCATCTCTGTAGATCACAGCTCTGATATGCTATTTGATAAAGCTTTCAATGCTGGGAGATTACGTTTTGATAAACTCAATTATGTTCTCTGATTCTAAGGTAACATATAACCAAGAAGCTTAATGTTGTTGAATCTCTTTGAATCAGTAGCTCTACTTCCAGGAATTCATTCCAAGAAAACAAATCAGGCCTGTACAGAAATTTACGTAAAATGACGTTCAGAGCAGTGTTCTTTGTAAGAACAAAATATGCCACAACCTAAACATTTAGCATTGAGAAGAGGTACATACAAAATGAAATACTGTTTTATGAAGAAATCCAGATGACAAGAACATAGTCAAAATATTATATTAAATGAAAAAAAGATTTGCTACAGCATAGGAAAATCTACATCGAAAAATACTGAAAGTAAACATCCCCAAAATGTCTCGGTGGTAGGCTATGAATAGGCTTTTTTTTCTTTGTTCTAATCTGTTTTGCTACATCTATGAAAGATAAATATTACTGTTGTAATAATAAATATATATATATCCATCCACATTTTTACCTTTTGACTCAGAAATCTTACTCTAACGCTAAAGAAATACTATAAATTATTCATATTTATATTAAAAAGTTAATGTAAATCATCACATTATTTATGAGAAAAAATGACAAAATTTTCAACAATTAGACAATGATGAAACAAATTACCTAATTTTATGATAAAATGTCAGGTCTTCTGGAATGTAGTGGTGCATGCCTGTAATTCTAGCACTAGGGAGGCTAAAGCAGGAGGATTGCTCAGAGTTCAAGGTCAGTTCAGGCTACCTGGTGAGGACAAGGCCAGCCCAGGCAACTCAACAAAAACCTATCTCAAACCAAAAATTAAGAGTGCTGGGTATAGCTCAATGGTAAAGCATTTGCCTAGCATGCATAAGGCCTTAAAGTCAATTCCTAGTACCAAAAAACAAAGATAGTTTTAGATTATTTTGAACAATAAGTTGTAGTGATGACAAAATGCTGGTGACAGATGTTGTTATTTAAAAATGCTAACCAGGGGCTGGAGAGATGGCTCAAGTACTTAAGAGTACTGGCTGCTCTTGCAGAGGCCCAGGTTCGATTTCTGGCACCCACATGGTGGCTAACAATGGTCAATAACTCCAGTTCCAGGGGATCTGATGGATTTTTCTGACCTCCACAGGCTTTGCATGACACAGGTGCACTTACACACATGCAGACAATGCACTCATACACATAAAATAAAAAGTAATAAAATTTAAAAGGTTTAAAAATTAAAATGCAAATCATAATGAAGTACAACTTTGGCTGCATGAAGTTAGATGGGCGTACTGGAAAAGATGGCAAAAGATGCAGGAGTGGTAGCAATTATGATTTAGACGAGTCGGAGTATGACAATTGGAAAAAAATTAAAAAGAAAAATGAAAATTTCATAGTAGGCATCGCAATTTGAAAAGCTTAAGAATAACAAAGCACAGACTTTATCAATGAAAACAGGAAATGACTGACAAGGAGGGAAGGAAAAACTTTCCTATAACTACAATACTCTGAAAAAAACCACTACTGTGTAACATTCTGCTGTCTTGACTGTGTGGTGGAGTGGGAAGGTGGGGGACTGTCAGTGTTGCACTTGCTCTATCCACAGAGATCACCTTGGATGTACTTTACATTCTCCAAAGGCAGAAGATGAATTCAAGGTATGTGGGCAACCATCTCCACAATGAACTTTGTGATGTCCTCTGCTCAGGCCTTACTACTTCTCATTCAAGATCTACAACTTTCTTTCCCACTGACTCCAGTGAAATCCCTAGCCAAGAAGCAACCAGCTAACAGTTTCAGCTAAATGCTTGGGGGCTTGTACTGTAAGGCCTCCCTAACATGAGCTGCCCCGATGCAAGGTAATGAGGTCCAGCGGGAGGGAGTTAGCTCCCATAGTCACAGTTCTAACACAACAACAGTTTGGAGAAACTTTGAGCAGATTTACATTATTTCTAAGATGGGTTTGTGCAATGAAAGGCCATCTGCAACCGAGAAATGGAGCAGCACAGCTCAGAATTTGATTGACTGACTGATACAGATCCTTGCCAAGGCAGGGAAGGGGCAGGTGCCCAGGCAAGACGCAGGCAGAGGCAGCTCTGTGCTGAGCAGGCTGGAAAGGGAGGAAGCTCCAGCACACCACGGCCCTGTGTGAATGAGGGCCTGTCTTCTTATCCTCTAAGGATTATTTCAGATTCAGGTCTGAAAGATCATCTCAGGACATTCACCAGACACCCAGGAATAGCTTTCGGCTTCGGTCACAAGATTCACCACCCAAACGAATCCTGTCCCCTCACAGTATACTACAGTCCTCCTTTTCTATCTAATGTGAGACTGGGTTAACTAGAAGAAAATGCTGAGCCTGTTAAAAACTTCACCATGGAATTGCCAAGGCACAGGGATAGTCTCAGCCCAGGAAAGGGAAAGAGGAAGGCCTCAATCCATCATTCAGCACTCATTAAGTTACTATTTGTAGGATACTGGGCCCAAGACTGTAGGAACAAAGAATGGTCTAAGACATAGCCTCTGGCTCTGTGGCACGACGAACTCATGGGCACTGGGAGAGGGAGGCGTCAGGTCCAACACAGGCCTTTTGAGAGCAGCTGGTCGTATAGGTCCAGTGTGCAGCAGGCTGGCTGAGGGTGAAGAAAGCTTGCTGTCTCCCCATGGCCAGGCACAGACCTGCTGTTGTGCCCATGAGGGTAGGGGAAAGAGAGCAAAGTCTCTCATGAGAGCAATTCTAGGCTTCTACAGGCCCCAATCCAGGCCTGCTGTAATAGAGAGTGAAACATTCGTGTCTAGGCTTCTAGCAAAGAAGGGAAGGTTCTAGACTCTCCTACGAAGTGGACTTGCAATGAAAATGTAGGTGGTGGCTTAGAAAGAGCCAGTGCTACTCCAGGAAGCCAATTCCTGGTGCTTCTAAACCTAGTGGCACTAACTTCCTGTTGCCCATCTCAGCACTATGAGAGATATGGAGAGAGAAGGTCAGGAGAAAGAAAACTTGCCACAATCCAAGTAGCACGCCGTGTCCATGGCTGCCCATCTTTGGCCATGGACTTTTGGAACTTTTTAGCTTTATGTCTCTCCAGGGACAATTGAGACTTTTTTAAGTCCAATGTTATGAAAGATGATTTCCTGGTGATCATGGGACTTGAATGTAGCCACTCAATGGGGTCTCCCAAACTCTGGGGGACATGTAGGACACCACCTGGGGTGATCAATGAGACAAGGAGAGTAGAAGAGGACAAAATTGAAGCTGATAATTACCAAGAGTGCCCTCATGATGGGGGATAGTGGGAGACAGAGGAAGGATGGTGAGCAGAAGCTTTCTTGGGGGCCTAACTCAAGGATGAAGAACAATGAAGTCATCCTTTAGGTCAATGCATCCCTCTGCATGGATCAGAGCCTAGGGAAGAATAATGATCTCAGGTGCTGGTCCAGGTGCTTCCTTACACAGGGAAACCAGGCTCAGGATGTCTTTCTAAAGATGAGCTCTCCAGAGATGTGAATGAAGTTTTTGTGTCACTGCCTGACTTCAGCGATAACTCATAACCCATTCTTCAAGGAGCTATTGCCCTTGATAAGGACTGAGGCAGAGAAAGTAGTTGGCTATGGCTAAACCCCCAGGCCCTGCCCCCGAGGAGGTTGATTCTTAGCCTCCTTGACTCTTTCAGTCCTCTCTCTGGGGCAGAGCTGATTGAGGCTCTGGGCCTGTGAGAAGCAAACACTAAGTAGAGGCAAGAAAGGTCAGTCACCACTATCTCTCGTTCTACTCTGAGGGAAGATGTGAGAAGCTCTGAGCTCTTTAGATCAAAAGGAGGTCATGGGGCATAGGAGCACTGGGTTACATAAAGAAATAGCTTCTTCTGGCACTCAGAATGACCTCCTGAAAAGAAGAGCCATATCCTTGCCTGACTGAGAGATGCTGTCAAATGGCAGGCATACACGAATCAAGAGTATTTAGCAACTGGGATACCGAGAGCAACCGATCAAAGATGTGCAGTGGTCAGAGAGGCATTTTATGAGCCTAGGCAGGGTCTGGGGTTATAGCTCAGTTGGTAGAGCCCTTGCCTGGTATGCATGAGGCCCTACGTTCAAACTCCAGCACCACCAAAACCAGACATAGTATCACGAGCCTATAAACGCAGCTCTTAGGAAGTAGAGGGCATGATGATCAGAAGCTCATAGTCATCCTCGGCTAGTCTAAGGGTTCTAGGCCACTCTGGCATCGAGACCCTGTCTACAATTAAGTTGAATGAATGAATGAATGAATGAATAAATACATACATACATACATACATAAAGGCTAAGGAAAGATAAAGTTATCAGACTTTGTCCTGAGGCTGAGGAAGGAACAGGTCTAAATGCAAAGGTACAATGTAGCCAGCAGACCTAAACACGGTGATAAAAATGTGATAGCCTCTGTACATTGTGTCTGGAGAAGTTAGGGGACAAGAGCAGAATGCCAGTGCCCCTTTAGAGTTCACCAGTGTCAGAGCTCACAGGCAAACCACTAGGGCTCTTCCTCATACAGAGCACTGGTCAATTCAGGAGACCCTCGGAGAGAGACACATTCCCAAATAACACATACTTAGAATCATGGGACCACGGAAAGAGCAGGCTTCACAGGCATCCAGCAACTGACCTGTACTAGACAGCAAAAAACTGTCCCATAGGCTGGTAACTGACTGGGAAACCCACAGACACTGCACAGGGAGGGAGCTGCAGTTTTCCAGAACATAAATATTCTCATGGAGACCCTCCCACACAGTTCTGAGAGCTGGCTGCTGCATACAGGCTAAGCAAAATGTACTAGACTTTCCAGTAACCTTTACCTACCCACCCCATGGGATGTAATAATTCCTGCCAAATAATATGAAAACATGTGTTTCACTTATTTCAATGACTTCCCAAATGGATATGTAGACAAAAAAGGGTACTGGCTCCAGATTTTTATACATACTCACAAAATGGAATAAACTCAGGGCTCAGGATGTGGTTTACTTGGTAGAGTGCTTGCCTGGCATGCATGAGGCCCTGGGTTCCATTCCAGTACTGCATAAGCTGAACATGGTGGTGTGGATCTATAACCCCAGCATTTGAGAGCTAGATCAGGAATTCAAAGCCATTTTTGGCTAGCCTGGGATACATGAGACCCTGTCTCAAACAAAACAAAATAAAAATGGTATCAATTTCTAAAAGATCATAGAAGGGCTAACATGAATCCTTCAGGGGACTAAGAAAAAAAAAGATATGTATCTGGACCCTGAATAGGCATGGGCCTGGCAGGACCTTCAGAGGCCAGAGCAGAGATGAAGGTGGCCAGCTTTCAAATCAGGACACCATTCCCCTTAGCATCTACCTGTTCTGTGAGCATGTAAGTAAGTATCTGAATGGAAAAAAGGTGATGACTAAAGAATATAAAGCTGATACCAAGGCATGCCCCTGCCCTTGATGCTCTGGCAATGGGAAGGTAATGCAGAGCCCATGTTCTGAAAAGCCAGGCATTGAAAGAATGGTCACATCCAGTACAAAGAAACCAGGGAAGCTTAATTCTGGTTGGGTCTGGAAGGCTGGAGACTGAATGGAGAAGTCCTAATGGCCACTTATGTGATGACCTTGTTTCAAGGTCAAATTCTAAGCCTGAGATTCTGGTTTATCTGCTCAGTCAGGATTGATGTCTCTTGCCCCTACTCAGTTCCTTGGAAAAGCAGGTCTCAGAAAAGCCACATACTATTATTATCTTCAGGAGTAAAGCCAAGAACAGAGCACTGAGTTCCCACCCGCAGCTCCAAGCAGAGCCCAGGCAAGCAGGGCCACAGGCTTTGGCCCGGAGCCAGGCTCAGTCAATCCCCCAGGGCATTGGTGGGAATGCTTTTAATTGAATGGCACCTGATTTGAGGGGACCCAGAGAGTACCCATCACCTGCCAGTTGCTAGACCAGCTCACCAGAGAGCCTCATACTGGGCATAAACAGGAGCAGCCAAGGAGTACATGAAATTTTAATAAAATTACATGAGAGATGGTGTTGCCCCTTCTGGACTTTTCTTTCAAAGTCCAGCCTACCTGACTTCCTCATTCCATGCTGTGTCAGACTGTCAAATTTCATCATCGGCGCCCACACCTGGATTGACCAGTCTACCTATGTCCCAGAAGTCCACGTACAAGCTGGTTCCCCACATAAGCCCTAGGCCCTGGACAAAGCACCCAGCCCATCAGGTTATGCATAGAAAGTGCCCAGTAAATGCTGCTTGGCTAACTATTACAACTTTTCCCCTTTCTCTTCACCAGGCAACCAAAAGCCCTTTCTGAAATCATCTGTGACAAGAGAGCTTTGCAGTTGCAGGTAAGCTATCTGGGCGCTAGGCAGTGATCTCCACCCAATGGGCAGGGGTAGATTTCCTCAAAGCTGTAAGAACTATACCCCTGGTGCAGAGATTTAGGAAAGGAAGCCTTGAAGGTATTTTTCTTCAGGCAGTGTCCAAATATCACAGGACAGAAATGGTTTTATTTTACTCCAGCCACTGCAGCCTCAATTCAGTCCTCCTCATCCAGAATGGCAGCCCCGTCCATGGCCACCTGTGCTAAGGCTCATAATTATAAGGATACCCTCAAAGATTTTCACGGCTGAGAAGACTTCTTGGGCTCTTTGGTTTGGGACATGTTTAAAAGGAAAACAGAGAAAGCACATACAAAATATACTGATGACTACATTTGGAAAGGTTCTGTGATGGAAACCTACAACCAGGAACTGAAAGACACCCTCACCTGTAACCACCAAGACCTTCAGTTTGACTCAGAGGCTTGGAAACTGGTATCCAAAACTACCAAGGCAGGTGGGACAAAAAACTCAGCACCTCCCACCTGGCCATGGGGCCCCTCAACTGCCTTCTCAGTCCCTTTCTGGGGGAGGAGGGTTGAAGCAACTCTGAAAAAGCATCCTTCCTTAGGCCCCTCACCCCTGCAGGCCAACGGGATTCTTATTTCATCAGGAAGTGAAGCCTGATGTATTAACACAAACAAAGGGGCCTCCTTGAATCTCCCAAGCATGTCTGAAGTCATGCTCCCAACCTCAGCCTTTATCCTGGCTCTCTTTGATTGCCCTCCTCCCATTGCAAAGCACCAACCCCAGCTTTTCCATTTATTTCATTCTTTACAAAACAAGTGTCTTTGGAATAGCTTTAAGGAATTAGCAGCTGGAGTATGTCTAGACTCTAGCCAGATCCAGCCCAAGGTGATACACATATGTCAGAAGATTAAAACCTTGTGGAGAGAGGTCCAAGTGCCCAACCACAGCTGAGCTAGCTTCTCGGTATAAAGTGGGGTAGGCATTCCCCTGGCATCTGTGGCTGAGTAAAGTAATGTGTGAAAAGTGCTTGGCACTTCATGCCCCATTCATCTTGCCTGGGCCAGTCTCTCATTCTATACAACAGCCCTTGCCTCAAAGTCTTCCCTGACAGGCACTTCCCTCCTCCAAATTCAGCAACCTCGGGACTCTCTTTGATGATCCAAAAACTGAAGTATGCTATTGCTGGCTGAGTATGATAAGGCCATCCCCTCATGTCAAGGCTTTACCACACAGAAAGAGCATTGGCTAAGTGTGTGAAGGGTCGCTCCACTCCATTGATAGGGTCCTTATATATTTTATCTCCACTAGACAGTATGACCTCTAAGCTGCATTCCAGCAACAGCATCCCTGAGATAGCATCCTCTTCAGCTCTAAGTAGTTTGAACCTGAACTCTGAATCAGCCAGTCAACCATTCTCCCTCCAGACCACCCTTCCCTAGGAGCTTTCTCCTAGCTGTGTTTCTACTGCCCAAAAACCTAACTGGGAAGAAAATTCTGCTGTTATTGGGAGAGTTCCCAGAGTCAGGATGGCTAATAAATGATGCTGGCTAATGTCTGCTGAACCCTTAGGGATCTCAAGCACTATATCCTCTTATTATATTAAATTGTCATTACAATCCTATTGGATGAGAACCATTGTTGCCCCATTTTACAGATTAAGAAACTGAGGCTTACTGGCAGTCAAAGGCTTTCCCAAGGTGACACAGCTCTTACAGGTGATACTGCAACCCCAAACAAAGTTTGCCTCCAGTCCCAGCAACTCACTTGATAGGAAAGGCCATCCTTCCGGGGGCTGAGGCCAATCTCTTCCATGGATGGAGTATTCATCATCACCTCAGTCATTTCGGCTGATCTCAGATAATCAGAGCTGTGGAGAAACCCAGACCAAAAGTCAACATATGTAACGTACTTACACATTCCTCCTCTTGGTGGCTTTGTGGCCCTGGGACCCGGGGAGTGACTGAAAACAGGATGAGAGATACTCAAACAACTCACAGCAAAACAAGCTTACCACCGCCTTCCCAGAAGCAACAATCAAACCTACAGCACCAGGACTCATATTCCCATGGACCAATAAAGCCCACTGTCTGCAAGTTCTCCTTCCATCCTACCCTATGCACTACAGCACCCACTCCACCCCCATACACAGGGAAGTCCTGGATTTTCTTTTAAATGAAACACACACACACACACCAGGAGGTACTTGAGTCTGTGTATCTATATGAAACCAATTCAGTCATATCTGCCTTCACCCTTCCACCTAAGAATAAAAGTAATCTGTCCATGAATTTCCAGTGAACTGCACAGTAGTATTACATAATAACAATAACAGGCCAGCCTTAGGGAGACAAAGTCCAATCATGCTGCCTTCTTAACTGTCTCTGTCTGTCTGGTCCTTTAGGCAAAATGTCCCACTTAAAACCCCAAGGGGTCAGCTTTTGTGCAAGCCTTACATCTGCCATCCAACCCCTTTCGGTAGCCCTGGCAGCAGCTGCTACAAGCTCACAGCATGAAAAACATCCCCTGGATTAAAAGCATTAAGGACACCCAGACTCTGATTGCAAAGAAATTTCCAGAGGGGCGAAGCTGGCCCACCAATGGCTGTCATGTGAAAGTGCTTTGTACTCTCTAAGCAGGGTACAAATGTTCCATTATCCTTTCAAAAGCCATGGGCATACACAGAGTCCCGAATGCACAGTGCAAACACACATACTAAATCCTGGTACTCAGGACACACCACCTAGTATTTTCATCATGTCTATACACACTGTTTAAAAAAGAAAGACAGGCTTTAGAAAGACTGTATCTAAGAAAATAGACTTCTTTTCTTATTTTTGGATACCAAATAGACTAGAAATGGAATTTGGTGTTCTGATAGCCTTCACCACTTAAGAGCTGTGTGATTTTGAAGAAGTCATATAAGCTCTCTAAGCCACAGGTGCCCTGTTTGTTACTAAGATGCTAATAACACATACATATCTCATGGTTATGTCTGGAGGAAAAATGTTGCAGACTACCAAGGAAGTGCTGATTAATAAAATAATCCTAAACCTTAATGGGTGGAGGCGCTAAGATCCCCCGAGAGATCCTAACATCCACGGTGCTAAATTTTGAACACTCGGAGACACAAAGCCTTCACCAACCTTCAAAGCCTCACCCATAAGGCACCTGATGTGCCTGTACAGAAGGGGTACACAAGCCTCGGGTGTGTGGGGGGTGTTACTTTGTTTTGACAGCCAGTGGCCTCTCTAATCAAAGCTAAGACAGGGAGGGGAGACTAACACAGGATGGGTTTAGGAGTAAATTTAGATTCTGAAGCCAAGACTTTAAAGGCAATTTCGTCTGGAGAAACTGCCACTAACTCCCTAAGAAGGGGGTCAGAGGAGCATCCACATGAAGGTCTCAAGGCTTTTCGCGTTCCATTCTCTCTTAGAACTGTGGCGCGGGCCCAAAAAGTTGAAGCAAGAAGCATGAACTTTCGGAGATCCTGGGATAGGGAGGACACCACCCCAGGATAGAGCCCATTTTCCCTGGGCTCTGAGCCTGCCCTCGACCTGGGGCCGGGTTCTCCAGGGCCGGCACCTGCAAGCGCGCTCCAGGACTGCAGCTCTGGTCCCTGGCAGCGCCCCTCCTCTGCCCCACAGCAGGAAGGAAGAAGCAGCTGGCGCGCAAGTCCCAGCAGCTAGGGGCCTCTCCCCGCATCCTTTCAGCTCAGATCCCCCCGCCGATTCCCCGCAGGGGGCAAACCTCTGCCGCCCCTCACTCGGCTGCCCCAGCCTCCTTCCAGCCTGGCACTGGGAGGGCGGCTCCTCCCCAGCCCGGGCCCCTACAAAGGCGTCGGGTTTTAGGGGCTACGGAGAGGGCAGGGATTGAGAGAGTGCAGCGTGTGCCCCGCAGCTCATGGCTTTCGTGTACACAGCGCGTCTCCCCCACCCCCCGGGGCTCTGCAAACGCCTTGGCTGCACCAGCTTAGCCCCGCTGCAGCCGGCCTCGACGCCTAGACCAGCATGCAAACAAAAAGGAAAAGGGGAGGGGTCCGGGGAGCCGGAGCCCCCTGCGCCAGGCAGCACGCACGCCTCCTGCAGCCTCCGCAGAGGGGATTTCTTTACCCGGGTTCAGGCGGGATCCCTGCTTCTCCCCACCCACCACCACCATATCCACACCCTCCAGCCGCCACTTCAGTGAGGGTTCCGAGTTCACTTCCTTTGTCTGGATGCTCTCAGCACCACCTCCCCCCACCCCTAGCTTTGCAACCTTGACGTTGACTCCTGCAGGGGTTCGGGCAGCGGGCTGCCGCTGGGCGTCCGCTCCTCTCGGTGCCCTCGCACCCGGAGCCGGCGCTAGGCGGCCGCCGGGCCCCGCAGCTACCGCTGCTAAGCGTGCGCCGGCCGCAGGCGCAGTATACTCACCAGTGAATGGGGAAATATACAGACATGAAGTCCTAGGGGAGGCTGACCCACGCCCTTGTGTTTTAAAAAAAGGGTCGCTGCGTCCCGAGTAAGGATGACACGGGCACAGGGGAGAGCTGCGGGCAGCCGAGCGCTGGCCCTGGGCGCTCGCCGGTCCGCCTTCCCGAGACCGGCGTCGGCAGTGCAGACCCAGCTCCCAGCTCTCCACCGAGCTCCGGGTCCCACAAAGAGCCCGGGAAGCCGAATTTATAGGGGCGGGGGCGGGGCTTGCTCCGGAGCGGCCCCGCCCCCCTCGCCCACTCCTAGAATAACGTCACCAAAATCATGAATGGCTTCGGCTCTAGGCGCTCTGGCGGGCGGCGGCTCGGGGACGTGCTCGGCTCCGCTCCCTGCCAGCCCTGGTTCGCTGCAGCTACGAGCCCGGCCTCCACCCCACCGCTCACACGCGCACTCCCGCGGGCATCCGGCTGGAGTTCAATATCAACGCCGCTTCCCCGCTGGCGTCCGCAGCCCCCTCCCCACGCACACCCGGGGACTCCAAAGGTGACCCGGCTGGGCTGGTGGGCGTGAGGAAGGCGTTAGGGCCAACGCGGGACGTGACAGCTCGGTGGACGCCGGAGGAGGGCGCCATTCCTCCATCAGGCCTTTTGGCGCCGAGTCCTCCGTGACTCCTACTCGCAGTCCCCAACCCATACTTTAGGACCCTCTTCGGTGGTCACCCATGCAAACCAGGCTTCTCTCTCTGGGATCATCACCCATGACACCGGGATTGGGACGCTGGAGGCGAATCCCTTCCATGCAGTACCAGCTGTCGGAATAAAGAATATGGTGGAAAAAAAAAAAAAAAAAAAAAAAAAAAGAAAAGATGGGAAGGAAGGCTCGAGAGATGCGGAACTGGAGGGACCCACTGCCCGCGGGGCCACGTTGGCTTTCGAGGAGAAATCTGCAACCCAGGGATCCGTGGAGGGCTCCGTTTGTGGGAGAAAGCATGTGGTGTCTTACGAGGATTTTTCCATTGCTCACGCTCACGTACACACACACACACACACACACACACACACACACACACACACGGTTTGCCTTGAGACTGCGGAGTGAGGGTGGGCAGAGTGCAAGTACACCCTACTAGCTTTAGCTCCCAGATCCGCTCCTAGGATTCACTTTGAAGCAAACACAAAGCTCCAGGCGACTGCCTCTCGCACTGCCGAAAAACTGCAGCTCCAGTGTCTGTCCTAGCGGTCAAGCCACTGTGCAGCCCCCAGAGCCAGGAAGACTGGAATTAGACTCAGTACCCAGCGCTGCCCCTCTGTGGCCTCTGTTTCAATTACTCCTTTACAACAGCTTTATAACCTTGACCTAGGACCATAAAGAGGCTGGGGAAAGGGGAAAGGGATGCTAGGAAACTAAGCAAAATTAAATGGGCTTTGAAGTAGTCTGCTCTTTAAAAGAAAGGCAAGGAGTATATCAAATCCATTTATATGTACATAAAAGTGGAACTACAGTGCTTATCTCGGATAAAAGCCTGCTGGGACCAAGAGAGAAGTTATTAATGATTGGCAGGGCCATGAGAAGCTTGGAAAAGGAGACCTCATAATTTTCAACAGCCCTCCAGAATCAACCCAAACCCAAAACAAACCTATAAGAGCAATTTAAAAATAACCCTGTAAATATATGTACAATATGAATAAACAATATACCTAATAAGACCATGCAAATATATGTACGATATGAGTAAAAGATATATTTCCTAATAAGACCAGATTTCATAAACCCTCCAACCAGAAAAACTAAGGAGACTGCCCCTACTGCTCAAGTTAAATCAGGAGCTGAGTTGTGTTACTGAGGACCATCTGTATTCTGCTCCTGGTTGGGGAGGGAGGAGTTCTGATGGAGGGCCAGATTTTATGCAGTTACTAAGGGAGATGGTCCAGGGGTGGGGCTACTATTAACAGGGGGGGGGATGTTTCTGTCTTTTAGTAGAGTGGGGACATGTCTCAGTGTCACTGGCTGTCATGTGTCACGTGGGGAGCCAAAGAGAAACCAATGAATGCTTGGAGAACTGGGTTCCAGGCTGGGACCTTCTAGAAACCTTCTGAAGGTAGTACCTGAACCAGGCTCTGAGATGACTGGGAAGAAGCCTTCTGCCATGTCTCCCCAGGAGCAATCTCTTGCAAGACATGGGATGAAAGACTGAAAGGCAATTATACCACCTTGACATGTAACAGACACACTTTACATACCTGTGATCATTACCTTGTGAAGCTTAGAAAGCTATCCTGTGATCTCCACCACACACACTTTTAGTCAATTAGCTGGAGAGAATGGGAAATAAAGTCTACCTCCACCATCAGTGATCTGGAAAACGCTGAGGTGATGCTGAATGACTACTGTTCGGGAAACTGCATGAATGCCCATTTTAGCTCAGCTTCACTGGTCAGCAAGTTAGGGTAGAAAATCAGCCTTGGACTCCGAGCCCAAATCTTTCTATCACTCCCTCTAGGATATTTGTTCTTTTGAAAATATGGGAGACATAATGTTGATGAGACCACTTTGATCAAACTGTAACAAGAATGCCATTTTCTCTCTCAGTTAACTTTTTTCAGGTACTGGGTTTCATCATGATATCATCATACGTATGTGTCATATATTGTTTCCATTGTTTCTTTTTTTCTCTCTCTCTCTCTCTCTCTCTCTCTCTCTCTCTCTCTCTCTTTCTGGATTGTACCCAGGGCCTCATGCATTCTAAGAAAACACTCTACCACAGAGCTACACCTCCCTTCTGACTGCATGCCAATCAGTTCTCAGTGCTTTGCGATTTTTCAAAACATTTTCACTACCTCGGTTTCCAATAGAATGTGATAAGAGTCACAGAGCACAACCTACAGTCCCAAGTTTACAGATGGACAAACTGAGGTTGAAATAAATCAGGAAGTTTGCCAAAGATTACGCAGCTACAACAGTTGGGCTGGGCCTGGAACTCAGAGGGTGTAGGCACACACAGCTTCTCCCTCTAATACACGTCCATATCATTGCATTTCCTCATTCCTTTAAGATACAGGAGATTTTAAGGTACACACCGTTTCTTCCTCTATGCACTCTGTGGGATAGGTTTCTAGCCCTACTGCCTTTGAATAAATGAAGAAACAGAAACTTGAGCAAACGAAGTTACTCAGAACCTTAGAGCTGAAAGAGACCCTTCAAATCACCTCGTCCAGTCTCCTCATTTTACAGGTGAGAAGACACTTAACAGATTAAATGGCTTGTCCAAGGTCACTAGGCTGTTAAGTGGCATAGATGGAAACTGCACTTTCGGACCACTGGTCAAATGTTTTTTTCCACTGTAGCACTACAGTGCATTGTGTTTGCCAAGAAGCCTGCAGTACGTGTATGCGCACTCACACACACACACACAGACACACATACAGACACACAGACACACACGGGGGGGGGTGGATCTTGACTGCTGAGCTCTCAGTCTCTCAACCAATATTTATTGAGCATCACTTAATATATGTAGATAGTGAAGAGCCTGCGCTTTCTGCATTGTCTCCCTCCTCCACCTGTGCTGAGGGACCAAAGAATTGAATTGCGATTCAGTTTCAAGAAAAAAAAAACCCTGAAATATAATCAGAATTGCTTTGCCAGTTTCTTAGCTCTCTTTTGCCTTTGCCTAAAATCAGTTTTTTAAAGACTAAAGATAATGAACTTAATATATATATATATGTATATATATATAGTGATATACACACATATACACAGTGGTAGCAATAATTGTTTGTTGTTTTGTTTTTGTTTGTTCTTTTGAGACAAGGTCTCCCTGTAGCCCCAGCTGGCCTAGAAGTTGCTAGGTAGACCAGGCTGACCTCAGTCTCATAGAGATCAACCTGCCTTTGCCTCTAGAGTGCTAGTGGTATTTTATTTAACTTTAAAAAAAAATTTTTTTTTGAGAAAGGGTTTCACTCTGTGGCCCATCCTGGCCTGGAACTTGCAGCAATCCTCTTGCTTCAGTCTTCAAAGTGCTGGGAATTACAGGAGAGAGCCACCACACCCTTCTGAATCTCAGTTGCAGCTGTGCCATATATGGGAGGCACATAGCTAATCATTTATTGAATTAAGATGTCTTGGTCTAAGTTCATCTGATGATCTAGTCCTACATGCTGTCTCCCTTTGTTTTGTCAAAGACAGTGTTGTACTTGAGTTGCCTAGTAGTGGCAAAGCTGGCACTTTGATTAGCTCTTTGGTTAGTTATAAGGGACTTCACCATGTAGCTATCTGATCTTGTCAAGGAGACTGGGGAAAAGTCAGGGGCAACATTTGCTGGGATACACCCACATTTTGCCTTGAAACACCTTAGCCACAGGCACTCTTGCTGTCATTTACTACAGATGAAGACATCGAGTCTCCAGAGAGTAAGTACCCTAGCCATGGTCTTCGAGTGGCTAAGCCAAAATTTGACTCTGGGGCTTGCTGATTCCAAAGTCTATTTCCCCCACAATACCATACTTATCATGGCCTCTGTGCCTTTGTTTGTTTTAACAGCTGAACTGTGAGCTGAATACAGAAGGGTTGGTTCCAACAGCAAAGACAAGGACTTTTGGTATCCATCCAGTAGGGCAGGGCAGGCAAAATAAACATGTTTCCCACCCTGGTAACCTGGAAGCTTCTGAAAGATGTCAATCAAAGGCTTGGAGTTATAAAAACTGTGTGAGTAGGAGAAGGGGAGTTTGGGGCCAATTTTGCAGTGAAACTCATTTGGGTACACAAGACTGAATGGTAAAATGTGTGTGGGCTGATGTGAGAACGAAATGAGATGGTGTTGTGAAAACACTTGGGAAGCTGGAAAGCACTGAGCAGATGCAGGGCTTGCTTTTTAGGGTGTTTGGGGGAGAAGGAGGAGTTTAGCAGAGTTAATTGCATCCACTTTAGAGTTGTGTACATTTTAGACT
The DNA here is from genome assembly GCF_000622305.1 of Nannospalax galili. Lineage (NCBI taxonomy): Eukaryota > Metazoa > Chordata > Mammalia > Rodentia > Spalacidae > Nannospalax > Nannospalax galili. The sequence continues at coordinate 1,468,594 of NW_008349093.1, read as the reverse complement.
CAGACCTCTTCATTGCCCCTAGAGTCCCTTGATTGATATTTCTAGCTTTTAAGGGGCAGGCATCAGATATTGATGTTCTGCCTAGTGGTCACTTCTGTGGCTCCAGTGTCTGTCTGAACATCTCTCTTCACACCTCCACCAGTACTGCCCAGGAAGTACCCAGCATGGTACTGTGCACATGATGAATAATGAGGCCTGAGAGAATGAGCAGTCAACAACACAAGCATCCCAAACCCACAAGACAGAATCGTCCAGTCTTTAACTTACTTTGCTTGGTGTCCTCAAGCAAGATGCTTGACTTCGCTGTCTCAGGCTCCTAAAGCAATCAAAGCAGGCAATAGATATCTTTTCCAGGTCTCAGAGTGCTGATAAGACTGAGAGAAACTGAATCTAGAAATTCTTGGGAGCAAATCACTTTGCATTTGGATTGTGTATTCCCCTCCACCCCCCCAAAAATGCCTGTGGTCTTTCCATCCTGCACCCTGTCAGAAAGAGCCTCCTCTCCAGCCAGAATCCCCTCACCCTAAAGGAGGCCTGGGATCTGCTTGCCCATAAACTCTTGCCTTCCCAAATATCAAAGAGACTCAGCCCCGCCTTTTTCTTTATTTCTATCAGGGGACTTTTGAATCAAAGGGAATTTTTCTGTGAACGAAAACAGTATGGAATCTTGAGGGTCCAGGCCCTAAAAGAAAACACTCCAACTGGAACTGGTTCAAGGCCCTCATGTCCAATTAAGGAAATACTCACATTCCTGCGCCAGCTCTGGCTCTATCTTGTTTTCGCTCCCTCCACATCCACACAGGAATGCGCTTCCACCGCCAGAAAGCCAGGCGACTATCATCAGGACACCGCTGGCATAGCAGAGGGCTCCTCTGGTGGGCTGGGCCTGTTGTAGCTTTAGACAAAGAGCAGGGACCACAGAACAATGCAAACTTCTTGGCATTACCCATCCATCCCACAACTGCCCCAAAGTCCCTGGAGAAACTCACTGTACCTGTGGGGTTATGAAAAAAGAGGAAAGGAGGGAGAAACTCACTTTCGGTTTTCTTTTCAAGTAGACAGGATGTAAGCTAGCTTCCTCCGGGGGTAACTGATCCTGCCCAATTTTGCACCCACTTCCCCTCCTTGGAGGAGCAATCAGCCTGAAGCCCCAAAGAATGGCTTCAGAGCACCTTGCTGCCTCTGAGCCATAACCTGTAACCTGAGCTGGGCCTAGTGCTTCACACCCACATGGAGTACCTTGGAATCAGATAGCTGAATCCATCTTACTCCCTTCTGCCCTTTCAACAACTCCAGCAGGCATTAGCACCTACTATGTATCAGGCAGGTGGCCATGTTTATAAGGAACCACACTAAAACTTTAGGTCTCTCCCATCTTCATCTCCTGAAAAATCATTCCTCCATAAGTACCCCAGTGTGTACAAACATGTATGCCTGCCAGGTGAACACAACTTTAAGAATTCCCTAAACGGCATCAGTGATGACCAAAGAACCATAAGGCTTAGGAGAAAAGATGCACATGCTACAGAGTGCAGTGTGCATTGAGGCCCATGCCCTCTACCCTTGCAAGCTGAGCTGCTGTTGCAGAGAAATGAGGCACTGTCTCTGAGGCACTAGGGAGGCTGGACTGAGATGCCAGCTCCCTCTAATACTGTGAGATAACTGTCACAACATAGAAATGTGACTGTGGTGGGGATGTGATTGGTTCTGTCATGGGCAGTAGGCCGTAGAGAGGCATGCTGAATCTAACCTCTGCCAGGGCAAGAATTGTGCCCACTTGTACCCTGGCACACAGTAGGCACTCAATAAATATCTGTTGAATGAACAGTAGCTGGAAAAGGGGGATGATATTAATATAGTTGACCTCAAAGGATGAGTAGGAGGCAGGCCATCCTGCGAACAGGAACAGTACTAGCAAAGGCTCAGGGGTAGGAAAGTGCCAGGCACATGCTGGGAACTAAGAGTGAACAATTGTCATCTACAGAATTTAGCTCAAAAACCATACAATTGAGTAACAAAAATAAAACCTCATAATATTTTAAGTGTTTACTGTGTCATGTTGGGTTGCATTCATGGTTATCTGTGGCTACATGCAGCCCACAGACCTCTAGAGGTTGGACATACATGACAGATCTTGGGAAGAGGTGCTGGAGCTTCCCATGAAGTCAAGTCTGTATGCTAAACAGAATACCTGTGTCTAGGAAAGGGCCTTGTGCTCTAAAGAAGGACTACACAGAATATCTTGCAGAAAAACAAAACAAAACATTTGTCCTGTTAGCCAAACCAATCCAGTCTCCATAACCTCTGTATTACCTGGGCTACTTATCTACTGGGAGGGGCCTAACCAGAAATATAGGTAGGTCAAATTTAATATGTGTCGTATGTCTTTGGAGACTTTCCCTTCTTTCTCCTCTAGCTTCACTCCTCTGTACAGGCCTCTGCAGGCACCTGCCCTTGAAACTTAGAACCCAGTGTTCCTCCATCACAACTTCCCAAGCTGCCAAGATGCCAAGACTCTCTTTTCTTTCCCTGAAACTTCCATCCAGTGATTTCTAAAATCTAGACAGCTGCCAGGCCAAGGACTTAATCTGACACATAAATTCCATGTTGACATGCGGGAATGGCCAAAGCTGACACTAAGGTGGTTTTTCAGGCAAGCACGTGCAGAGGCATTGTGGGGTCATGGTGACACAGAAAGGAAAGAGCTACTCTGAGGATCCAGGGTGGGCATCACCAGCAGGCACCCATATGAGACAGCTGTCCCTGTCCCCCATCTGTCATACCCTTCTGGAGGGAATTTGACTGGAATCCTTGACCTCACTCTAATGTGATGACAGCATTTTAGTGGACTAGCTCCAGTGATTAATGGGAGGAGAATAAAAGGTCTGAGAAGATCATTTCCTTTCTTCTAAGAAGAAACAGAGCTTCAGACTGGAAGGGACTCCTCCAGCTGGATCCGGGGCACTTGATACCCCTGCTCATAAGTATAACAGTGGAGTTGGCCCTGGCCTCAGTGTAGAAAGTTCTATGCCAGTCTGGGTGGCAGCAGATGTCCAGTGCCTTCTCGTGTGCTTGGGGAAGTGGCAGGGGCTCCATGCAGGGTTCAGAGCTCCAGAGCAGGTATTTGGGGGCTCAGCCAACAGTACTGGTCCCAGACATTGAGGGTGATGGGGCAGCTGGCCAACGCACTACTCACCCTTATGAGAGAGGGTGTTTACCTCAGAAACCTGGTCTTGCACTTGCAGCTGCCCCCAAAGAACACCAGACCCACCTGCTGCTTCTCTTCTGGGAGAGGAAAAGCTTTTTCCAGCACTAATATGAGGTGTTACAGCAGGAGGCTAGGAAAACAGCCTTGGGTACATCAGCTTCCTGCCTTTCCACAGTGCTCATTTATCTCTCCACTTAAAAAGACTGAAAATGAGACAGGGCATGGCAGTAGACGTCTGTAATCTTAGCACTTAGAGGTAGAAGCAGGAGGATCAGAAGTTCAAGGTCATCTTCAGGTATACACTGAATTCAAGGCCAACTGATGCCCTGTTTCATAAACAAAACAAAAAGGAAGAAAATGTAAAAATGCATAGCAGGGTGTGGTAGACACACCTATTATCCTAGCACTCTAGAAGCTGAGGCAGAATGATTTTGAGACTGAGACTAGCCTAGGCTGCACAGTGAGACCCTACCTGGAAGAAAGAGGAGGAGTTACTGTTACCTGGCATCTTTTAAATAAGCACCAACAATTCTCTTCCCTTGACAGGCCACTTCCCCATCTGTAAAACAGTCTGACACTCCCTGTCCTCCGCTGTACGGCACAGCAAAGATGTGATGGCGACAAGGACTTAGCTTCCTTAGCTAACAGAGCAGTATTTAATTATCCCATGTGGCCTTCTTGAAAATGGACAGTGGCAAAGAGAGAAAAGTGAAAGCCACGTAGACAATTTCGCTGTTGCTTGGTAATAAGAAAACTGCAAAAGTGTCGAGTGAAGTGCTTTCTTAGTTTCAGAGGAGGAGTCCAGGCAGTTCTCCCAGAACAGAATGGTGGCAGCCATGACAGTTTATGTCCCATTCCTCCCTCTTTGCAGCGTTTTCTGGATACATTTGTACAGACTCTCACGCTGGCAAACACCATGTCCACAAGCACACAGGACTGAGAGTTGTTGAGTCTGGGGGGCAGGACTGGGGCCATTCCACCAGTCCTTGGTGGCAGGTATTTAGAGTTTCTACCCTCACAACCTGCCCTTCCATCCCCAGGGCTGTGGCACTTTCTTCAGCATCTTATAGCTGTTGGTTTGACAGGAGCATGAAGAAATACCTTACATCAAGTGCCAGCAAGTTGCTCGGCTCTTTTGTTCTTGGGACTTCTGCAGGTCCACACATGCACATAAACTCCATGCCAGGGGCATCTCAGCACTTGGACAAGTGCTCTGCTTTCTGGGTCAGTGCTGGGGAAAGAACACTGACCCCAGTCAAAATAGAAGCTTGTCCAATTCATATTGTTTTACCATCTTTTGTTTGTGTTTGGGTATTTTTCTCAAGTAGCAACGAACACCTGCCAGTGACTTCAGGGAAACAGGTGTGAGGGGCAGGCTTGGCTCCAATAGGGCCCTCTCTTCTTTCTGAAAAGCAATGATTCATGCAGTGGGAGGTGACATAGCACAGGACAAGCCACTGGGTATGAGTGTCTGATGGGGAGACAGACAGGTTGCCAATGGTTTGTTGTGCTATCCACAAGCGAGGGAGTATGGACAAAGGCAATATGCAGATAGACCTTCAGGACTTGGGCACTGTGGGGATGGGGAAGCTGAAGGGGAGGGGCGGGGATAGAACCGGCTTAGAGACCTTGAGCTTGGGTGGATCACCAGTGAGAAAAGCCAAGTTAAGAGGGGCTGGTTGAGAAGAAGGCCATGACTGTTTTCTACAGACGGAGCTTCTATGTAATGACTGCTCACTGAGTAGCAGCTGTAGCTACTGGTGGTATCAAACCACCAATGCTTGTCATTTCTCAAGCTCTTGGGTCTGTGGCACTACAGCTTCTGTTTAAAGGTCACACGCGTGCCATGGCTGTTTGGACTGCTATGCAGATGGGGTTCTGCTGAAGCAGATGGAGACAGGGCTTGGGATTTATGTCTGTGGGAGGTGGGAGGATGATGCTGACTGAAGAGGAGAAGGCAATCCAGTTGGGATACAGTCCTGGCAGATCTTGGCAGCCCTGTGGGGAGCTTTGGAGCAAATATTACCTGTCAGAGTACCTTGCACTGAGACAGAATGCCTGGACCTTTATTGCCTTGGCTTGCTCAGTCCACAGTAAGGGCTGTCCCGGAAAGGTGTGAGCAGACCTGGAGGAAGCTGACAGCTGGAAGCAGTTTGCTGACCTCCCACACTCACAGCTGGACAGCAGGCCTTCCAGGAAAGGAGACCTGGATGGCTCATTTCTCATCTTCCACAGACCCCAAAGCTTGCAGCCCTGCTTCTGCCCCTTGTCAGTTGGTCATACATTGCAAAGCACTAGAACTGGTTGACTCCTCACGGAAGGACCAGATTCCTCATCATCTGACTCTGCCACCTTACAGGGGACAGAATGAAAACCCACAGAAGAGTTGCCTTTCCCAGTTCCCATAGTCAGTGCATGGTGAGCTGAGGACCAGCATGTGGGCCTGGCCATCCCAGCCTCTGCTTGGCAGTCTGGCGCCCTGAAGGTTGAGGGGAGGAAAGACTACTTACAGCTCCTGGTTCTGGATGGGTGGATGCTGTGCCCCTGTCTTCCTTCCATGTGTGCTCTTTCACAGGAAGCCACAGCAACTTACTCCCCAAAGCACTGATTAAGGCCAGAACAAGACCTAGGAAAAGACTAAATCCAGGTTTCCAGGGAGTCAGGGCACATCTGAGTCCCCCAAACAGGTTCTGTCTTCTGACTTTTATCCTGGGGTTGAAGCCTAACAAGTTTTTTTTGTTTTTCTTTTGAACTAGACAATCTCATTTCAAAATTCCCTTGGAAGAGCAAAGGGCCAAGAATAACTGAGAAACAGCTTTGAAAAAGCACAAGGTAGAAGAACTTGCCCTACTAGGCAACGACTTCTTCTCAAAATATTTAGTAATAAGACAATGCAGTTTGGAGACAGAACTAATAGAAACCAATGGAGCAGAGCAGAAAACCTAGCAGTGGTCCCTCTGTGCTCAGAAACAATACAGGGCAGAGGTGACGTTACTAATCAATGTGGAAAGGGAGGTCTGTTGATTAATAAGTACTAAGAACAGCTTCTATTCATATGGAAAATTCAAAAGATGTCTATGCTAGATCAATCTCAGGTGGCTTAAAAAACTTTACAGAAGCAAAACCTTAAAAGACAAGATGATAAATTCTTCATGATCTTAAGGTAAAGAAAAAATTCACTAAGCAAACAAACACATGAACAGAGAAAGAGTCATAAAAAGTCCATAAATTCGGCTACATTAACTTCTATAGAACAAAGGCCATTATAACACATCGAAAAGACAAATCATGTCTAGGAAAATATATTTGTAATTAATTTAATATGTAAATCTCTCAAATTAATAAAAAATCAATATATGGAAGAGGAATAGGCAAAGAATATAGACAATAAATTCATAGAAGAATCCTGGAAGGTGAATGAAATCTAAAAAGATGTGCACTCTCACTATTAAAGAAACACAATTCAAAACAACAGTGATTAACTATTCCACCCACAAGATCAGTAGAAATGTGTGTCAACTCATGCCAAGTATTGGGAAAGAGTGGTTAGTTAAATCACAGAGTCTCATGCATTGCTGGTGGGGTTGTCAGTTGATCCAAGCACTCTGGAGAGCAATTTGGCAAAAACTAGCACAGATGAAAGTGATCGTGTTCAGAAAATCCACTGCTAGGCAGTCAAGATGGCATGTATGAAAATGTTTACTGCAATACTGGAAACAACCAAAATATCCATCAACAAGAGAATGGATAGCCAAGTTGTATTATGGTTATACAATGGAATACAGCAGCATGTGTCAGCAGAGACAAAAACCTCACAACTCTAATGCCCAGAGAGAAATACACATTGCATAAAATTACAATTCTCTCTATATATACCTATCTCCTATGTAATATGTAGTATTATAAAGGGTTATCTAGATGTAAAGTTTTAAGAGCTTGCATAAATAATACTTTATAATATTTGTGAATATATACAGATGCAAAAAAAGATATGATTATGATGGAATTCAAAACAGTAATAAGTTGTGCTTTGGAGACAGTCTTGCTGTATTTCCATGGCTTGCTGGTACTCGATGTATCACTCAGGTTGGCCTTGAACTTATAGCAATCTTTCTGTCTCAGTCTCCTAAGTGCTGGGATCACAGGTGTGTACTACCATGCAAGGCTTCTAATATTTACTTTCTTTGAAATAAAAAGGCATGAATCAAAGAGGGTAATAAGTTAATACTTGCTAAAGCTGATGTGGACATCATAAATATTTCTGGCTACCTGCCTTCTAGGCAGAGGGTTTGCATTTCCTAGCCACTTTGAAGTTAGGAGTGGGTTGAAGACTTCCTTTGCCCAATAACATAAGAGTGTAAGTGACTCACATTTCTGACTACTGAGAAAAAGCTTTGGCCAGCATGACATCCCAAGGACAAAGCTTTTCTTCTCCCTAGTCTCTGATGAAACATGACGCAACCAGGCCACAGGTAGGGGACATGAGAGTGAGTGAGAAAGGAACTTTTGTTGGTTTGGGCCAGAGATTTTGGGGGTTGCTTGTTACTGCAGCATAAGTCTATCTCACAGTCACTGTAGGATCCAGAAGCCCAACCAGAAAGCTTAGCTCTGGGGGCTGAAGAGATGGCTCAGTGGTTTAGAGCATGTACTGCTCTATATGACCAAATTCAGTTTGCAGAGCCCGTATTAGGCAACTTATAATTTCTTATATCTCCAGCTCCAGGGGACTGATGCCCTCTTCTAGATGCTGCAGGCACCTGCACTCACAGAAACATACACATATACACATAAGTAAGAGTAAATGAAATGAAGCTAAGAAACAAGAAAGCTTAACTCTGCTGCAGGGAAACGTAAACAAGAATTATGATGAATGCAACTGTGTGGACTCTATGTGGCTTTTGGCAAGACCATTTACCCTTTGTCCTCGGTTCTCTGATGTGTCTGATCAATACCTATCCTCCATCCCCTCTGACCACCAACTGTTTTCCCAGTTGTAACTCCCTTCTGAGAGAAACATCTGGAAAACCCTCCCTCACCTCTTGGCCTAGGTTCCTTTTCAAGGCTACCTACAAGTTCCCCAGGGAGTAAAAGCCCCAGTAAGGAGTGGTAGAGGACAGAGCAGGGGGAGAAGGAAGAGAAACTTGCGCTCGGCCAGTTCTGTTCCACAGGCACTGTGCAGAGAAACCCAAGCAGTGCCTGGAAGTCACTGTGACATTCGATGCCTTTGAGAAGTTCCGTGGAAAGAATGACATCATCACCCACCCCTCCCCCCCCACCCCACCTTTTTTCCAGTGGGAGTGAGAAATGAATAGACCGACACATTTTCCAGTCAGGGAGCAATTCTGGAAAGCAAGTTTACCTTGGCATAAGAGCCCAGGTGGAGCTGTGAGAAACCTTATCTGTGCCTGCCAGTAAACAGGATCTGCAGTCTCCCCAGAGCTTTGGCTACTGAGCAGGTGACTTCGAGAAGCAGGTGAACAGGGCAGGTAAGTAGAAGAAGCCTTGAGCTGGCCAGAACCACTACAGAGCCAGCCTGACCTAGGATCACTTGTGTTAGGTCAATATTGTCTTATTTTGATTGGCGGACTCATTTGACTGACAATTGGTTGCCAAGAGACATACCATAAAACCCACAATATTCAAAGATGAGTTTCCTGACTCTTAAATTGATGATTCTCAAATTATGATGTGCACATGGTCACTTAGGGAATCCAATTAAAGTGTAGGTTCTGATTCAGTAGGTGAAGATAACAGAAATCCCTAGCAATGTGAAGTGTTAAAGGGGCTGACTTGGGGGCCTGGCTAAACTAGCAAAGTCTTAAGACTGTTCAGATGTCAGTCTGCATTTCGCACACACTGTTTTCCATCTAAAGAGACAGACTAGAGGTGTCGTGCCAGGTGTTTCCTATCACCTGTCTCTTTTAACAGGTCACCTCTTCGAGGTGGGCGTGCTTATCCGCACCCCTGCTTGGCAGGCAAAGGGACTGAAACTGAGAAAGGTTAACTCACGTTTTCTAATGTCATTTCCAAGAGATTTTATTGCTACCTTTGCTCCTTTCCCAGTGATCTGAAATAACCCGAAGACAAAGGATAATAGACACCCTGTGGCAAGCGGGTGTTGTCTGCCTGCGGTGATCGGCCCTCTCCACACCTGGGAATGAGTAATCCCTTCTGCACAGAATCACTGGCCAAGCGCAGCACTTTAGAGATCCTGGTATCAGCTTTTGGCCTAGGAAGCCCTCGCTTCAAAAGAGACAGATGCTCAGAAAGGTGGACACGTCTGGTTTTCTAACCTCTTTGGTGCTGATGTGTTCAGCCCTAGGACATAGAGTTGGAGAAAAATTCTTAATACTAGGGGGAATTGTGTTGATGTGTCAGCTTGGAAAGAATGCCTCCGGAGGGCCATTCAGGATTGCAAGAGAAGAGCAACAACAGAAAGCCCCAGCATATGGAAACGCTAGCTGGAAGGCGATGATGATTGGGACTGACACTTCTGTAGATATTTCAGTATCTTGAAGGCCTATGAGGTGCCTTTGCAAAACCCAGCCTCTCCCAGGGAGAAGCTTGTATCATGTCTGAACCACAAGGGTGAGACAACCAGGTCAGCATGCATTCCTCTTGGGAAAATTAGGAACGATGTGAGACACCAAGCCCCGAGTCGTGTGGACCACTCGACAAGTCAGGCTGCTCGAGGAGTCTGTTAGCACTCTAACTGCACTCACGGTGGCTCTAGGCACTACCGTGATTTGTACTGCAGGGCAGGATGCCATACCCAAGGCCCTCTAGAAGTCCTCTGTACCTCCACCTCTGGAAAGTGATTTCATGGTAGAAAATAATGAGGGGCAAGTCCCAAGACAAATTGAAGTCATCTCCAAAAGGCATCATTTACTTTGTTGTTTAGGTATTACACTGTTCCATGAAAGTATTTGAGTTTACAACAACTGTATAAAGTGGGGCAGAGGTTTTTACAAAGGAGAAACTGTGGCAGGAAGGAAAGATAGAAGACAGGAACAGATAAAGCCCAGAGTGGTTGCCTGCTTAGTTTACGCTATGAGTTCCTGGGCACTTACACTCAAGTAATTTCAAGATATCTCAGAATTCCAACTTGTAATGCAACCTATGATAATCCTAGTCTATAAAGCACAAGTTCAAAGCAAAGCTTCCCAAGGTAAGTGCGAGTATTTCCAATGCCCAGGTTCCCTGTGGGGACTCTGAGGGACAATAAGAATATACAGGGGAATGTCAGAGAGGCCTTAACCACCAACCTGTAGCAAACCCCTAAGAGAGTTTCATAGGATGCATACTATAACCACCTCCATGCAGACTGATAGCCAGGCCAATGCCCAGTCCAGCAAGAGCAATTATGGAAGACTCCAGAATGACCCCTCCACAGACTAATGCCACAGATTAATTTAGAAAGAAATGGCATTTCATGATATTTGAATTTCCCTTTTCATTACTGTTTTATGTTGCATGCGCTTGGGCTTTTGAGGCCTTCTGTCAGACTCCTAATTTCCTCCTCTCTTCTTGACTAACACTTCTGATTTTGACCAAAGCATTACATTCTGTTTCTTCATAGCTTCATTATCTTTCCTTATAGGACCAGCCACCTCCTTCAACAGTCTCTTCATCCTTTCCGCTCTTCATGTTAAGCAAGAGACGAAACCCAGGCACTTGTGGTAAAGATATAGGGGAAATAGAGCATTCGGCACTCTTTGGTGAGGAGATATGAAGGCATTACATATAAAGGATGCACAGTATGTATCATCTTAACACATCCAACATGCAGTCTGATGGGTTTGAACTCCCGCTCTATCATTTACCAAATCAGATCTTGGGCAAAATATAGAACCTCCCTGTGCCTCAGATTCCCCTCTGTAATATAAGGTTGAAAATATTATCTTGTGTGTATAGTTGTGAGAAATAAGTTAATGTGTACTTGAGATAGTGCCCAGTACATTGTAGGTGCCTCCAATGTGTTCTCTGTTATTATCATTATGGAGATAAGACACCTGAGGCACAGTGAAGACAGGGTTAATTTGAATGCATAAATCAAATAATGTTTGCATAATTAACTAACCTTAATGCCAGGAAAAGAGCCTGCTGGTCAGTATTGCATCTTCTCATCAGGCAGAAGGGCACCATCCATGCAGGTGAAGATTTAATCATTAGTGATTCCTATGGTACTGGTTTAGTGTTGACCATGCTGTGAGTTTCTCAAACTCAATGAGCTCAGGGTTGAATGACATTCAAGATAAACCAATCCAATTACCCACCTCATGTTTGATAGCTCTTAACATAAATATTCATAAAAGGAGGATTTCTATGAGAGAAAACTAGAAAGGTTTTTAGAAATCTGGGTAATTTGTCAGACTTACTTAAAAATAAAACCGGACATGAAAATAGCTTGGGGTTAACAATGGTTCAGAAGTTGCTGAGAGAGGCTCTTAAGAGAAGCTGAGGGAGAAGAGTTGTTTCTAGAGAGGTGATGGATGGAGTCTGGAGAAATAGACCTATCAGCAAAAGATCTGGGCTTTATTGCTCCTAAGTGGGCTATCTGAGGGGCTTGCAAACCTCCCCACCACCCCTGCTTCCCACTGCCAGTCAGTCAGAGAACCTCACCGTTTCTATCACTGCTGCCTGCTTTGGGTTAAGACTTTGGGTGCCCCTATTGAAGTTTTATATGTGATATACCTATATATAAATTTAGGAGTAAGTCCATAATTCCCAGGCCATTCTTAGGTTGAATCCCCCTACTTAGGTCTAGTTGAGAGCAGGGTTGTAAAATACAGACATAATATAGGAAGTTCTGCTGGGCAGAGGGGAAGGGAAAGACTAAAGGTATTGGGCCCTTTAACCATCAGGGAAGGCCAGTGGAGAGCTAATGAAATTAAGGGAGCTGATTGGGGAAATTCAGCATAAAGGTTTGGATGAGAATGTAGGAAGGGAGTGCCAAAGAGCGGCTGGGATCACTGCCATGGCTGTACTTCTCCACTGGCCTAAAGCTGGCTCGAAGCTCCAGAAAGGCTCCAGTGGTCCCAATAGCCACAGACTGGAGGGGAATCTTGTCCTTTCTAATAAAGCAGTATTAAACCAATGACTCCACCTTACCATGTGCATTTCCCTTTAGGCCCTCAGACTCCAAGGTAGAGGTTCCTGTGTAGACTAAGGCAAGCCCTTGGTGAGAGTAGCACCATGCTATGTGCAGCGTTTTATGTGTGCTGAGCACATGGATGTCTCATTTGTTTCTTCTTATTCCCTGGGAGCTGGACAGGGCAGTATGACTTTTCCCCCAAGTTACAGAAAAGAAAATAGCATTTAGGAAGAACACAAAAACTCAAGCCAGATTGTCAGAATGGAACATAGAACCAAGCAGGGAGCTGGTGGAGGTTATTATCTCTGGGCTGGGCTGGGCTGGGCTGGGCTGGCTGGCTCAGGTGCTCCCATAAGGAGGGGCAGTTCAAGGGGCTGCCGCCCTGACAGAGTTCATGCCCTGGGTGTGGGCACATGGCACAATCATGACTTGGCTCCTGCTGTTTACTCACAGCACCTCCTGCGCTAGCCTTCCACTCCTCCATTTTCTTAGTTCATTCATTAATACAGTCATTCTCACACAATGAGCATGGCCTCACTGTGCATACAGAGATCAAAAAGGACCTATCTCTGCTTTTCATACTGTGCGGGATGGTGGAAAGACCGCCACAGACAAATGCAAGAAATGATTGTTTCCCTTTTCAGAGATGGGAGATGGGAGAGTGGTCGGGAGTGGAACCAGGAGGAAACACACAATGGAGGGAGGATATATTCGAAGTTGTAATGACTGAGAATTTCTTAGAAATAAGATGTTAAACCTCAGATTGAAATGATTCTTAATGTTAAATAAAACAGATATTTAAAAAAACAGATACACTGTAGTGGAATTTAAGAACATAAATTACAAAGAGAAGAGTCTCTAAACATTGATAAAGAAAAAACAAGATAAACAAGAGGAAAGGCATAAGAACATTACAAAATTTAATGATAAAATTGGATAAAGAAATTAAGTAATATTTAAAGTGTTCATGGAAGAGGATTTTATGTCTATAATTTTATATCCAGCCAAACAATCACTTAAATAAAAGTAAAACAAAAATAGTATCAAGTGTATAAGATTTCAGATGACTTATCCTAAATCTCTCTTGGAAACATTTTTGTTCCTAAATGTTCAATAAAGTAATCTAAAAAACAAAAATAATAACAAAAATTCAGACAAAACCTAAAGAAAAAGGAGGGGTCTTGAGAGACACGGTGACTAACAACCATCTGTAACTCCAGTTCCAGGGGATCCAATGCCCTCTTCTGTCTTCTGTTGGCATTGTACAACATGGGTACACTTACATACATGCAGACAATACACTCATACATAGAATAAAAGAAAGAAAGAAAAAAAAGAAAATATATGCATAAGTCAGGTGTAGTGGCTTATACCTGTAATCCCAGCAATTGAGAGGCTGAAGCAGGACAGGTAGATTGTCAAGAGTTCAAGCTAGCCTGAGCTACAGAGTGAGTTTCAAGCTAGTCTTGGCTATAATGAAACCTTGTCTTGAAAAAGAAACACACACACACACACACACACACACACACACACACACACACACACACTGATGGCGGGATATAAAGAGAAGTTAAAACCATATGCTAAATACTGAACCTTTCCACAGATACAACAAAAAGTTTTAGACTAACAATGTGAAATTTTTTACTTCGGATATAATTTTGGATAGCTATAAAATTCTAAAATTTGGATAAAAATAAATAGCAAACCAAATTCCCAACCATTCAATAAAGAACTACAGTATAATCAAGGACACTTCTCCTTCCTGAAAAGCTGTAGACTCAGACTACAGATAAATTCTGCTCATTTTAAAGAAAGATAATCTCTTGACAAACATGACTTGTTCTGGAAAAGATAAACAAGTTCCTTTACTGTAAGACTGGTTTAACCTTTATTACAGGGTCAGATAAGGATGGCAGAAACAAAAAACTTCAAGACTACTTCATGGTTCAAAGTTCTCATAAAACACTAGCTAACTCTATGCTCATTCCCAAAATAGGAAAGTTTAATGTGAGAAAAGTATTATAATTTCCACCATTAATCTACTAAGAAATAAAAATTTCAGGATCATCTCAATAATGTTTTTTCAGACTTAATCTAAGAAACTTTGTGCATGTTTTCTCCAGTGGATGAGACCATTTCTTAATTGCCTATGGGCAAGTGGAGCTGATGGAGAGCCTTCAGGTTTATCTCTGCAGTCAAAACCGCCTGTCATCCCTGCCACAGTTCAGAAAAGTGTTAAAGGATTGACCAAAGCAACAAAACCAGAAAAAGTAGCAAGAGCTATGGGAAGGAAAGAGAAAATCTGATGGTCCAGAGTCAAAACACAACACAGTCAACACATTACTAAGATCTAATAAAAGAGTTCATCAAAATTTCTGGATACCTACCAATTATACCACAAATGTATCCACTCAAATTCAGCAAAACAATGTACATTAAAAGAAAAAAAGAATACACAATATTTTTCAGAATAGTAAAAATAAACTGAAATATTATGAATCATTCTTATGAGAAGCATTGAACCTTTTACAGAGAAAAAATATAAAAAAAATTAAACTGTCCGAATGGAAAAAGTTCAAAAAGTTGAAGAAAAATGAAGAGATGCTTTGTTCATTGATGACATAATTTAACATTTTTGATATAGCAATTTCCTCTCCATGTATAAATTTAATTGAATACCAATTAAAATTCCATTCAATGATTTTAGAAACTCAAAAAAACTTACTCTATGGGTATGAAATAAAAAATGTTGATCATCAAATAGATGAGAAAGAAAGATGTGAGAGAGAGAGAGAGAGAGAGAGAGAGAAAACAAAACATACATACAGAGGATGGAGATTTACCACAAAGCTGTGGAGTGCAATGTGTGTGTGACTTTGTTACAAGAATGAACAACTTGTTCAGAACAAAATAAAGACCTCAAGTCCAGACCCATTGTTATAGATAAAAGCCTGAAAACTTATGATAGAGGTGGCACCCCAAAACATTAAAGAAAAGATGAATTGGAGATCAGTGGTGGGGTCCAGCTAGCTCATTTTATGGAGAAAAATAAAGCTGTACTCTGACCTTATGTCACATGCAAAGATACACACCAGATGAAAATATAGAATATCTTTATGACCTTGGAGAGGAAGAATACACCATATGGAAGAAATTGGATGGACTTAACTGCATCAAAATCACATAATTCTTTTTAATGAAATTTACATATGATGAGGAGTGACAGTTTGGAAGGGTATAGTTGCAACCAGCAGGAGCTTCACACCTAGATTATACTTGTGTCTCTTGCAAATCCACAGTAAAGATATGAAAAGATAGATAGCCTTTAGGTAAATTGGATGCATAAACAAGAGACTCAAATGGTTATCAGATATGTGAAAAACGTCCAGCTGCATTATTGATTAGAAAAAGTAAGCCTTCTTTCTGTGCCCATTCAACCAGCATAGCAGAGAGATGGAGAAGATAAATTGCTAGCAATTTTGTGGGAAAATGGAAACCAAAATGTCCTACTGGTGGGAATACAGAGTGGTGTTGACATTTTTGGAGAACATTCTGGCAGTCTTTGATGAAGTAATTTTGGCATGTACCCCAGTACCCCAGCACCTAGCATTCACACTCCTCAATATAGGCCATGAAGAAGCTTGTGCAATTAACCACAAAGAGACACAGAAAGGAATGTTCCTTGCTAAAGGAAAACTAGGGTTGCTTTGCACAGGGAAGAGACCTCTAAGAAGAGATGAAGGAAGGCTCACAGTGACATACGGGCAGTGCTCAGAGGCAGTGAGACCAACATGATTAAACCTTAAACATGAAGTACAGAACCCTAAAGTTTCCATTTGAAAACCCTGCCAGACCTATGACCAGCAAAGTGCCAAGCTACAGGACCAACACACAGAATCAGCTGCATTTCTTATACACAAATAATAAGCAAGCCCCAAAGGAATTTAAGATATCAATTCTATGTGTAATAGCATCAAAAATAATTAGATATTTCTAAGTAAATTAGCCACATTGACACAAAATATATACATAAAAACTGTAAAATAGGGCTGGGGAGGTGGCTCAGTGGTTAAGAGCATTGGATGCTCTTGCAGAGGACCCAGATTCAATTCCCAGCACCCACATGACAGCTAACAGCTGTCTATAACTTGAGTTCCAGGGAAGCTGATGCCCTCTTCTGGCCTCCACAGGCATTGTACACATGTGGTGCACTTACATGCATGCAAAACACTCATACACATAAAAGGAAAGCAAATAAAAACATTTTAAAACTATAAAATATTGTTGAAGAAAAATGTAAAAAACAATCAGAAAGATACCTTGTGTTTATGTTGAAAGTTTTAATGTTGTTAAGATTCCCATACCGCCTAAAGTGAACCCATATTCAGTGTAACCCCCATGAAAATCCCAATAATTATTTTGAAAAATAGTGTTCTATTCATGATAAAATTAATATGGAATTTCAAGGGGTCCTAAATAACAATTCTGATGAAAATAAGAATGCACAAAAACAGCTCAAAATATATTAAAGGCTGATTCAAAAGACCCAAAATTATAAAACTCTTAGAAGAAAACATGTCATAAAACACAACATTGAACTTGGAAAGTATTTCTTATATGTGATACCAAAAGTACAGATAACAAAAACACACAACCTTGAGCACATCAAACTACAAAACAAAATCAAAGGAAAATATGGACTGGGGGCTGTAGAGACGGCTCAGTGGTTAAGGGCACTGGCTTCTCTTCCAGAGAGCTTGGGTTTGATTCACAGCACCAACATGGCGGCTAACAATGGCCTGTAGCTGTAGTTCCAGGGAGTCCAATGCCCTCTTTTGTCCTCCATAGGCATTGCAGGTACCTGATACACTTACATACATGCAGGCACAAGACACTCATACACATAAAAAAGAAAATACATCAAAAAAATAAGACATGAAAGTAGGAAGAGGACCATTGGTGAAGAGGGAGGGGATGAGCAGGAAGAGGAAGGGGATGAGCTGGAGGAAGGGGGATGGGAGCAGGCAATGGGGTGAATATGGTCAAAATACGTTATATATGTATATGAAAATGTCATTATAAAGCCCATTATTTTGTACGATAAACAAATATACAAAAAATAAAAGTGAAAAAGATGGAATACAGGTTTGGGTATAAAGGGCTTATCGTACAAACATGAGAACCTGAGTTCAATCCCATGTAAAAAGCCAGGCACAGGGGGCAGGAGAGATGGCACGGCGGTCAAGAGCACCGGCTGCTCTTGTGGAGGACGTGGGTTGTTTCCCACACTCACATGGCAGCTAACAAACTCCAGTTCCAGGAAATCCAATGCCCTCTTCAAACTTTGTACACATGAATATACTTACATACATACATGCAAAACACTCACACACATAAAATAAAAATAAAATGAATCAAAAAAATTTAAGCCAGGCACAGTGGTATGCTTGTAACCTCAGCCCTCGGGAAGTGGAGCTAGGAGGATCCCTGGGGCTTGCTGGCCAGCATAGCTGAATCAGCAGGCTCCAGGCCAATGAAGACATCCCATCTCAAAAAACAAAGTTCATGGCACCTTGGAGGAGCAACATCCAAGGTTGATTTATTCATCCCTTTACACGCAAACACATACACACTTGCATTCACTCACACACACATACATACATACATATAAATATGACACACAAATAGCTAACAAATATGTGAAAAGATGTTCAACTCTCTAATTGTCAAAAATGTGCAAATCACAACCACAATATTGCCTAATACCATAAGTGTGTGTGTGTGTGTGTGTGTGTGTGTGTGTGTGTGAGTGTATCCATCAAATAAACATTGGCAGGGGTGTTAAGAGACCAGAACCTTTGTTTTTGTTGCTGGGATTGTAAAATGATGCAATTACTATGGGAGACAGTATGCATGCTTCTCAAAATAAATAGAACTACCATTGATCCAGAAATCCCACTTCTGGAAATATAAGCAAAAGAATTAAAAGCAGAATTTTGAAGAAATATTTATACCCCTAAACTTGTCACAGTTCTTTCTACTCATCATGGCCAAGAGGTATACACAGCCTTAGCAGCCACTGACCAATGGAAGGACAAATGAAATATGGTGTACAGCATGCAACCATGGGAACATACTCCAGCCTTAGAAAAGAAGCCCATTCTGTCACATGCTACAACATGGAGAATGTAGGGCATTATGCTAAGTGATATAGTCAGGTGTAAAAGAAACAAATTGGGCCAGGCATGGTGGCTCATGTCCAGAATCACAGGACTTGGGAGGCTTAGGCAGAAATATTGTCATGAGTTCGGGGCCAGCCTACGCTACAGCATGAGCATTGTGTCCAAAAGAAAAAAAGAAAAAAAGGAAAGAAAGAAAAAGACAAAGGAGAAGGACAAAAGGGAAAAAGAAAATAAAAGACAGGGCCTTTCATAGGTTAATAATGATAATAAAATTGATAGAAATTTTTATTTCTAGGGGCTGGAGAGACGGCTCAGCGGTTAAGGGCACTGACTGCTCTTGCAGAGGACCTGGGTTCGAATTCTAGCACCCACATGGCAGCTACGAACCGCCCTTAACGCCAGTTCCAGGGGAATCCAAAGCCCTCTTCTGACCCCCGCGGCATTGCACGACTTGGGTGCACTCACATACATGCAGGCGATACCATAAAAAGACCAAACTTGCGAATCATAGGCATACAAGAAGGAGAAGAAAGTAGATTGAAAAGAGGTGGAAGATCTGTGTTGGTCATACATCAAAGCAAAGCCATGTGTCTTGAAAGCACAAGACCAGATTTTTAGTTTTGCCAACCACTGGGTAACTTGAGCAAATCCGTTAAGCTTTCCAAGAGTTTCTTCATCTGAGAAAAATGGGATTCAACCAGCATGTATCTCTCCTACCTGCTTCTCAGGATCATGGACCTGAGGGACAGAACTACTGAGTATGACAGACAGTAAGCCGTGTCCAGGGGCCAACATGGAAAAACCTGGATGCTAGGGAGGAGTGTTGGCTGGAAATAACATAGAGAAGGCTCTGAGGTTTCTGGGCTCTCATGTATGCTCAGCCTCACAATATTTGCAGTCTGAGCTGGCCTGGTTGGAGGGGACTCTGCAAGGGGCTGAGGTAGCTAAGCCATGTCTCTAAACCCTAGGCCCCTCAGCTGCTGCATACAAGAGTAAACATAGGGCCGTAGGGGACAAGCAGCCTGTTTGAAGCAGGGTACACTGGGACACTGTCCTGAGGTCCTGATGACCCCAACCAGGTAGAGGCAGTGACATTCCGCTCCTCCTTTCCCCAGCCTCCAGGCCTCAGTGCCAGCACTGTGCCTTACCAGTTTATGTCACAGTGAGAGATGCTATGTGTTAAAAACCTGAGAACTCATCCTAACTGACCTGTATGCATATTCAATCTGCAAAGGGCTTTTACCCTGATTATTCCCATACTCCCCTAGGCAGGCAATATTATGTTCTCTTTGTAAATGTAAAAGCAGGTTCAGAGGGGAAATGGTCAGGGGTTAGAAAAGGGCAGGAGGCCTTGAGTGCTGGATTGTCCCTGCTAATTCCCGGGTGTGTTCTAGTGTTTAGTGCAACCTCTCGGCCTAGTAGGCGAATCCCTCCCAGGTGACCCTGTCTGACCTTCACCTGCAAGGCAGCCCCCTCTGGCACTTTCTGCTCTGAGAGAAAGGGTCTTGCTTCCAGGAAGACCAAGACCTTGAAGCTTTAAAAGGATGGCTTTTGGAATGGCAGGCTCCTGCCCCCTACTGGTGAAACACGAGCATTGCTAGGACAGGTAATCCAGCCATCAAATGCCGCAAATCCCATCTTTAAAGATCATTTTCCTTCTTAAAGGTTAGTATCTAAGGATCTTTTCCTCAGATCTTTCTGTATCTGAACAGAATACAAACCATTATGTCACACTATGAGCACCAAACCAAACATCAGGAAACCCTGTTTCTAATCCCGTGTCTTCTGTGTGATGTTGGGCTAATCTTTCAAATTCTATGGGCCTGTTTGCAAATTTGTAAAATGGGTATAACAATATCTACCTCTGGGAGTGGACATGAAGATTGAGAAGTAGGCGTATTTGAGAATCAAAGATCTGAGACCCAGGAGAAACCCAGTTAACATTTGTTGATACTCGCGGTTTTAACAGGGTTGTCGCTGCCCCCTGGTTGTCCAAGGCCTAAATTCAGCTCAAATATTCCAAATTATCACAGAATTGGATGCATACACTCCCAATGAAGACATAGCATGTGCATAGTGCACTTCCTTCATGCATGTAAAACACTCATACACATAAAAAATTAAAAAATAAATACATCAAATAATTTTAAAGACAAGTCAAAATAAGTCAAAGGAGATGGGCTAAGGGGAGAAAAAGGATGTCACTCCATCTCAAACCTCCCTCTTTCCCCAAGAGGCCAGAAGGAGCTCATCACATTGCTATTCAATGTCTTCTGTGGGAGTGTATGCATCTGAAAGTCTCTGTTTAAACGGAGCAAGCAGGATGCAAATATAAGTTGGGTTTTAATTGGGCTACAGTGTCTGTTAATTACTTGACCAGCACCTTGTATGTAAACACCCAGCTGCACGATAGTGGTCGGGGAGGGGAGTTATGGATCCCAGCATTGTGGGACCTTGTGAGACCAAGGCAAAGTTAAACCTTACTCAACAGCTGCTCCTGCAAATGTAACCCAGAGCAGCAGCTTGGATCTTGTCCCTGGGCTCATTAGATACGGAGTCTGAGCTGCACTGTCACAAGATCCCTGTGTGGTAGGAACGTCAAGGAAAAGAGGGTGGGAAAATTATATAAGCTAGAGGATGGGGAGGAGTCCCATGAAATGCTATCTTCTGGATAGACATGACCGTGTAATCATGAACACACAGCGCATGCACACACACACACACACACACACACACACACACACAAGTACGAGGGAGACTGGGAACAGGGTCTGTAAGAGGGGAAGAGGAATAACAGGGTGACAGGGTGAACATTCAGTTCGTAGTACATTGTATACATGTGAAAATTTAAAAAATTAAATAAAATTAATTTAACAAAAGAAACTACAGACTAAAATGTATTTGATAATAATGATCTTCCATGGAGTTTCCTACGTTCCCGTAAGTTTCAGGATAAGCAGATAAAGTGTATCTAGAATTTTGCAATAAATTGATCAATTAAAAAAAAAAAACAGATCCCCCTGGGTGATTGACAAACACACTGAGGGTTAAGAAGCATGGCCTTAGGACTGCCTAGTCCAGCCTCATGTGGTCATGACCACAGGCTTTCTGTGGAAGCACCACATCTCTTTTGTCTCACCCTAGTAGCTGCTGTGCAACTCTTCCAATATTTTCAAAACCTTCCTTTTTCCTCCTGGCATTTTCTCTTATAGTGAAAAGAAAGAAAGAAAAAAAAAGAAAGAAATGAAATAGCTGTCACCACTGATTTGAGGCCCTGAGGGAGAAAGAGATCAAAAGTCAACATCTGTGATTCTGCAAATAGAAAATGAAATGTTTCCCAGGCAGGCTGGGAAGCAGCTCTGGGTTGCTTGGCTCGTCCTCCGTGGTCCCATTTGAGGTGGCTGTTCTCAGGCTAGAGCCTTTAAAGGAAAACACTGGGACTGGCGTGATTACGCAGGTGTGCTCAGTCAGCCCCCCATCCCTTGAGGGAAACTCAAGGTGGGCCTGCAAAGGCCTGGAATCAGCAAGGTGAGCCACAGGGAATCCTGCTCACTGGGGAATTTTCAGAAGAGGCAGGATGACCTGTCACCCACTGTATTAGTTACTTTTCTGTTACTGTGATAAAACACCATGACCAAGACAATTTATAGAAGGAAGAGTTTATTTGAGCTTGCAGTTTGGGAGGGGAAGAGTCCATAATGGCAGGGGAGTCATGGAGGCAAAACATGACTGGAGTAGAAAGCTGAGTATCAATATCGTCAAGCAGGCACAGGAAGCAGAGAACCACCAGAAACCCAGCAAGGCTTAAAAACTAGAAAAGCCTGCCCCCTTTGACATGCTTCCTCCAGCAAGGCCACACTTCCCAAAACAGTGCCACCAACTGGGGACAAAACGTCTGAGTAGTTGGAGCCTATGGGGGACATTATCATTCAAAGCATCACACCCAGATATAGGACACTTTGTACAGCTGCTGCCCTGCCAGCTCTGAGCCTGCACTGAGCAGCAACTCACCTTCCTCTAGGGAAATGGGTTTGTCCAGGATGCAGGAAATGATTGAAGAGTGTTGAGTCTTCTTGTTAGTGTTCCTGGCAGGTTGTTTCTCACAGCAAACCCAGCGGGTAGCAGAGGAATCAGGCAGCCAGTATGTCAAGGCAGGTCCAAACATGGGGGCATAGATAGGTAAAAGGGGAATTATCTCCAGAGACTAAGGTCTACCCTGAAATCCTTGAGGTGGGGACCTCGATGGGTTTCCTCATCAGCACTCCTAGAAGAGGTGACAGAAGCAAAAATGGTGCACATCCCAACTTGCTGTATGGAGGTCCTCCTGGAGGCCAAGGACAGCGGCACTTTTGTAAGCTCTCTAACAGGATCCTGCAAGGTGGACAATGGGGCTGGTTTTACAGAAGCAGCTGAAGCTCAGAGGGGTGAGGGACCTTGCTCAAGTCACTCATAGGAGGCAAAGCTTGGAGTGAGTCCAAGGTTAGGGATCTTTCCCCTGCTGCATCTGCCTCAGTACCCAGGAATTGAAAAGTACTCAATTCTAGTCCCAACTTTATTAATGATCCCTGCAACCATAAGCAAAACCTTTTATTTTCTGTGGCTTGGCTTACTCGTTTTGAAAAGTGAGACTGTGAATAGGACTCCCTGGTTTTATAAAGTGCCTGGCACATAGCAAATACTCCAATGGCTCCTAATTCTTCCTTCTTTTTGAAATGAAGGAACTGATCTTGGCATTACTGTGTATATTAGAACTTTACTGCTAGCCCTGGAGGAGACTGGCCTTCCTCAGGCCAGGACTGAGATCTAAGCCTGATAGATGCCTCAGCAGAGCTCCCAAGTATGTTGGCTTCAGAGTTTGGCTGTGCACATGCTCACCCAGTCCCTTGCCACTATACTTGGCCTTAGCTCCACATGCCTTCTCCAGTCAACCCAAGGACAGCATGGAGACAGGCTCACCTTGGCCCACCTATAGTTTACTCTTCCCTGCTCTGAATTCTAGCCAAGAGCAAAAATCAGATGTACCGGCCTTGGGAACATTGGTACCTCATTGCCTGGCAGGTCTCCCAGCTAGACGGAGAAAAAGCCCCTGTGAGGGCGTGGTGGGATGGAAAACAGTGGGTTCTGAGCTGCACATGAGGTCTTCTCCCAGGCACTGCCTCTTTGCCACCAGGAGAACACAACTGAAAAGCTGGAGGGGTCTGTAAGCAGCTCAGAGGTGGGCCCCGAGCTGAAGCCCCTTGGTGAATGCCCACACTGACACCCATCATGGCTTCACATGGAGTCATGTGCTACCCAGCAACTGCTCAGTTCTGACCTTGCCCCAGGCAAACAGAATCAGCAGCCTTCTTGACTTGAATGTTAGGAGTATAAATAAACATTTTATTTCTATAGCTATTCTTCCCTAGATGTTTGGGTTATGGTTTCTATATGGGATAAAGCTCTAAATGTTTACTGCATTTAACCCAGCAATTCTATATTCCTGATGTTATATTCTGGGATATGAACAAAGATGTATAGATATTCAGGGCATTGCCACTGATGATAGCAAAAAATTGGAACACAATGAGTGTTTAGCAATAATGAGCAGTTAAGCATAGACATGGACTTGTGATGGACGGTTATACCATAAGAAGTATGTGATAATTTTAATGAGAACTATACAAGAATCATGTAAATATATCAGATACCACAGGCTAAAGCCAATGCCAGAAATGGACTCCTTTTGGAGTTGGTGACTGGATGGGGTAGGGGTGTTCCATAGACCCTTGAACAGTACTGGCTATTGCCACTGCTTTTGGTTACCCTTCAGAAATTAGTGATAAGATCCTATTACTGAAAGCATTTCATATGTGAGTTGTAGAACAAACAAGGAGAAATCAAGCTGGTACTGACCTCAAAGCTTCATCGCTACTGGCTAGTTTTCATAGTACTAGAAGGTGCTATGCATGCTACTGGAAGAAAATATTAATCACCAACCTTATTAGCTGTGAACCCTGTGAGTTACAATAACTGACCTGGCAAAATAGGCCCACAGGTACAATAGTGGCAGAAATATTACAGATGTAACTAATAACCTTCTGATTGGATTTAAAGCTTGCTTCACAAGATGGAACCCATACCTGGCACTATTATCAGGGCCAAGAACCTGAAGCTAGACAGGTCACAAGCTGTAGGGGAGAATAATAGTAGTAGTAGTAGCAGCAGCAGCAATAGTAGTAGTAGTAGAAGTAGTAGTAGAAGTAGTGGTAGTAGTAGTAGTAGTAGTAGTAGTAGTAGTAGTAGTATTCTGCTAAATAGATATAGTATAAAACTGACTCATAATGACTTATTATATCCTTAGATTAGCACATCTCTCAACTCTCACCAGAGAAGCTTCTTGTAGCAGATGGTGATTAACACAGATACCCATAACTGGTAAGCATACAGAGAATAGGAGATTGTGGAGGGCTCAGCCCTAAATGGGACACATATCACACCTCTCCTCCCAAGGCTCAGGGATCATTGCAGAAGAGGAAACAGAAAGATTTTAAGAGCCAGAAGTGTTAGATGATTACAAGGAAACTGTTGTCTGGACACCACAGAGTAGTTGCACATACGAACCCACAGTGCTGTGACAGCATGCCCAAGATCTGTGCAAGCCCAAACCAGACAAAAACCCAGCACAGATGGGGAAGGTGGGCAAGAAGCCCCCATCCTAGCTGAGTATCTACTGGCAATTGATAGCTGCTGGGAGGGGAAGAGTCAGTTTTCTTTAAGAGTGTGCTGCCTGGAAGGTTTACCAAATGCCAAGGAATGGATCTACATCTAAGAACATTTAGGGAAAGCAAATTAGACTTGCTAGGCCTTTAAAAAAATAATAATCACAGAGCACATGAAATCGGGTGTGTGTGTGTGGTAGGGTCAAAGTGGAGATGGGGTCCGAATATGTTCAAAATACATTGTATGAAATTCTCAAATCAATAAAAATATTTTTAAAAAGAATCATGTGGAAAAAGATTTAGAACATTGTAAATAAATTCCAACTATGAAACTATATAAAAATGTATATGTGTTTCTCTTATATTTTACCTATAATATATACTAGAAAAATGTTCTTAAAAAAGCCATAAATATGAACTGTATTGCTTGTGAATTCTTAAATTATGATTTTGGTTATTTTTTATTTAACCTTTCATTTATTTTCCATGTTTTCCTTTCAGAACAAAATTATGTATTTATTAAAAGAGGAAAATCTATTTGTATAAAAGAGTATTCTTTAAACCCTATCCAAGGGGTACTCATCATGAAAGATCAGAGGTGACTTAGTCTTCAGTGGCAGTGTTAGCCTAGTATGTAGAAGGCCCTGCATACTAAACAAAAAGCAACAGCAAGAATCCCTGGAAATAAATAAGAGCCCAAGCGTTAGGAAGTCTGAAAAGACAGCTTCAGGGACCCAACTGGGGAAATGTGCTGCTGCATAAGCATGAGGATCCGAGTTTGGATTTCCAGCACCCACATTAAAAAAAAAATCTTGGAAGCATGCCTCTGTAAACCTAGCACGGAGGGGGGGGTAGGTAGTTCTCTGAGTCATTGGTCATCCAGCCTAGCCACATCCATGAGCTTCAGGTTCTGTGAGAGACCGGATTACAAAAATAAAGGTGGAGAGCGATTAAGGAAAGAAACCCAGTATTGACCTCTAGCTCCACATGCACGCACACACATGTACATGCACCCTTATATGCACATGCGCATACACGCACAAACAAGTATATACACCAACATAGCACAACACACAATAAACAAACAAATAAAAATAAAGCTTTAGCCAGGTGTGGTGGTGCATGCCTGTAATCTCAGTGCTTCGGAGACTGAGGAAGGAGGATTGAGAGTCTGAGACCAGCCTGGGCTACACAGCAAGACCCTGTCTCAAAACAAATAAAGAAATCCTTTACTTTCTCCCTCTGCATTTTCCTTTTGCTTTGTAATGAACTACAACCAAATTAAGTGGTTGAAAACAACAATATGTTCAGTTCATAATTCTGGGTTCATCAGGGCAGTCCTTCATGGTTGGCCACATGTAAAAGTCTGAGGCCTCAGTTGGGGTGGTCTGAGGCCTCCCTCCATCTGCTTTCCTTTCTTTAGGCTGGTCCTGTAACAGCAAGGATAGATTCTGGGAGCAATTCTGTTGTTTTGCTTTTTTGTTGTTGTTTTTTCAAAGATTGTTTGAAACAGGGTCTCCCTATAACTCCAGCTGGCCTCAATCTCACCAAACTGGTCTCAGTCTCACAGAGATCACGTGCCTCTGCCTCTCTGCCTCTTGAGTGCTGGGGTTAAAGGTACCATAGTGCCCATCTTAGATTCTACATCTTGTTGGGAGAGATGCAAAGTATTTTAAGTGTGTAATATTCTTTATTACATTTTACTTATTTACTGAATGTGTGTGTGCGTGTGTGTGTGTACACATGTATGTGCCATGGCATGAAGGTCAGAGGACAACTTTCTGGAGTTGGGAACCATATGGGTTTCAGTGATTGAACTCAGGTTATCAGGTTTGAAAGCGCCTATACCTGCTTAATGAACCATCTTGCCTGTCTGAAGTGTATGATATTCCTGTTCAGTGAGACTACTATTTCAATGAATCCCCCACTGGGGGATTTTTTTTTAACTCCAAAATTTAATTTTATTGTGGTAATTTTAACCTCTGCAGCAAAGTAGGAAACTAAAATATAATTTAAATTCATTAGGAAAAATTTATCAGATAGAGACAAAATTATGTCATTATTTTATGACATATTTAAGTAGACCATAAGAATCAGCAGGATGAGTATTTTCAAATACTTCAACACATGGATGAATTATAAACAAACATACTACTTGCTGTTCTAATAATTCATCATTAAAAACTAAATTATTTGAGGAAATATACATTTACACTAAATATAAATACTTAGTAAAAAATTTAACAGAGCATCACAATTCTGTATAAAGAATTTTTAAATAGCTGAATTCTTCTAGATAAAGTACAATACATTCCCAAAGTACAGATGTACAGCATGTAAATATCAGTTTTCTTCAGTATTTGAATACTTAATTCACTTCTAGATTTAAAAAAGGACATTTTAGGGCTTATTTAAGATCTTTACAAATTTAATTTTAAATGATGAGAATAGCCAAATAATAATTCCGAAAGTCAAAGTCAATGATTGGAGAAGAGGAATATCATCTCAAAGCCTAAAATAAAATAGCACAGAACTTACTTGAGAAAGGAATAAAGAAATTTTTATGGAGATGTCTATCATATTTAGGTATCGTTATTCAAATTGGTGTGGTAAATATATATAATCCAAAAACAGACAGAGGGGTGATTTAAACAACAACAACAACAACAACAGCAAGAACAACTTTAGAGCACCATCACACCACATAAAGCAAATTCTGGTGGAACAATGTGGCAATGGAGTGCAAAAAGAATCTACGTTAGGAATGAAAAAGTCAATCTAGAAGAACATTTGAGACTATTTTTCTGATGCTGGAAAATGAATGAGTCTTCAGGGTAGTTTGCTATGCTAAGTGGACACTGACTTGCTTTGTGGAGGATTAACTCCAAGAACATCATGGAACACTGAAACAGATAAAAGCATTCAATACAAGAGCTATTCAATGAGTGTCAGGCACTGTCAGGTGCTGCACTGGGGGGCTTCTCAAGATGGCATCATCAGACCTCTACCTTCACAATTACCTTGGGATTCTGGTGTTAGAAATATAGATACAATATCTAATCACAAATTTTACTGCACTGAATACTGGATGCTTAAGACCCAGGGGCAAGCATTTTTAGCATTCTTGACTGAGTATGCCAACCACTTTTAGCATATTACTGTTGCTGGTGGTATAAGGTGAGTATTTTTTAAGGGGCACTATCCAACAGAGAGTGCATAACAAACTGCACTGAAGATTGCTGCTGGAGTACTGATGATTGGAGAAAGGAGAAATACTTGACTGAATTTCTCCTGCATGGGGTCTCATGCCTACAAATATATTCCATAATTTCTTCCCCTTTTTCCAGTCTGTTGCATTACATGTAAACTTTCAAGTCTGCTTCTAGCTTCCCAGGTCTTCATATGTTATTAGAGAGATAGTAGCGACCTTGAAGCTTCCTTTCCCTTCTTCAACTACGTTTTGTTTCAAACAGCCACGATGGTCACCTAGAACCAGTCCAGCTTTCTTAGAGTCTTCCAGGGCTCTCTGCAGTATGGGGCATTCACTACTAGAAAGTATTCTGGTGTTACTCTTACTGCTTTATGAACTCTGGAGTTCCATCTAAATGTGGGGTGGCATTATTGTTGTCATTGTGTACACTGTTTTTAGCAATTTAATGTTAGGAAGTTTTAGGGGTGAGTTTTTAAAGACCAGCATT
>NW_008349093.1:1390147-1439513 GCF_000622305.1 Nannospalax galili | reverse complement strand
CATTTTTTTCTTTTTGATACTACAAGATCTAGTCTACCAGCACTAACATGTTTGTTGTACAAGTTTAAATGATGTATATACATTAGTAAAATATTTATCATTATGCTTGGCATATACTAAACACAATCTAAATGTCAGTTACTGTTATTGTTGGTATCTTTACATACTCTCTGATGAGCTGAAATCTTAAACCATGTATGGGGAAGATGGGGGATGTTTCTGCTTCCTGTGAGAAAGCCACCCCAGTACCCTTGATTCCAGCCCAATTTGGAAAATGCTCAGTTGTCCAGATATACACTTGGCTAACACAGTTGGCTCCTTTCTCTTCCCACAGGAATCCAGGCCAGGTTCCTGCTGGGAAGACAAGCCTGCGGGAGGAAGGGACTGTGTCTCCACCAAGACAGCCCTGGAGCACAGGACAAAATATGTTTGTAACATTTTGTTGCCAGTCCAAGGGAACTGAAGGGACGAGAACCCTCTAATGCTGGCTGTACACCTGTATTATACTCCCTTATCTGTGATTTTGCTTTCTACATTTCAGTTATTTCAGGGCAACCATGGTCCAAAAATGTTAAATGGAAAATTCCAGAAACAAAGTATTTAGAGGCTTTAAATGACACACCATTCTGATTAGAATGATGAAATTTTGTGCTATCCAGCTCCATCCTGCCTAAAGTGGGAATAATCTCCTAGTTCACTATACCCACCTCCTATGTACCCTGCCCATGAATCTTCTCAGTTATGTTACCACAGTGCTAATGTTCAAGTAATCCTTAATTCCCTTAATAATGATTCCAAAGAACAAAGTGATTCTGACAATCCAGACAGGACAAAGAGAAATCTTAAAGTACTTCCTTTACACAAAGGTAGAAAGATGTTGATTTAAAGAAAAGAGGGGAAAAAAAACACAACTTATGTTAAAGTTGCTACAATCTGTGGTAAGGATGAATCTTCTAGCCATCAGATTTAAAGGGAGAAAGCAGTTAAGGGAAGAAAGGTTTATTTTGGCTTACCGTATGAAGGGCTCTTCTTGTCATGGTGGGGAAAACGCACCTGGGGAAGGCATGATGTAGGAGAGGAAGCTGGCTGGTCACTTGGCTTCTGCAATCAGGAAGCAAATTTTAAAGATAAAATAAATTCACGACATTTTTACTGTCACACCTCAGACTGTAAAAGTTATATGGTAGGTATTAGAGGGGAGGGAGTGGGTGTGGATTCGATCAAAACACCCTATATGCATGGGTGAAATTTTTTAAAAGTTAAAAAAAAAGTTATGATCACCCTGTATGATAAGTACTTGGTTGAGAAGGAACATGCATTAAGTAACAGGGCTTAGTACTATTTGAGGTTTTAGGTATCCTAAGATTGGGGTCTTTTTAAAAAAAATTTTTAATTGATTTTTTGTGTATTTCATACAGAACATCCCAAACAATCTTAATCATCTTTATACCCCCATCCCAAATGGCACCTTCCCATACCCCCCCACTGGAGTCCATATAATCTATCATTCATGTTACTGCCCACAGTGTTGTCAGTGCCCCAAGTTGTTCCCCAGTGCAGGTCCATCCACTGAGTCTAGTCAGCCTATTTAAAGTTCCTTGTTTTAGGAAGATCAACTCTTCTTCATCTAGCAGCAATCAGTTGCCAACATTCCTTTAGATAAGATTGGGGTCTGCTGTTTATTTTCCCAGTTCTATGCTGGGTTACCATCTGCCTGAGTTTGCATGGGACCTATGTATGCTGACACCACTGCCATAGAATCATATGAGCAATTCCCAGGAGCTTGTAGGACTCTATTTCTATAAGGTCATGCCCATCCTCCCTGGTTCTTACAATCTCTCTGCTCCTTCTTCTGTGATGGTCCCTGAGCCCTGGGGTGGATGAAGTTTAATAAAGGGATCCTGTCCAAGGACTTATTTAGCAGACTCTTGATCAATTGGGGATATTTTTAAAATATATTTTATTTATTATTATTTTCATTTTATGTGTATGAATGTATTGCCTGCATGTGTTTAAGTGCACTTGTGTGTGCAATACCTGTGGAGGTTGGAAGAAAGTGTTGGATTCCCCTGGAACTGGAGCTACAGATGGTTGTTAGCCACTATGTGGGTGCTAGGAATTGAACCTAGGTCCTCTGCAAGAGCAGCCAGTGCTCTTAACCACTGAGCCATCTCACCAGCCCCTACCTGCCATTTTTATGCTCTGAGGGTTGCCATAGGCCCTTGCATGCTGCTGCTGGTCTTCTGCCTTGTGGGTCTGAGGCACCAGTTGAATCCACAGTCCTGAATCCTCTGGTCAGTGCACCTCTTGTTTCTTCAAATCCTGGGTCATTGTGTAGGGCTATGTGGGTACCAACTAGTCTTCCAGGTCCCTGAAAGACAGAGAGACAAGTACAAGTTCAATAGTCCTCGGGGTCATAGGTGTCTCTGTGAGTTCTAGTTTGCTTTTGCTTTTTCCACGTTGCATTTATCTTTCCTTCCCAACTGCTGGCCCTGCAGACTTCTGTACCAAGCACACACATTTACACCTCATGCAACTTTCCACAATTGGATGAGATCTGATTTCCCCAGTTGTCTATATTCTATACCTCTGATAGGAATTCTTTCTGTTCAAATCCCATTGGATATAGGGAGGGGCCCAGTGACACGGGGTTACCAGGGACCAGAAGAAGGCAAGGCTTCTTCCATGACTGCCCTACCATGTCCCCTCTTTTCAGTCCTGAACTCAAGGTCACCTGGCCTGTTGAAGAACTGGCCCAGTTTCTGCCAGGTCAGAATGAAAAAAAAAGAAAAGAAAAGAAAAAGAAAAGAAAAGAAAAGAAAAAAGTGTGGATTGCTAGATTGTAAGAGAATTACAAAGCAGAATAACTGAACTCAATGTTTGGACCTTCTTAAGATACTAATTCAAGTAAGCCAGCTCTAAAAAGATAGTCTGAGATAACTGGGAGAGGTATATGAAAATGACACAATGCCCAAGAAGGAGTTGTCTTTAGTCTGTCTGGGCTGCTATAATAAAATTCCAGACTAGATGACTGATAAGCAATGAACATATACTTCTCACAATTCTAGAGGCTGCGAAGTCCAAGATCCAGTCCCCCGCAGAGTCAGAGGCTGGCTTCACAGACAGTACCTTCTCGCTGTGTCTTCATGTGTCTCCGGCTCTTCTACAAAGGCACTAACCCCACTCATGAGAGCACAGAGCCCCAGGTCCCAATTCCCTCCCACAGGCTTCACCTCCTATTATCATCACACTGGTAATTAGGGTTCCACAGATGAGATGTCTGAGGACCACAAACCTCTAGGCCATCAAATGAAGCAAACATGGGACCTTTTCTAATCAATCATGACTGTTCTTTTATGATTTAATCTGCTTTTGTAAATGTGTGAAGTGGTCATTCTCACATCAATCCCTCTGGTATATAGTAGGGCTTGGACTTATATCATTAGGCATCCAGCTGATTCCCTGCATGAGAATGAGGTAGGGAAATGCTAAACCCTGATGCTCAGGATGGCATTTGTGAAATCATATCCAGAGTCTTAGTCACGTTCCCTGTTTCTGTGATAAAATACCCTAACAATTTAAAGGGAGAAAGCAGCTAAGGGAAGAAAGGTTTATTTTGGCTTACCATATGAAGGGCTCTTCTTGTCATGGTGGGGAAAACGCACCTGGGGAAGGCATGATGTAGGAGAGGAAGCTGGCTGGTCACTTGGCTTCTGCACTCAGGAAGCTGAGCAAGATGAATGTTCCTGCTCAGCTAGCTTTCTCATTTTTATGCAGACCAGGACCCAAGTCCAGAGAATGGTCTTGCCTACTTTTAGGGTGGGTCTTTCTA
Source organism: Nannospalax galili (assembly GCF_000622305.1). Taxonomy (NCBI): domain Eukaryota; kingdom Metazoa; phylum Chordata; class Mammalia; order Rodentia; family Spalacidae; genus Nannospalax; species Nannospalax galili. The sequence continues at coordinate 1,435,681 of NW_008349093.1, read as the reverse complement.
CTTCAATTAACCCAGTTTTGATAATTCTTCACAGGCAGGACCAGAGGCAAACTTAGTCTAAATAATCACTTACAAATGTGCCTTAGAGGCTTGTCCCCTAGGTGATTCTAGATACCGTCAGGTTGACAATCACACCTGGAAAGATAGGGCTGGAAAGGCTCCGAGATCCAGCCAAGCCTCTGTCTCTGGTTATAGGGAAGGGAAAGCTAAGGCTCAAGGAGGTAGTGAACACAAGATCAAGAACCCGAATTGGTGGCACCAAGTGCATGAAGTGCAATGGGCAATGAAGGGAAGGGATACAGGGGAGGGCCAGGGAAAGGCGTACAGGGCAAAGGTGAGTCCACATTGGGCTTTGATGATGAACAGGAAGAGGGATAGAGGGTGAGGTACAATCCTGGAGTCACAAAAAGAATTAAGGAAAATGTAGAGGATCCTGGTGTCACTGAAAGAGGAGAGAACCTAGAGTGGGGACTTGTCAGGCAATCTGAGGCCCCAGGTAAAATATAAGCACAAAGGCCCTGTTGGATTAGGAAGTCATGATTACCTTCCTGGGCCCACCAGCTATCACCTCAACCCAGAGAGGCCAAGGAACCCCAAAGACTGACAAACTTCACATAAGACATCCTCAGCATCTACATGTGGATGGGCAGGAGGTCCTGAGAAAGTCAATTATGCCATCCCTGAAAAGAGCAACTGACCACCTGTCCCATCCCAAGATGTCATGGGGTATGTTCCCACAGTGGTCTTCCCCATTCCTGTGAGTCTGTCCTTAACAATGAAACCCTGCTCAGAGGAAAGCTGCACATAGGTGGGGAGGGGAAGGCTAGGCAGGGCCTGGAGTACTGGGGTGGTAGTGACCAGCGTCTCAGGGAGGCAGTAAGGAAGAGACCCTAGGAACCAGACAAGACTCCTTAGTCCCATCAGAATTCACGTACAGAGTACCAATTGTGGCCCTGCTGCCTTACCTTGATCCCTAGCCTCTGAGATGCACAAGGATCAAGTTAAAGCCCACAGAAGATATAGCTAAGAAATGAACTGCGAAACCCATGTAGGTGTGAACAGGAAGCAAATCTGTGAAAGGCAGTGGAGACAGAAGAGACACAAACCCATACAAGATGGCCCTGGGATTGGAGGACTGTCATTTTAAAAATCAAATTTTATTCACAAGGGCTAATGATATTCTGTTATTTGGGTTTGTTTATGTTTGTGTGTGTGCTTCTATGTGCAGGTGTGCATGCACGTGTGTGTGGAGACCAGCAGACAACCTTGGGTGTCATTTCATAGCAAAATATGCATGTTGTTTTTTGAGACAGGGCCTCTCACTAGCTCGGAGCTTACCTGCTTGCATAGGCTAGCAGACTAGCAATGCGTGGGATCTGCCTGTCTCTGCTTCCCCAGCGCTGGGATTACAGGCACACATCACTACACCAGGCTTTTTATGTGGGTGCTGGGGATTGAACTCAAGCACTCATACTTGTGGGGCAAGCACTTTACTGACAGCTATCTCTTCAGCCTATTTTTTAAAACTCTGTTTTGATTCTCTGCCCCTGCAGACTATCTGTTGGCCTTCCAGACGGACATCAGTACCAAAAAAATGAATCTGTGGCTGCCTGGAAGTAAACATTTTTGGGAACTGCAAAAATATTTTTGTTGGTGAACTTTCTTGTATTCCTAGTCTAAATAAGAATATTCACTAGAATATAAATTTGTAATGCTGTCTTAGTTTTAAATGTCAACTTAAAAAATAGAGGTACTAAAATAATGCTGCCTGTATTTATAAAGTACTATTTCCATTTTACTATTTACAAATGCCTTGTCATTTACCAAATATATAATGACACATATCCACCATTCCAGTATCAAACAGAATAGCTTTGCGTTTGAGCCTCAGAGCCACGAAACAGAACAGCTTCATTGTCCAAAATTCCTCTGTGCTTCATAGTTTTTGTCTTTTCCCGGATGTCTGCTGTTGCGATCACACAGCCTGCAGCCGTTGCCATGGCTTCTTTCTGTTTTATACTCGCTGAAGTTTCTGTGTCTTTTCATGGATTAATAGTTTGTATCTTCAGTGCTGAATAATATTGCATCATCTGGATGTACCAGAGTTTATCCATGCACACAAAAGGCAACTTGGTTGCTTCCAAATTTTGACAAGTATCAATAAAACTGCCATAAATACCTGTGTGCAGATTTATATAGCCACATACATAAACTACCAAGAGACCTGGTTTATAGGAAGATACAAGGCACTAGGGGAGATACAGATTTGGCATTCTGTATGAAATGAATTGGAGATGATCCCATGACTTGTGGTATCTTTAGTGTGTACGTGTGTGTGTGGTGCCCTTGCCTGTGTGGATGCATATGGTGTTCCAGGGATCTGCCTGCCTCTGCCCACCACAGTGCTGGGGTTATAGGTGCATGCTACTATGCCCAGCCTTTTACATGGTCCAACAAGCAGTTTACCCACTAAGCCATCTCCCCAGGCCAACTTGGAGTGTCTTTTCTTGAAATCTGGAGGCCAGACTTACACCTTAGCATGTTAAACTAGCCTGGGGCTCTCCTACCTGAAGGAAAGGCTTCCTTGCTTTTCCCTTCATGCTTCTCTTGCTGGAAAGTCTGAGGACCCGATTTAGAGCTTAGGACCCACATGGTAGAAGAAGAAAAACAGACTCCAGCAAATTGTCTTCTGACCTCCACATGTGCTATGGCATGCTGCCCCCCAGTAAATGAACGTAAAAATAATTTTTTAAGAAAGATGAGGAAGCCCGGCTCTGCATACATAGCATTCTGGGGTGCTGTGAGAAGACAGGCTCAGGGCCTACTACCTTCCTCCACTCAGCCTGATCTATTTCCTTTCCCAGAGTCAGCAAAGGGGTTAGGAGCTGTGTGTCATACATGAGTCACTTTGTTGAATCCATACAGCACAAGAATACTGTCATTACCCATATTTTACACACGTTGAATCAAACATCAAAGAAATCTGATGACCTGCCCAGGATCACCCATCTTTTAATAACAAAAATAAGCTTTAATCGCCATCTAAGAAACTTCAGGCCAGATGAATTCATTTCTAAGAGCCATGATTATAGAGTACTGAATTGGAATGGCTTAAAACAGAGAGAGAGGCTGGGCCTACAGCTCAGTGGTAGAGCACTGGCCTAGCCTGTGCAAGGCCCTGAGTTCAGGCCTCAGAAAGACAAAAAGAAAAAGAAAGCAAATGGAAACAAGCCAGGGGTGGTGGTTCACAACTGTAACACTGACACTTGGGAGGCTAGGGTAGGAGGACTGTGTGAGTTTGAGGTCAGCACGGGCTACAAAGTGAGTTCCTGGTCAGCCTGGGCTACAGTGTAAGACTGTCTAAAAATAAAAACCTATTAAAGGGCTAGGGTTATGGCTCACCTGGTAGAGCACTTGCCTAACATGCATGAAGCCCTGGGTTTGATTCCTAAGTATAGCATAAAATGTGGTGTGGTAATACACAATCTATAATCCCTATGCTCAGAAAATGGACTCAGAAGGATCAGATGTTCAGGATCATACTTGGCTACATAGTGGTTTTGGATGAAGGAAATAAGAAGTATACCTCATCACAGTCTGGAAGCTAGAGGTCCAAGATCATTTGGTCAGCAAGGCCATTTCCACCCAAAGCTTGTGAGAAGACCCTCCCTCACCTCTCCTAGCTTCTGCTGGCTGCTGTAATCCTTAGTGCCTCTTGGCCTTTAGACACGTCTCTAATCTCTGTGTCGATTTCACGTGGCTTCTCCCTGGTGTGTCTGTGTCTCTTTCATCAAACTTCCCTCTTCTTATAAGGAAACCAGCCATAATGGATGTAGGAAGTCTTCGACATCACCTTGATTACATGGTCAAAGACCCAATTTCCAAACATGGTGTTTCCTTACAGGCTCCTTATATATAGACTTAAGCATATCTCTTTGGAGGAGACAACTCAATGCATAACACCATGTTTTCTTCTTTATTTTGCTGCCTTAGATGAAAGTTGTCTAAAATGTCAAGCTATTTACTCTCAGACATTTGTTCTTAGTAATGCCCCATGATGTTGTAGCATGAGGGACAGAAACAAGATGCTTCTCAGTAAGATCTACCTCACAGCACTGTGACTGCTCACCTTTCTTCTCCCAGGGCTTCAGTTTCTATATGCAAAACTTATTAAAGTTGTGTGAGAAAACTATTAAGGTGGGTGAGAAAGTTCTGGGATGGGCTACAAAGAATATAAGACAGAATCTCCTATTGTACTTCTCTCTGTCCAAATCACAGCTATTTAACCTCATCCAATAAACATTTGTTTGACACCACTCTGTATCCATCTCTGATTGTATTGCTTCTTCCTCTATTGGACAGACTCCTTAGCAGCAATGGTCATGCCTGGCACCTAGTGTGGACTGAGGAAATGCTTGGTAAAAAGACAGTATGACATTGTGGAAGGAATACTAGAGGCAGAGAGTAGACTGTCCAATTATGTTGACTTGCTCTCGGAGCCCTGCAGGCCCTTTCCTCATCTCTCCAAAGGGACTATAAATTCCAGTGAACAGAGCCTTTTTCCTATTTTGTCCAATATCTACACTGGGGCTAGAGACAAGAGAGGTGTAGTATACTATTTAATGCTACACTCCCTAATCCATCTTCACAGAAACACATAAATGCATATATATTATCCCTGCTGGCTCTTTTTTTCTTGTTGATTTTGTTTGGTTCCATCTTTCTTCTCTTCAACATCACCTACCACAACCTCAAATCCCTCTCCAAGTAAATGGCATCGACAACCCGCAGGTTTCTTTCCATATTTTTCTCCATTTGTGTGTATTCACAGAGACATGTGAATGTGCCCTTGGGCTGAGGACATCACTAGGGGTTATTTGGTACTTTATATGATGGAATCACAGTATAGATCCTCTAATAGTGCAAGTCCATTGGTATAACTCTAATCTGGACTTTTAAATTGGTGCACAGTATTCCATAGAGCAGGTATGCTGTAATCTACCAGCTGTTCCCTAGATGATGGGCAGTGTTTGGTTCATTGATGGTTCTTGAGGGGAGTTGTGGAGAATTCTCTGATCTTCCTGCCAAAGTACATTGTCCAGATTATACCACCTTCCCCTTCCCTCCCCACTCCCAGGTGCTCACCACAGCCTCCTGGTACTCCGAGTTCTGATTTCTCCCATTGAATATAAATCTGCATGCTTCTTAATATTTCAATAGGATCTAAGGCTTTTGAAAATGGAATCCAGGCTTTCTGGGCTATTTCCAAAGGAGATGATTTTTTACTTAATGGCATCAGCCCCGCTAATCCTGTGTGAAATCTAATCAACATATCAGACAAGAGAAGAAAATTCTGTTTTAAATGAAATGGAAAGAGCTTTCTACAGTAAGATGTACCTCCTCTCGATAGCCGGCTCTGAAGTGAGCCCTGATATTCTGCAGGGGGTTGTTTTTCAGGCTCTCTCTCCACCTGGGAGGGTAACAGAACCAGTGGCCAGAACCCTGGCGGGGCAGCCCTCTGATCTGAAACCACTTTGCCTGGGGTCCTTCCTAGAGGCTCAGCTCATCAACCTCATCAAGACAGCAACAACTTCCAAGTTTATTTTTGTTTAAATATTTTTTTAATTGGAAAACATAGCAGAGATGCTGGGAAGAGAGCTCAGGTGGTAAAGTATTGCTGCTCAAGCATGAGAACTTGAGAGCAGATTGCCAGGACCTATGTACAAAGCTGGGCATGGTGGTGCGTGCTTGTATTCCCACGTTCAGTGAGAGACATTGTCTGAGAGAGAGAGAGACTGAGCAAGATGTACAGTTGACCTTTGACCTCCACATACATACACACAGCCAGTACATCTCATACACACACATATATACACAAAACATAGCATATACCACACGTACACACAAAACATGGCAAATATGCACCAGAGCATATGAAACATAAACACCATGAAAAGTTTCCGGAATCTCTGTAAGTCAACATCTGTGTCACCACCCCAATGCAGCAGGAGAACAGAACCCCCAGTATCTCCAGGATCCCCCTCAGCCCTTGCTGGCTGCAACCCCTTCCCTCCTCCCCAAAGACAGCACTGTTCTGTCACCTATGAGAATCACCTCCTTGCATTAAACCATAGTTTAAGCTAGAAGTGGTAGCATAGCCCTGTAACCCCACCACTGGGGAGGCAGAGACACCATGAGTTCAAGGCCAGAATGGGCTCCATAGTAAATTACAGACCCACCTGAGTTATGTAGTGAGACCTTTTCTCAAAAAAGAAAAAAAAAATCAAAAAGGGAAAAAAATAGGAGTTTAGTATCTTTTGGCCTTTTTTTTTTTGAGTTTTATGTACAGTAAAATGCTGTCTTTTCTTTTTTCTCTTCATTTTTGAGACAGGGTCTCACTATGTAGCCCTTGTGCCCATTTTCAATTGATACCCCTACTATGTAATGTAGACCAGGGTGGCCTCGAACTCACAGAGATCAGCCTACTCTGCCTACCAAGTGCTAGGATTAAAGGCTTGCACCACCATGCCCAGCAAATGCACACATCTTGATGAATGTTTTCACATGCATGCACTTGCATAATCAGCACCCAAGTCAAGATCTGGAACATTTCCTGCACCTTCAGAAGACTCCTTGTGCCTGTTTTCAATTTATAGCCCTGCTAGCTCATTCTCTTTGGGCTTCGATCACCTTAGAAAACTTGTGCCTGCCCTTAAACTCCATACACATGGCACCCCATTTTTGGAGTCTACTTTTTACCACTCAAAACAGAGGAGATTTAGCCTGATGATGTATGTACCATTGTGCTATGATATCTCATTACCTTAATTTGTCCCTCCCTGGTTCATCCAGTCTACTGATAAACATTGGGCTGTTCCCAGTCTTTGGATAAGCAATAATGAATAAAGCTGTGCAAACTCCCATGTATAACTCTTGTGGGCTCCTGTACTCCTCTCTCTTGAGTTTGTTATAACCAGGAGTTTGTTGTTGAGTGATATAGGAGGAATGGATTTCGCTCTAATGGTACTTCCTGGTACATTTCCAAGCAGTTGTACCAATATCCATTTCCACTGCCAATTTTTGAAACTTCCAGTTGTTCCCCAACCTTGCCAACCCTTGATATTTTTAGTCTTTTTAAGTTTAGACATTTTGGTAGGCAGACTGATATGTCATTATGGTATTAATTCGCACTTCCTCCTGGTGACATTGAATCTTACCATGCATGGCTCTTAAGAACCTTAAAGACTGTTAGTTGGCATCAGAGCAAGGATGCTCAGGAGAGCCACCAAGTGTTCATTGACTGCCTTGGGCAGTGCTGTTCCATCCTCTCCATTGAGCAGGGACCCACTAACATGGACCTTGTGGACTCCCTGTGCCTGCAGTTTGCTCACCATGTATGGCTTTTTGGTTCCAGGGAAATGTGGGTTCCAATCCTGGCTTACCATTTATTAGCTGTGCCCATTAACTGTAACAGTTAATTCCTTGTCAAATGAGTTGGACTGTAGTGCCTGGTATTTGGTCAACAGTCCAAATGTTCTTGTACAGATATTTTTTTTAGATGTGGTTAACATTCACAGTTGGTAGACTATGAGGAAATTACCCTCCAAATTATGGGAGACTCCAGCCAACCATTTGAGGGTCAAGCAAAAAACTGAGGCTTCCTAAAGAAGGAATTTTCTTCAAGAATGTAACATAATGGGCTGGAGAGATGGCTCCAGTAGGTTAAACTTGCCACTGAGCATGATGACCTGAGTTTGATCCTCAGGACCCACATGAGAGAACCAACCCCTGTAGGTTGTCCTCAGTGTGTGTGTGTGTGTGTGTGTGTGTGTGTGTGTGTGTGTGTGTATGCGCACACAACAATTTTTTTTGAAAGAATGCACCATAAAAGCCCTCCTGAGCTTCCAGCTTGCTGACTTTGCATCAGACTCAAAATCAGTACATGAACTCTCACCCCAATGTCTGGTCTGCTGGTATGACCTATGGATTCTGGACCTGGCAGTCCTACAACTATACGAACCAATTTGCTACTCCTGCTGCTTCTGTTCCTCTGGAAACCCTGACCAATGCATTCATTTTCAAGCACTTTTCAAGCCTTGTGTATATGAGGGATGATAATAAATCAATCTGGCTAAGTTGTGGGGAAGATCACCACATATGAAATGCTTAGAACAGATATTTAGTGTTTTGTAACCTACTATTAAAACAACCACTAAGGGCTGGGAATGTAGCTCATTGATAGAATACTTCTCTAGCAGGCATGAGGCCCTGGGTTCATTCTTTAGCACCCCACACCATACTAATCCTGCTGGGCATGGTGACGTATGCCTGTAATCCCAGCACTTGGGAGGTTGAGGCAGGAGGATAGTAGTGGGTTTGAGGCTAGCCTGAGCTACATAGAGATACTCTGTGTTGAATAGCTTCAGCTGTCAACTTGACACACCTGGGAAGAGAGAACCTCCCTGGGGAATTTCCTCTATCAGATTGGCCTATGGGCATGTCTATAAGGCATTTTCTGAATTAATGAGTGATGTGGGAGTGATGTGCTACCCCTGGGCAGGCAGGTACTCCTGGGTTGTATAAGAAAGCAGACTAAGCACAGGCCAGAGGAGCAAACCAGTAAGCAGCAGCATTCCTCCATAGTTTCTGCTAAAGTTCTTGCCTCCAGGTTCCTGCCCAGAGTTGCTGCCCTGGCTTCCCTCAGTGATGAACTGTAATTGTGATGTAAACCAAATAAAGTCTTTCCTCCCCAAGTTGTTTTTGGTCATGGTGTTTATCACAGCAATAGAAAGTAACTAGAACATACCCTGTCTCAGAAAGGTGGGGGCGGGTAATAAAAATACACAGCCAGGTATGGTAGCACAGGCCTGGAATCCTGGCATTCAGGAGGTAGAGGTAAGGCAGATCACTATAAATTCAGGCCAACTTGTTCTACAGAATGAGTTTGGGGCTAGCCAGGGCTATATATACAGAGAGACTTTGTCTCAAACAAACAAATAAACAAAGAAACAAACAACTCCCCTAAATCCCACTAGAGTATGTTAAAAAAAAAAAAAAGGTTGAAAAAGTGCCTAGGTTGAAAAATAAGGATATAAATAAAAAACAAATCTTAGTCCAGAGAAACTACTATTACTGGTTGCTCACACTTCCTCTAGGCACAAATGGACGCATGCTATACCCACCCAGTTCTGAGCTTTAATTACAAATATGTAATGCACTAAAAATTGTCTCTATAGAGTCCAGATTCTAAGCCTTAGTGTTCTGACCAAAAGAACATCCCCAACAACCAGAAGTCCATCTAGAAACATTCAAGTCTGGGCTGAGGAGATGGCTCAGGGAATAAAGTGCCTGCCACACAAGCATGAGGACCTGAGTTCAAATCCCTAGCATAAAAGCTGGACATGGTCACACACCGCTGCAACACTGACACTGGGGAAGCAGAGACAGATAGATCCCCAGAGCTCTCTGGCTAGGCAAGTCCAGCTAGTCAGTGAGTTCTAGGTTCAGTGAGAGACTCTGTCTCAAAAAGATAAGGTTGTGAGTGACAGTTGAGGATATCAGATGTCAGCCTATGGCATCCATATTCCTACATATCATTATGCACAGCACACACACACACACACACACACACAGACACACACATAAACACATACACACATACACACATTCAAGTTGTAGTATTTTTGAACCATGTAAAGGATTTGTTTTAGAAAATTCTACTTTCTCTTGGCTATGCGTCCGAACTTGGCTCACACACCAGAACTGACCTGCTTTCATTCTTTGCAATTTCTTAAAGAACTTCTCCCTCATCACAAGTCCTGTTTCTTCTTTCCCTTCTCTTGTTCTCTCCTCCCATGTAGAAGAATCTCTGGGAACTTCCATGGAAGGGTTAGAGTCCTCATGGCTTCAGAAAGAGGAGGGGACAATATTATAAAGAGGCACAAACTGAGCCTTCTTGGGGAGAGGCTGGGGACAGATAGCAAGAACCAACATGAAGATGCATAAGGGCCAACACTGCATGCTACACATACTCATGTGAGTCCTGTAGCATGGGACTCTGGTCACTTCCATTTTACTGATGGGGAAATGAAAGCTCAAGTGGGCTTAGGCAAGGCACTTGTCATTTTAAACAGCTAGTTAAAGCCAGTTGTGGTGGTGCGTGCCTGCCATCTCAGATATTCTGAAGGCTGAGGAAGAGGATGTTTAGTCCAAGGATTCTCTGGGGCTACATGTTAAGTTCAAGGGCAGCCTGAGCAACTTAGTAAGACTCTGTCTTGAGAATCATATTAAATCAAAGAACAAAATGAAAAATGGCCAGCTTATTCCAGAGGACAGACCTCTGACATTAGAGGAATTCCTGCTTATGTGGTAGTAGTTTTGCCCAGTTCTATGGTTTCCCTGTTCTGATTTTGAGTGGACCCTTCCGAGGAGATGTCTAGTACCTAATGCCATGTTTTGGATAGGGTTTTATCTACCCCCAAAATTTACACGTTAAATCTTAATGTCTGGGCAGCATTGAGAAGTGTTGGAATCTTTAAGAGGCTGAGTTAGCAGGGTCTTAGGTTACTAGGGGTATCACTGTAGGAGGGGATTTTAGGACTAATCTCTCTGTCTCTCTGTCACTGTCTCTGTCTCTGTCTCTCTCTCTGTCTCTCTCTCTGGATTCCTGTTTGGTGATAAGAATTCTTACATAAATTCACACCTCCAGTATGATATCATACAGCCAGTAGGGAGGGTCCTCAACAGAACTGAGCCAATACAGACTTCTTGCCCTTGGACCCCCAAATGTGAGCTAAATAAACTTATTTTCTTCATAAATAGCCTGTGTTATGTATTTCATTATAGCAATGGGAAGCTAACTGCTACATCTAAAAATGCCCATCGTTTCTCCTTATCTATAGGTTAAAACCTCCCCTCCTTACATCAGAATCTTCTTTAGAGCACACTCAATTCCTCTCTGAGACCTCTAAGTACTACCGGCTGGAGCCTGCATATGTTCAACATCTTCTTATGTTCTGGGGACAGAACAGCATTATGAAAGCAAGAATCTTAATGTGTCAGTTTCCTTGTTGTAGTTACTTCATTGCTGTGATAAAACACTGACCAAAACCAACCTAGGGAGGAAAGGGTTTATTAGGCTCACAGCTCACAGTCCATCATCAAGGGAAGCCAAGGCACAATCTCAGGGCAGGAACCTGCAGGCAGGAACTGAAGCAGGAATGAAGAGTGGACTACAGACTAAAGCTACCTACTGCCTTGCTCCTCTGGACTATGCTCAGCCTGCTGCTTATACAACCAACCTGCCAGGGGTGGAACTGTCTGAAGTGGGCTGAACCCTCCTACATCACTCAACCCCTGAGAAAATGCCTCACAGACATGCCCACAGGCCAATCCGATAGAGGAAATTTCCCAGCTGAGGCTCCCTTTTCCCAGGTGGGTCAAGTTGACAACTGAAACTATCCAGCACTCCCCTTTGATGAGGGGAGAGAATGTGGGTTGCAAACAGTCTTCAAAGTCCCTATTTCTCAAAATCCATGTAACTATCATTCCTAAGGTATTTTTATTTATTTATTTATTATTTATTTTTTATTTATTTTTTATTTATTGGTCCTAGGGATTGAACCTAGGGCCTTGCACATGCTAAGGAAGCACTTTACCAATAAGCCACATTCTAGCACCTGTTTCACTTTTTACTTTGAGACAGGGTCTCACTCAGTTGTCAAGTCTGGCCTTGAACTTACTCTGTAGCCCTGGTAGGCTTTGAACTTATAAGCTTCCTGCTTCAGCTTCCCTAGTAGCTGGGATTATGGGCCTGTACCACTAGACCCAGCTGGTAGTTTTAAAACAAGTCTAAAAATTCCTTGACCCTCCTCTTTTCCAAGGATGGAATCTATTTCTCCTTTTAGATGTGGGCCAGACTTAGTACTTCATCTAATAAACAGAATGGACCAGAAGTCCTGCAATGTGACTTCCAAGTTTAGGTCACAGAAAAGTTTCTACCTCTCTTTCTTTCCTGAGACCTGTGCTCTTGGCCAGGCCACAGACAGGCTGTAGGTTGAGGTTCTGCCCACGGTCAGCATTGTCAGTCAGACATGGGATCAGTGGATGAGCCTGCAGCTAATTTTGACTCTTGGCCTTTGTCTCTCTTCTCTAGGATCTAGACCAAGAAGAGCATGAACATTCCATCTTTCCAGTACTATGCTCATAAATCATTACAGTTATGAGCTGCTAAGTATTGGGATGATTTGTTGCACAGCATTTACAATCCCTTCCATCTTAGGGTACCCCATGCATGCTGAGATGCCAGAGGTGAATGGCTGGAATACAGAGTCCTCATTCATCTGCTAGATGAAAAGGAAATTAGAGATTAATTTTCAAAGCGTGAGTGGCCTGAGCCTGCGCCTGCTTGTCTACACCCTCCAAGGCCTAGAATGTTGGGGGTCTGCTCTCCAGGTGTGAAGCCACACTCACCTTGGCTCTGATGAGGCACATCTGAACACCTGAGGTCTGAGCTCCACTTGGTGGTCCCTACTTGCTGCTGGCTGGAAAGTTGTTGCTCTTTCTTTCTCAGCTCACTGGCACTCTCTGGAGGCAGTAGCTCAGAGCACCAATGAGGACAACTCCCTGGCAGCACACTGTTCTCTGCAGTCTGAATATTTGTGCCCTCTACCATGCATAAGCGGAAATCCCAACACATAAAGTGATGGCATTAAGAGGTAGGGCTGTTGGGAGGTGATTAGGTCCTCATGAACAGGATTAATGGAGGACCATGGAAACTCATTCATATCTTCTACCACGTGAGGACACAGAAAGAAAGCAGTCATCTACAACCCAGAATCCAACCATGTCTGTACCCTCATCTCCGATGTCCTGGCTTCTAGAACCGTGAGAAATAAGTTCATGTTGTTTGTAAGCCATGCTATTTGTATGTGTTTTGTGTTTTATTTTTTGTTGTTAGAACAGTAGAAATAGACCAATGTACCCTTGCAGTAGGGTTGGACAACGACAGGTGTGGACACATCAGGCTTGTTCTTGGATCCCAGGCAGAAAGCACACAGTAATAGGTTTGAGACACGTTCCCACAAGTCCCTGCCATGAGGTTATGAATTGAACACGTCAATCCCAATTGCTATCTGTTCTGTCATATGCTTGTGTCAGTTTTAAGACTGACTCACCCCAGAGTGACTTCTTCCTCAGCTTTGAGACTGCCAATTCCTGGGTGGGCCTTGAAAATGGTGACAGCATGTCTCTTCTGTTACCTGGCACATAACTTGTCCTTCCCAAGTCTTGTCTGCTTCTCAGCACAGGGCTCCCAGCTTATCCTCCTCAGTTACAGTGGAAAACAACCCATTCTTGGGCTTCCCAGATGCTCAGTCTTATGGTGACAGCTAGGTCCCCAAGACAGCCACTGTAAGGGCCTTGAACCATCCTGGCCAGCTGACATAGTCCACAAGGAGTCTTAGAGACTTCCTTTGTCTAGTGACTCATAATCACTCTCTACATGAAACATCCCGTTCTGAACAATGCTGTCCCTGGAAATCCTAATTCTAGTTGCAGCCTTCACCTCTGCAATGGCCCCTTCACTTTCCAATGGTGTTCCAGGAAACTGCTGCATGCTGGGTCATCTCTCTCCCCTTTCAAGTCAGGATGAAATTACAATTTTGGCTTACATCCAGGTGTATGACTTTTGCTCAGGACGTAATTGGGCACTGACTTTTGAGTTCACAAATCCTTGATAGCATCCACCCCTGTTGTAACACCTACGAGGCCCCCAGCTGGGCAGGGATTTTTGAGTGGTGTAAGGATTAATGAAATACAGTGCATTGTTCTACTTCATTTAATTTAATGGCTGCATCATGTACTATGGAGGTACCCTAATTTGTTTAATCCCCAATTGAAGAACATTAAGGTAATTATTATTGTTGTTAGATGAACAGCTCAACCTTGGAAGCACACTCTGTTTTCCCTCCAAGGAAAGTGAAGAAGTTGTTTCATATCAAGCTAACCATGACCCTTAGAGGTTATTATATCCCAGCCTGTGACTCATGGACATCTTCCTGGGATGTTGCCATTGGGAGTGAGCCCCTTAGGAATGCAGAGCTGGGGAAAGGTTGACAGTATAGATAGCCCTGGAAGAATGGATTTTCAAACCAAGGAAGTGAAGGACAGAGGTCCAAAATGTTCACCAACAGCAAAGCACCTAAAACTTCCTTGTATTTTCTTCTGTTATACTCAGCCATGGACTATGCCTTCTCGGACATGCTTATGGTACCCTGATGACTCCTATTAGATGCTCAGAAACATCAACCTACTATGAGGGAGGGAATCCAGGAAGCTCAGGGTCTGGTGTCTGTCTATGCAACCACAGCACTCTCAAAAGAAGACCTGTTCCTGGTCTGTAACATGCCTTGATTCCTATCTTTTGACATTGCTGCATAGCCTAAGGCAGCAACTTTTCTGCAAGAGGATTTTCCACCCAGGAGGGAGACATTACACCAATCCCTGGCCCAAAAACAGTCTAGACTGACAGGGGACCACAGAAAGACAGCCATAGAAACAGAAGGCAGCTGTCAGCAATTAGTATTTGCTGCATGCCAGATGGTCTTCTCAACAGTCCGCAGATTCCAGCTTCTTTAATCTCACAACAAGCCAAGAACATAGGTGCTAGCACCCTCATTTCACAGACAAAGAGGCTGGACACAGCAGGATTATGAAGTCATCCCAGAGAAAGACCAGGCTGGCCTGGGAGCTGGACCCAGGCAGTACGACTCATGCTTCTACCATTCCTGTGTCTTTCAAGGCAACTATAGCACAGGTAGCCACAGTCAACAGCAGTCCAGTGGGAGAGAGGAGACCTAAAGACAGAGTCTTGTGATGGCATAGGGACTAAGAACTTCCACTTCTTAGGGGAAAACAAAGTGACCAGGTCACCAGGACATCCCTGAAGGAAGGAATATTGGTTCCTACACTTAGGCGATGGTGGACCATCTGCTTTGAAGTTTCCCCACCCCTACTGCCCTGATAGTGAACCTCAAGCCACGGGAGCCAGTATTTGCTTCCTGAAGCCTGTGAAGACCTTACTGTTAACTGTGACCACTCTAAGTTAAGTGATCACAGAGAAGGAAAAAAAGATTAGGTAAATGAACCAGGAGCTCAAAGGCCTGCTGTACAGTAGATCCAAAGGTAAAGAACGTGAATGAGATGGTCGCTTTGGTAACTACAGTAGTCATCACTACCAGTTAGTAGTCAACACAACCAGTTAGACTCATTTCCATTGTCACAGCTTCAGTGGTTCTTCATGTCTGTATTACTTTTCTGTGGCTGTGCTAGAAACACCATGACCAAGGGAACTTATAAAAGGAAGAATTAATTTAGCTGATGGTTCAAAAGGGGCAAGAGTCCATCACGGTGGGGAGGCATGGTGCCAGAGGTGGCTGGAGGAGGAGCAGAAGCTAAGCTCTCGTATCTTCAAGCAGCCACAGGAAACAGAGCAACTGGAGATTCAGCATGGCTTAAGAACTCTCTAAGCCCATCCCCAGTGATGTGCTCCCTCCAGCATGGTTACACCTTCTAAGACCTCCCAAAACAGCAGCACCAAGTGGGGACAAAATGCTCAAATACTTGGAGCCTATGGGGGACATTCTCATTCAAACCACCACATTCCTCTTTCTGTTTTAGTCTGTCTTCTATTGCTATGACAAAACACTCTAACCAATACCAACTTGGGGAGGAAAGGGTTTATTCTGCTTACATCTCCTGGGTCACAGTTCATCAGGAAGCCCAAGGTAGGAACTCGGGGCAGGAACCTCAAGGCAGGAGCTGGAGCATAGGCCATGGAGGAATACTACTTACTGGCTTACTCCCCTGGTCCATGCTCAGCCTGCTTTCTTATACAATACAGAACAACCTGCCCAGGGGTGGTACCACCCACAGTGGGCTGGGCCCTCCTACATCACTCAACTATTAAGCAGGTGCCCCATGGAGACATCATGTACACAGACATGGCGGTAGCCAGTCCAATGGAGGCAATTCCCCAGTTGAGGCTTCCTCTATCCACGTGTGTCAAGTTGACAACTAAAGCTGTCCAGCACAATGTCTTCTATTTGTTTCATTGTCACATCACTCCCAGGAGCCATGCCAGACAGGTACTGCTATCTCCATCAGTCAGATAAAAAGCTGAGGCTAGGCCGGAGAGGTGGCTCAGGGGTTAAAAGCACTGGCTGCTCTTGCAGAGGACTCAAGTTCAGCTCCCAGCACCCACATGGCAGCTAATACCGCCTGTAACTCCAATTCCAGAGGAATTCAATTCCCTCTTCTGACCTCTGTGAGCACTGCATGATGCAGGTGCACTTACATACATGCAGGCAATACACTCATACACATAAAGTAAATAATAAAAATCATAAATAAAATATTTTAAAAAGAAGCTGAGGCTTGGGAGGCTTAAATTAGCCAGATTCATGCAAGGGAAGGGGGCCTAAACTGGGTAACAGAGCCAGAAATGGAATCCCATCTTTCGATTCCTAGTTTGAAAGTATCAGTATGTGGACCCTGGGTCACAGCAGGTTGTGAGAAGTGAGTATACAATCTCTTCCCAACTTCACATTCCACAACATCACTTTGGAATCTTGTTAATGCATTTATACCACAGAAAGCAGTAAGTACTACGAAACTGGTAATGCTGGCTCCTATTGATACTCAGATGGAACTGGCTGTTTAACATCTATCAGCACTTCATTGACAATATACCAATAATTTTTCAAGTTGATGCTGTAGAATATTGCAACCTTATCAAGGTTGGTGTGGTAATGGAGATAGGAAGGTGCTGTCTTCCCAAGCCTTCCAGTTTCCTCCAGTGGCAGCAGAAATCATAACTGATTTTGTTTACTAAACAGCAGTTCTTCCACTATGTACTTCATGTACTGTCTATCTGATCCCTCATCACAAGCCTGCCTTGCTGAAGTTCACACAGTTAGAAAGAGGTGAAATGGAGGCTCAGATCTAGATGTGTATATAGTTTTTACATACGGTGCCATCATCTTAGTTATTTCATAAGCAGAACGCATTCTTCTTTTCAGTTCCATGGCACCCCTCCTCCCGTCTTGTAAACATATAATAGAATTATGACTAAAATCAATCAAGACAACTAGTTTCTAACACACAGTGAATATTTTAAGGGGATCTCAAATCTCAATAAGATTTCATAATCTGTTACCATTCTAGCAATTTATAATCACGGCCTGTAGAGAATGTCAAAATTGATATCCTGCCTTCATTATTTCAACAATTGGCGCTCTCTTATATAATCGGCCCTTAGCAGCCACAGTCTAACTTAATTTATGAATGCCTAGTATGTATATTTCATGGGTATTCCTTTAATTATTAAATCTCTACATCATATGAAGAAATGTAATTTTGTTATAGGGCAAATGTTCTTCATCTCTAATGACATTTTAAAAGTTGTATGAGAATAAAAAGATTGTCTCGGTTTCAAAGACAAAAATTGTCACATTTTGCTGAAAAACATTTTTTTTCAGAAAATAAATGCTTCATTATTTCACATGAGAAATTATTTAGAGAACTAAATTAATTATCTTGGCGATTAGGAAGGGGAAAGAACACATGCCAATGTGCTTTAACTTAGAATGTTTAGAGTTACTATCCTAATTTGAGAAGGGCTCTGCTGGCTGGGGTTTGTCAGGTAAGGCAAGAGGGTAGGACCACTTAGTCATAACAGGGCATAGAGCACAGTTCCCGGGCAAAGACCAGGCTTCAATTCCAAGAGCTGGCTGCTCTGTTTGTATGGACTTCAGTGTGTTACTGAACCTACCCTGATCATTGGTTTCCTGTTGTTTGTTTATAAACAAGGTTTCATTATGTAACCCAAGAAGTCCTAGAACCTGCTACATAACCTAGGTTGGCCTCAAACTCACTCTTCTGCTGCCTCAGCCTCCTGACTGCTGAGATTACAGATATGTGCCCCCAAGTCATCACACCTGACTCAGTTTCAGCTTTTAAAAGCAAAATTAGAGAGCCTGAGAGATGGCTCAGTAGTTAAAAATATGTACTGCTTTTGCAGATGACTTAAGTTTGGTTCTCAGCACCCACATCAGGCAGCTCACAACCACCTGTAAACTCCAGTTCTGGAGGAATCCAACAGCCTCTTCTGACCTCTGAGGGTACTCATGTGTACATATCTACACACAGACATATACACATTATTAAAAATAAAATCTTTTAAAAGTGAGATTAACAATATGTACTAAATAAACAAGGAATCATGGTGATGATAGGATGGGTTATATGATTTGTGGAGTAAAGAACAAAATGAAAATGTCAGGTTCCTTGCTCAAAATGATTAGAACTTAGTGGCTGGAGAGATGGCTCAGTGGTTAAGAGCACTGGCTGTTTTTCCAGAGGACCCAGTTTCAGTTCCCAGGACCAACAGGGCAGTTAACAACTATCCTTAAGTCCAGTTCCAGAGACTCCAAGACCCTCTTCTGGCCTCTTTTGGCACTGCATGCACCCGGTGCACTTACATACATGCAGGCAAAACACTCATACACAAAAAATAAAAGTAAATAAATTATTAGAACTCGGGTGGTGGCATGCATCTATAATCTCAACACTTGGGAAGCTGAGGCAGGAGGGTTGCTGTGAGAATCAGAGTTATATAACAAGAGTTTGTCTCAAACAATAACAAATATAAAACCCAAAACAAATGAAAAAAAAAAGAACTTCAAGACTACAGTTTCCTGAACATGACCTTTCTATGCATGGTCACTGGGCATCCACAAGTTTTTGGAGGCCTCAGAAGAAGTTAGGGTATAGCTGCCATGAAATGCCGTATGGGAACTGCACCTCATGTGCAGAGGTTGCTGAAGATGTCAGCTGTTTGTGCTTGGGCTCAGTTTTCCACTTTATATACACTCTGTGGAAAAGGAATCTTAGAGTTACTTCATTTTTTAAAGAGATATGCAGGTCAAGCTTCACAGAACAGGATTTTAGAAACCCAGGACTAACTACACACACTGTGTGCAGGAGAGCAGAGGACCCGGGCTGATGTGTCCTCTCCTCTTCAGTTGTGTCAATTTTAGGAAGAGGACTACAGAACTTGAGGATGCTGTTTCCTAGTGCAGGTCTCAAGTCATAAAGCGAATCTCATTCAGCTTTTCACTACATTGGATTAAACTCCTAATTCTAATTTCACCAAATAGGGTTACTGAGGGAACAGGAAGTGAAGCTTGGTAACTGAGTTCCACTGGCCTGTGGTGCTGAGAGAGAACAGAAAAT
This sequence comes from Nannospalax galili, assembly GCF_000622305.1. Lineage (NCBI taxonomy): Eukaryota > Metazoa > Chordata > Mammalia > Rodentia > Spalacidae > Nannospalax > Nannospalax galili. The sequence goes on along the minus strand of NW_008349093.1, from coordinate 1,416,388 downwards.
CAATTTTGTGACTTCTGAGGTGTGGGTAAAGCTATTTTGATCATTGAAGGAAGAAATATGTTTCTTCTTAAGGAGCAAAGGGTTTTTGCTAGAGGGGTGGGCCGTACATTTTCTGAACAAGTTTCTTTGAGGACCCTTTTAGTGATGGGCTGATGGAACGTCTGCTGATTTTCCTTCATCTTTATCTATACCAGGTAGAGACACCCTGACTAGCCCAGGGCCTGGGAAAGAGAGCATCTGAGAGGGAGACATCTGTTCATCACACATAGATTCCCAGAGAGTTTCTGTTCCGATTGGATTTTTCTTCTTTTATTTACTTTTTCTTTTTTGATGGTTTGAAAAAATTTATTTTTATTTTTATGATAGTCAAACAATCTCATATAGACTCTTCTATCCCAAAGCTTCCATCCAGCTGTCTTTTAAACAGCATATGGAACATGTCACCTGATGCCATGGAAGTCTTGAACTTTTCAAGAGAAATATCTACTTGTTTGAAGACAAGAAGAAAAGTGTTTCATTAGCAGGGAAATCCCTTACTATTTACCTTATAATTCATTACACTTTTCTTTAGGTGGTAAGGTTCTGAACAGTTATCATTGTAGCCTTGAACTCAAAAGCAATCACCTTGCCTCAGACTCCCATGCTGGGATTATAGGTGTGAACCACACCTCAGAAATTTTATTTGGCTGTAATACTCATACTTTATACCCATTTGTCTACCATGACTGCAGAGTTACAAGGCAGAAGGTGGCGCTAGTGATTTGAGCCCAATGCCTCATGTGTTCTACCACTGGTTTACCAAACCTGGTAATTTTTATTATACTGGATTTCTTTTTTTTTATTTTATTATTTTTATTTTATGTGTATGCATGTATTGCCTGCATGTATGTAAGTGCACCCATGTCATACAAAGGGAGGGATTTTTTTTTAAGACAGGGTCTCCCTGTAGCCCCAGCTGGCCTGGAACTCACTATATAGACCAGGCTGGCTTTGAACTCACAGAGCTCTGCCTGCCTCTGCCTCCTGAGTGCTGGGATTAAAGGTGCACACCACCGCGCCCAGCTCTGACTGGATTTTCTAAAAGTGTCTATGTGTCTAGTTTCTCCCCAAAGCCTGTTGCTTTGAATTTCATAGGTCTCCACTTTCTTCCCTGAGCCAGAAGAGGCTTCCCCAAGTTCCCAGAGCACTTCTCTAAATAAATGTTCATTTTGCACAGAGCTATGCTTTTTGACTTGAATAACAATGTAGAATTATCCGGAGTTCCTCAGTGTGATACAGCTCAGTGGCCCAGGTCTCCACTCTGCCCCTGGAAAATGACAACAAAGATAGGCAGTGCTCTAAGGAGGATCGCTGTGGCTCACTCACTAGGGAGTGCCCCAGCACAGAGCACAGTGCCTTATAGCTAGTAAACACCACTGATTGTTAAATAAGCATATTCCTACAGCACTGTTTTATCTAGTTAGTTTTATCATGTCATGCAGGCAATAAGTCCCTTGAAGCATTCATTTATTAAAAAAAAAAAGTATTTAGTGAACATTTGCTATATGGCAGGAAAATTCTAAAAATAAAAAGAATTAATGTGAAATAATACTGTATCAGTCTTAGTTGCTTTTCCTGTTGCTGTGATAAAACACTCTGTGCTGGATAACTTTAGTGTCAACTTGACTCACCTGGGTTGAGGGAGCCTCAATTGGGGAATTTCCTTCATTGGACTGCCCTGTGGCCATGTCTGTGGGGCATTTTCTTGGTTGTTGCGTGATGTGGGAGGGCCCAGCCCACTGTGGGTGGTGCCAGCCCTGGAAAGGTGGGCCTGTGTTGCATAAGAAAACAGGCTGAGCAGAGGCCAGGGAAGCAAGCCAGTAAGTAGAGTTCCTCCATGGCCTGTGCTCCAGCTCCTGCCTCTAGGTTCCTGCCCTGAAGTTCCTACCTTGGGCTTTCTGATGAACTGTGACCTGGCAGATGTAAGTTGGTATTGGTCAGACTGTTTTGTCACAGGGATGGAGAAACACACTAGGACATACTCAGAGCAGCAACTTAAAGGAAAAGGATTTATTTAGCATTTTATTAGATTTATTTACAGTCTGTCCTGGCAGGGAAGTCACAGTGGCAGAAGCTTAAAGAGCCGGTCACATTGCATCTGTAGCCAAGAAGCAGAGAGGAAACGAATGCATGCTTGCTAGTGCTCAGCTTGCTTTCTCCACTTAGGACCCCAAGCCTAAGGAATGGTTCTATCCACAAGTAAGATGGGTCTTCTCATATCAAATAACATATGATAATCCCTTTCAGGTGTGTTCTGAGATCAATGTCCCAGGTGATTCTAGATCCTATCAAGTTGATAATTAACACTAACAACTGTATGGTATTCTATGTAACAACATGGCCTGTCTGGAGAGGGGAAGGCACTTGCTGGGCAGATAGAGCTGGTTAGGTCACCAAATGCAGATCTCCACAGGGACAATTTCCCTCACTACTAGAACTGAGATCTGGGAGGGGCTCAGGGCAGTATACAGGTTGGAAAAGATCTACCTTGGGATACTTTGTGACAATAACTTGGAACCAGACTTGTTATCAACTAACCCAGACTTGTCAGAAGAACAAGGGCATGGTGTGATAAGCCCAGCCTTCAGAGTCCAATAGTCACCTCTCCTACCTCCTGCTCAACTGTGGTGTGTGTGTGTGTGTGTGTGCATTCTCTGAGTTACAGGTATTTAACTTGTGGGGTAAAGATATACCTTGGAGGATTGGTATTGGTATTAGAACATACTAGACACCTACTCAGGGAGAGTTATGGTAGGTATTATTCTGTTGCTGTGATAAAATACCGTGGCCAAAAGCAACTTATAGAAGAAAGTTTATTTGGGCTTATGATTCCAGAGGGCTTAAAGTCCACAATGGTAGGGAGGTATGGTAGTCGGGCAGCTGGGACAGGAAGCTGAGAGATCACATCTTTATCCAATGTGGAAGCAGAGAGAATGGTTGGAAGTGGGACAAGACTATAAAGTCTCAAAACCTTCCCCCACCCTTCCTCTAGCAAGATACATAGCCTGAAGGTTCCATAACCTCCCCTAAACAATGCCATCAACTGGGGACCAAGTGTTCAAAAACATGATCCTATGGAGGCCAATTCTTTCAAATCACCACAGAGAGCCATCACAGTGGCCTGACCATGGTACTGACACAAGGGTAGGCTTAGGATGTGTACCTGAATAAAGGTTCAAGTGTTGCCTATACCTCTTCCAGAGCTCTGAAACGTAAAAATGACATCATGTTAGAGCCCGAGAAGAAGTGTCTACAGCAGATTTGGACTATCAGCAGGTAATCTGGGACCACAATCCACCCCGTATAGCAGTGGTTGGGAACACAATCAGACTCAAGGTTCATAGTAAATGCTAGTGCCCCTTAACAATACCGCAGTCCCTAGTTACAATATATACACATAATTTCAAAGAATTAAAGTAATATAATATAAAGAAATAAAAATTTATATTACTTAGATCTATGCATAAAGGGTTAAGCATAGCATGTCAGGATTAAACAAGCCTCCTCTTTTATCTACGTAGCATCTTGGAGGAGGCCCTGCCTCCCATCCAGTTCTGTGGGCAGGGAAACCCATACCAGCACTCTTTCTTGGGGCTGGGGATCAGCCAATTCCCAGAGCTTCCAGAGGTACATTAACCTTTACTCTTCAGGCCTTCTGATGAACTTCCACCACTCCTAGCTCCATAAGCTAGCAAGAAATGAGGTGAAGCATCCAGGACCTGTCTCCTCCTTCCCTCCCCTGCAAAGTGCAGCTTTCCTGGGCTTGGACAATATAGCAAGGACCTGGAAGGCCTTTCATGTCCTCGGCTCAGAGGAGATGAGGGCCCCAAAGGCCCTGTTCTTTCTGGAGGATATGAAAAGCTAAGGTGTCCTCAGCTGTTGCACTGGCCATTATCACCTCCTGGATGGAATGAAGGCTCTGCACTTGGTCAGCTCTGTCTCCAGCTTTCCATAAGGCCCTCTTTAGGCTAGATGGCTGTATTTAAGTGTGGTCCCCAGTTGTATAGCACTTCTAAGGTTTGGGCCAACTCAACTGATAGGCCCTTGCTCCTTGAAGCTGGACCCAAGTCTGTAATTGGGGGAGGCAGTGATGTCCAAGTCTTATGAGAGGGCCAAAAGCTTCAATCATGAGATTCTTGGGAGTCTACTGTCCAGTTACAGCAAGACGTTCTCCTCTACTGCCCATAAGGCAACTATAGGTGTTGCTACTGATCTGGTGGTGCGCTGAAGTGCACCCACCAGGAATGAGACCGCCTGTCATGCTGCCTTTCTTCTCAAGAGTAAATGAATCACTAGGAGCAGGTTCAGAAGTCCCTTCTCCAGTTGTGCCTGACAGTATCCGCACTGGGTAGGGGTTTTTCACAAATCCTGTAGGAACTCTCTGGTCGATGAAGAATTGCACAAATCCAGCCAGAAACTCGCTTTACAACCCATGAAGCAGAATCCCATCATTCTCTGGACTTCCTGGTGAAAGTGGCAAGGGGCCTGGTCTGAGGTGGCTCCTAGAGCTGGTCCCCAGGGCTATTAGCTCACCCCGAGGCTCAAGAGGCTCAAGGGCTTAAGGTGGCTGGCCTGCTTCCTGACAGGTCTGGCACTTCCTCTAACCCGCGGGGTTTATCCGCTGCTGAAAAGAGCTACACAGCCAGACCAGATGATCCAATGGCTCCACCTGCTGTGCACACGCTATACTGCATGCATTACAAAAGGAAATAACAGCGCTCTTAAGAGTTGAAGGGCTGACTGGCTAAAAACTGGCCTCTGACAAACAAAATTTTTATGTAACAAATGAGTGGTTTTAAAGAAAAAAACATATACATGCAGGCAATACACTCATATACATGAAAAATAATAAAATATTTAAAAGAAAAAGCATTTTTAATAGTGTCTATCGTTCAGGAATTCTGTTTGTGCTAGGGTATGACTATTAATGTTGCTCCCCAAATTCTTATATTGAAACCCAATCCCCAAGATACTAGGTATTAGGACTGAGGCCTTTGGAAGGTGATTAGGTTACAAGGGCAGATCCTTCAAAAATGAGATCAGTATCCTTAGAAGGGACTGAAGAGGGGCTGGGAAGTTGCTTAATGGCAGAGTTTTTCCTATGCCAGCTTAAGGACTGGAATGTTCCCAGAAGCCATATAAATACTAGGCAGTGTGTCGGCCCACCTGTAATTTCATCACTCTAGAGGTAGAGGCAGGGGATACCCACAGCAAACAGGCTAGTTGGACTAAGCCCCAGAGCTCTGGGTTCAAGGCATACATGTACAAGTGCTAACATACACACACCCCACATGCACAAGAGACAAGGAGGAGGGGATGGAGAGGGAATGGCGAGGACCCAGCAAGGAACCATCTATGAAGCATACCACACCTAAAGGTGTCCTGACCTTGGACTTCTCAGCCTTCAGAACTGTCAGAAATCCATTTGCAGTTCACAAGCCACCAATTCTATGGCACTGGTTGGTATCCCTTGTCTTAAATACTTGAGTCTGGTAGAAACGTTTTAACATCCACAAAGACTCAACCAGTTGAGCAATCCCTAACAATAAAATTTATCTGAAATCCAGAACTGTTTGGCCTGGAGTGGCCTGATTTGGAAGCTTTAAAAGCTCGCCAGGTGATTCTACTGTGCAGCAAAGGTGTGAAACCACTGTCCCACCCTTCACCAGATACTGTCATTACTTTTGAGGGCTGAGATAAAAGTTGGTCAATCCTAGACATGTAGAAGAAATAAACCAATGATAATTATATAATGTACACAAATGGCATGAATGAGGTAAGTCAAACTTTTCTTAGCAAACGACAGGTATAGGGACAAGTGGTCAGAAGAGCCAGGCAAAGAAGGGTGTGGGCATCTTAGTCAGAGGAAAACCTGACAAGCAGAGCAAGCTGGGGACATGATCTCACCTCCTGGGATAGGCAAGCACAGTGGGACTGAAGCTTTGGAGGAATGAACTCACAGAGGCAGACAAGGGTGTGGGAAGCCAGTGAAGGCCAGTGTGGAGATGTGACAGATCAGATCTGGCAGGTGTGTGTGCATAATAGGTAGGGCAGCAGGCGGGTAGATGAGGGAAGGAACTAGTAGAAAGACTCTCCCTTCTCCAGCGAGTCACACCTCATCCTCTCATCTATAGACTGCTGTTTGCAAAGATTCTGTTATGGTTTGGATCTTAGTCTCCCAGCAGCCAGATGTTGGTTTCATTGCCAGCCTGTGGTCCTATTTGGAAAGTATTAGAGGGTTCAGTAGGTGAGGTCTTGTGGCAGCTAGGTCAAGTTAGGTCCTTGAGGAATGTGCTGTCTGTGCTTCTTGCTTTGGACTCAGACGTAATTCAAAACCAATTCCAGTCCTTAGTGGTGTGATAGGGGATGAGAAAGTCACATTCTCCACAATAAAATGCAGATCATTCTAAGCCCATAGGATTATTTTTGATTGAACTGTGTATTTAACTTTGTGGTTTTCCAGAAGCCTACACTACTCTTGCAAAGCGGGTAAAAAGACAACGGGAATCTAGCTTTGCCACTGCTCCAGTTCCTCTATTTGTCTTGCTCATAGATGTAAGAGACTGGGTCTTCAGACTTTGAGATGAGTATGTATAAAATGGAGTTCTAGGGCTGGAGAAACAGATCAGTAGTCAAGAGCACTTGCTGCTCTTCCAGGACCTTAGTTCAGTTCCCAGCACCCACACTGTGTGGGTCACAGACTACACTAACTCCAGCTCCAGAGGATCCAACTCCTCTTCTGGCCTCTGTGGGTACCCCATACATGTGGCACACACAGAGACACATAAAAATACTAAAAAATTAAAAATCCTGAGTTCCATACCAGCTGTGAGTACACACTTGACCTCTATGGGGTATCCTCCTCTGCAAACCATAAACACTGAGGGGCTAGTCTCTGGACTAAGCACTTTGCACTTACTAACTTCAGTCCTCAGAGTTATCCTATAAAGTTAGTAGGATATATATCCAGAGATGTAGGACCCGAGGCACAGAAGGCCAGGAAACTACCCAAGGCTCTGGTCATGAAGGCTTAGAGCTGGGGTTCAGGCACACGTGCTTTAACTGCAGGGTCTGTGAATAGTCCTTACAACTTGTTTTGAAACTAAATGGTAAGTCTGATGAGCACCCTGAACCTCAGCTTCTTGCCATTCACTGTTGACGTCTCCACTTTGGCCTGGCTGGCAGACATCAGTGTCTCTGCCATGTGACCTGGAAATGCCAATTCAGATGTCCTGGGAAGGACAGAGATGATGCATCATTAATCTAATTTCAGAATCCACTGTGTATGGAATTTTTCACCTAATCTGGAAGCTGTGTCCTAACTCAGAAATTGCTGAAAGAATGGGGCTCTTTCGTTCTGCCTCATGAGCTTATGCACCCCATTCATTCAGCTTTCGTTTCCTGAAGCAGGTGTAGTCAGAACTTTTACTGAGCTTTGTAAATATCCTTCATCTGATTGTGGGAAGTAGGGGCCAAGTATGGCTCCTGGCATAGTGCCTTACACAAAGCAGACACTTGAAACTACTTCATGAATCAAGAACAAGCAGATACTTGGTGACAGCTGGAGATCAACTAGCGGGAGTGGAGCAACTCACTGGGCTTCCTTTAAGTTCTAAGAATGCATTTCAAGTCTCTACTCATGCTAGTTCAGAAGTTTTTCTATTTTAAAACCAAGGAAATGAAGCATCAAGAGGCTACCTTTAATCTACACTGCTGTTTAACTTTTCTGTGACTTTAGGTTACCATTTTCAAAAAAGTCAAATGTTAAAATAGTTGGAGGGGGCTCGAGAGATGGCTCAGTGATTAACATGTACTGCTCTTGCAGAGGACCCAGGTTTGGTTTCTGGCACCCTCATCAGGTAGTTGTGCCCCAGTGCTAGGGGATCCAATGCCTCTGGCTTGAGGGCACCTGTAGTCACGTGTGTACACACACACGAATATTAAAATGTTTGACAGATTTTCAAGTTGTGTGAGTTAAAGGTATAGATACTAAAACATGGCAGGAAAAATATCACTAAAGGTGGTAAGGTATTTGTAGAACACTCGACAGTCTGCAAAGTCTGTACTCCGTATTTCACTACACCCTGGCTCCTAACCACTGGAATAAAAGTTCCCCACTTTAGCACCTGGTATTCCCTAGTTAGTGGAGTAACAGCAAGAACAGACTGTCCCAATGCTATTCTCCAAAGTACAGTCAGGTTTGTGCTCAGCGGAACATCCTGGACATTTCTGCTATCTCCAGCAGTTTTGATATCATATTAAAATACCATTTTTTTCAGTATAAACTTCAGTAGGATCACCTCATGATACCCCGTTATTAAGGTCTTTGGAAGCACTCTGGCTTCAGTCTTTGAAACTGGCTTTCTGCCATCCTACAAAGAGCCTAATTTAACAGGACCTGACTTAAGGAACTGAGAACATTTTCCCTTCCTTTTGGCATACTGGCAGATTTCAAAAGTGTCTCTAAGCACATTAAAATTGGCTAGGAATGAGGCAGGGATGTGGCTTAACTGGAGACAGAAAACTCAAGGTAGGACTAAAACTCTGCCAACAGCTGAGGTCAACCTCCTGACTCAGGAGCACACCTGAGAGATTTACCAAGTAGCACCAGTCCATGAAAATGTCTGGCTCAAACTTCAGAGACAAATGTTTTCAGTAGAATTATGGCTTCATATTTGCTCTGCGTATAGGGTTTTGTTACTCCATGGCATTTATACACTAAATCGAGTGACCAAAGACTTGCTCATCTTTAAGGAAAATCAGCAGAGGATAAAAATGAGGTAGGTTGGTCTGTGAAACCATTTGTCAATCTTAGTGTTCTTAAAAACTAGGCTAATAGTATTACAGCAGCAGTGTGAAATAGAGCACTCAAATGGGAGAAAGAAAACTGGGTTTAGGGCTGGTAAGGCGGCTCAGTGGATAAAGGTGCTTGCCACCATACCTGACAACCTGAGTTCAATCCCCAGACCCACATGATGGAAGGAGAGAGTGGACATCCAAATTGTCCTCTGATTTCCACAATCAATTGCTGTGGCACTCCCACCTGCCCAATGAATAAATGTAAAAACAAACTTAAAAAACCCACAAAAAACTGTTTAAACATTAATTATATTACATTAATTATAACTGGGTGGGTGTGGGGGTCCACAGTGGTATTCCCAACACTCCGGGGGTGAAGACTGGTAGATTAGGAATTCAAAATGGTCCTTGGCTACACAGTGAGTTCCAGACCAGTCATGTGAGACTGTATTCTGCCCCCAACCCTCAGAAGAAACAAAACTATAGTCAATAGACAGTAAATGGAAATTTGTGCAGGGTTCTTTTCAGCTGCCGTGTCTGGGGAACAACGTCGGCCTTTTATTCACCAGTGAGGTTGTATTCAGTGAAACTTGTTTTTCCTTCTGCTTCATGAAGGTAGAAGTTTAGGAGCTTTGAAGATTCTGGAAAGAAAAGCAATGTCAAATGTCAGAGTCCTCCTACTAAAAGTCAAGATGAGATATGCTGGGCATGGTGGCATACACTTTTAATCCCAGCATTTGGACGGCAGAGGCCGGTGGATCTCTGTGAGTTCAAGGCCAGCCTGGTCTACATAGTGAGTTTCAGGCCAGCTGGGGCTACAGGGAGACCATGCCTTAAAAAAAGAAAAAAGGAAAAAGGAGAAAGTCAAGATGAGGTAAAGTGCAAATTGCATGCTCTTATTTGCTGAACGATCTAGCGAAGGTAGTTCATGTCAAATCCAGGAAGGTCTAAGGAACTCTGAAAGCATTCCAGTCACTCTAATTCAACACAAAATTTGATTAGAATGTGAAAAGCTCTTCAAGATTACTAAGACAAGAAAAAGTAGTTATTCCACACATTAGACCACCACCACCATTTTTGTGGCCTACATTTCAGGATATTCTAAGAGTCACTTGAAGCAGTGCATGTTTCCTGTTATACCTTGAGAAGGACCAGAAGTTGATTTCCCAAAGTCAACGAAGCTAATTGTTAGTCAATACCAAAGACTTCAGATTTTATCTAGTGATCTTTCCAGAAACTTGATGCTTAAAGATCCTGTTGCTTAGTCTGTATAAATATTATACTTATCCATCTTAAAAATCAGTTTCTTAAGCAGGGAGAAAATCACATTATAATTTGTTTTAATTCTTACCCACAACTCTGGAGCCTCTGGTAACAAACATGCACAAACATGCTTTCCCTACATCATAACAAGAAGTACACATCTTGATTTTTTTTTTTTTAGTATTTTTGTATTGCTTTCTATCATTCTGACAAAATACCTGACAGAAGCAATGTTAAGGGTACATTCTGTTCATTCAGAAGGTACAGTCCAAGATGGTGGGCAAGGCAGGATGGCTGGGATGCATCTGTCTGTGGTGATGGCAGCTTGTGGTGTAACTTGTTACTTAGCAGAGAATAGACACAGGGCTTGAATAAAATCCTCAAGGCCTGTCCCCATAGCCTCCATCAGTCAATTAGGTTCTAGGTCTCAAAGATTTCACAACCTCCTCAAAGCAGCACCACCAGATGTGGACAGAATATTTAAAATATTTTATTATTTTTATTTTATGTATGTGTGTGTATTGCCTGCATGTAGGCAAGTACACCCATGTCATGCAATGCCTGCAGAGGTCAGAAGAGGTTGTCAGATCCCCTAGGACTGGGGTTATGGACAGTTGTTAGCTGCCATGTGGGTGCTGGGATTCGAACCCAGGTCTTCTGCAATTACTGCCAGTGTTCTTAACCGCTGAGCCATCTCTCCAGCCCATTGGGATGCAGTGTTTAAACACAGAAGACTGTGGTGGACATTTTATATCCAAACACCACTTTTAACAGTGAGCCTCATATATGATCATTAGCAGTTATTTTTTGAGTATACTGCCTGCATGTGTGTAAGTGCATCCCTGTCATGCAATGCCTATGGAGGTCAGAAGGCGGTCTCTGATCTGCTGGAACTAGAAGTTCATATGGTTAGCTGCCCATGGGGGTGCTGAGAATTGAACCCACCTCCCATCTTACTGTAGAAGCACCAAAGTTACAGATGCACACTACCAAGTCTGGCTTTTACATGGGTTCCAGGGCTTCAAACTCAAGTCCTTACACATGTAGCAAGTGTTTTACCCACTGAATCATCTCCCCAGCCCACAAACACCTCTCTGAATATTTTATAATGGGTAGTGTACCAATTTTACCTAATCAAAAATCACCTATTGACTGTGGCCTAGGCCAAGAACTAAACTATAATTTAAATATCCCTCAGGACTCTTATGAAGAGGTAAATTTAGCAAACAGTAGTGACATTAGTTTCTCTTGTAATCTCAAAGTAACTCCTCATAACTCTAACAATCATTACCAATTTTTAGCCCAGAACACTCACTTTATGGTTTCTTTAAATAAAAACATGTTGGGTCTGTGAACTGGCTCACATGGTAGAGCGAACCCTTCCTGAGGACTGTCCTCTGACCGCCACATGCATACCCCCCTTCAAGTAAATGTAAAAAAAATTTTTTTAAACTAAAAACATGTTTAATAATCACTGGCACCTAATCTAAGAATGCTAAACTCTTCAAACAAAGGGACAAAGGTTATACTTATATACCTGCATGCATTAAGCAGTATATTAAAATATTATTTTTGGTCAGTTAATGTCCCTACCACAGAAAAATCATGTTTTCGTTTATTCTTTAGAGAGTCTCATGCAGTAGCTTAGACTGGCTTGAAATTATCTACAGTCCAGGAAGGCCTTGAACTTATAAATCCATCTCTGAAGAGCTGGTTTTACATATGTGAACCACTACACTCTTTTAGTACTGGTAATCAATCCCAACTGAAGTAAAAGATGCTTAAATTTTATTTAAATAATCTAATCTGACTGGATCCTCCAATTTTTAAAACATTTGTTGTAAACTGAGTTTATATTTTTGCAGTGCTAGGGACTGCAGTCTTTGTATGCTAAGGAAACTACCACTGTACTATACCTTTACCTAGCAAATCAAGTTCTTAAAATGAGGGAATAGAGAGCTTACTGTTTTGCCAGTCACCACTGTTAACAGTATGGCATTTATTTGCAGTTATATACTAACCAATTTTTTTGCACATACTAAACCATAGCTGCATCTATGGCAAAATTATCTCAGAAGTTTAACTGACAAAGTCAATGTCTCTGTGTATAAATTAGAGCTAATGATCACTTCCACCACTGTCAAGCAAAACAAAACAAAGCTATTCAAAAGCTTGGAGTAAACTAGGCATTGGGGGTACATCTGTAATCTCAGCACTGGGAGACAGAAGTGGGTGGAACTCTCTGAATTCAAGGCTAGCCTGGTCTACATAAGACATAGCAAGTAAGTTCCAGGCTAGCCAGAGATACATAGTGAGACCCTGTCTTAAAAAAGCACAATAGAGGCTGGGTGTGGTGGCTCACGCCTTTAATCCCAGCACTTGGGAGGCAGAGGCAGGCAGATCTCTGAGTTTGAGGCCAGCCTGGTCTACATAGTGAGTTCCAGTTCAGCTGGGACTACAGGAGACCCTGTCTCAGAAAAGTTTAAAAAAAAAAAAAAAAAAAAAGGCACAATGGAGTCAAGTGTGTTAGTGCATACCTTTAATCCCCGCACTTGAGAGGCAGAAGCTGGCAGATCTGAGTTCAAGGTCAGCCTTGTCTACAAAGTGAATTCCAGGCCAGCCAGGGACACACACTGAGGCATTGTCTCGAACAGCTGACTTTCCTAAACAAAAACCTCTAGATAGGCTGACTAGATTCACCTGATGGACAAGTACTGGGGAACAGCTGGGGTGCTGACACCACAGCAGACAGTAGCAGGGAAGACTGAGTAAAAGGGCTCCAGTGGAGGGGGGCGGCTATGGGAGGGTGCCATCTGGGAAGTGGGTATATAGATGAGTAAGATTGGGATGTTCTGTGTGATATACACACACACACACCAAAAAAAAAAAAAATCAACAAATTTAAAAAATGAGTTATATTTGAAGAGGAAGCATAAAAATTTACATCATGTTAAGTATTAGAGGTGATGAACATTACCACCGTAGCTCTTGATGGCCTGAAACTTGCTGTGTAGTTCAAACTGGCCCCAAAGTTGTAGAGATCCAACTACCTCTGCCTCCCAAGCACTGGGGTTAAAATTGTGTGCCACCTTGTAGACAGGTGCATTGTTTTTGCTACTAACACTGAGATGATGAGTCTGTCTGCAAGGAACAATATATTCTAATGAAATGGAGATCTTTTTTAAAGGTTAAAAATTCATCCAATTTTATGTCTTACAGGGTTTACACTGAGCTCAATAGTGTATAACAGTATTAATTCAACTGGGAACCTAAAAATTTTAGAGCCACTTTTGAAAGAGATGTATCTTTGCTCTGGAAATTGTTATTGAGTACGTTAAAGCTGTAATGAAATGCTTCTAAAAAATAAAAAATAAAAAAACAAACAAAAAAATCAAAGCAAAACAAAACACATGAAAAGCAAACAAACAAACAAACAAAAAAAAAAACCCACCAGAAAACCAAACAAAAGCAGTTAGGTGCTGAGAGAAAAAAATGAAGATGATCACTAAGTAGGATCAGTAAAAAATAAGTAGCAATATTGCAGCAATGCAAGACAAAACAGGCTTTATTTTGACAGAGTGCTATAGGTAAGGCATGCTACTAGGAATCTGCATATCACCAAAGGCCAATATAGAAACCAGTGGAAATGAATACTGTTCTTAATGCTTGAAGGTTTCAATAAAGTTGAAGATGAAGAATTGTGTTCACTTCTTTGAAATGCAGTATTATACCTCATCAGATAACTACGCTGTGAGAAACTTAACTGTACTAAGAAATCATTCTTAATATAAATGACAGAAAATATTTCACTAATTCAACAGCAGCAAATTGCCTTTGTAGAGGACCTGGAAATTGAACATATAACATCCATTCATTCATTTGCATAAATAGCCAATTTTACTGACACTTTATTATTCCGCAAAAAGCAAATATTAGTTTACCTAGAAGAGGCTGGGTAAAGAAACACATTTTAATACTTTGTAATGTCGTAAATTTTTATCATAAAATAACCTGAGTCAAATCTGATTCCTTTCCAAGAGGGTACTAAGTACAGTTCAAATACAGTAACTGAACTCTTCTAAGGATGATCTGAAAATATAATGCTAAGGAAAGATCTAGTCCTTTGATGAAACTACTGGGCTCAAAGACTTGTCAACATCAGTACACAAGTGAGGGGGAAGGCTGAAATGCTTGGTGAAGCAGTATTTTTAGATAAGCTGCTTCATCTCCCCCTTTTAGAACAGATGCAGATTAATGCCTTTTGCATGGATGCACACTGACATTCTGTTCAACTGTTTTCTAAATGTAATACTGTGAGTTTAAACAGTATGCTTTCATTTACAAGGATACCTTAACATAGTTAATTTAGCTTAAGATAAAAAAGAAACAGTTAACTACTATGAAAATCACACCATATACTCTGCTCTTTATATATAAAGTATTTTTAAAAATCAACACAGGACCAAAAACATCCAACTATTACTTTATTTATATTACTATGCTTAAGTTACATGGAAAAAGACAACCAAGCAGTTCTGCCCCATTTCAGAAAGTTTCCAATCAACACCAATTATGTGGTGACAAGTATCTAGGAATGGTGACATCTTTGGGTCAAGACTGACAAGGAAGAATGGGCTCTGGTGCTACAGTTCATCTCCAACAAGAATATGGCACACTGGCCAGCACAAGCCACGCTAACACTGAGCCTTTAGCGCTGGGCACAGATTCGGATCTCTTCTCTGAAGCTAGCAAATTAAGTGAAATAACTGGGTTTTTAAAAAAGTTTAAAATGAAGCCCAAATAAGTTTAAAAATCATGCTCTTGCCATGTTCCCCACTCAAAATTTACATAAAACACATTTCCACTCTAATAGCTCCAATTTTTTCCCTTACATAGCCCACCATGTAGCTGCAGATAGATGCTTCTGCCTTAGGATGTAAACACGGGGGAGAAAAAAAAAATTCAACGGCATCTGCATAATATTCTCTCTAGAAACTGCTGTTGGATGGATAAATATAAAAAAAAAAAAAAAAGGAAAAAAGAAAGAAAAGAAGATTCCATCTTAGATTCTCATAACCTCTTGTTCCGCAGTTCATGAATCCGACTCTGATGCTAAGGTGACAGTGTATGTAAGTAGATTTGTTTTCAGTGAAGGAGACCTGGGAAAAGACAGATTTACTTTGTTTTCTTCAAGAGTTATCAGATGGTACATGCTCCTCAAAGCCCTCACTCTCTCGAACTAGAGCACGTTCCAGGATCACACGACCTTCCTTATAACGTTGGCTGTCTTCAGTTGCGAACTCGTAGATCCATCCCAGTTTGCTATTGCAGTTTTTGCAGCTCACATCTCGAACCATGTGGCGGCCAGTGAGCATGACCCGATCTTGAACTTCACTGTACTGCAAGTTAACTACCTAAGAAACATGATAAAAAAATATATACATATATATGTAAAATCATGTAAGTTGTTTGCCACTTAATACAATAAATAAATTAATAAACAAGGATTATATGGTGGTACATGCCTGTAATCCTAGCCTGGGGAGGCTGACAGAGGAGAATCATGAGTTTGAGTTGAGACCAACCTACATCATAGAGGGACCCTGCCTCAAAACAAACCACCAAGCAAGTTTAGAACACAGAAGTTATTGCTTTAGTCAAATTTACAATACCCTTCCCAGAACTGGTTTTAAAAGTTCCTGGGATAGCTGGGCCTGGTAGCATAGGGTATAATCCTAGTACTTGGGAAGTAGAGGCAGGAGGATAGATAGAGGTTCAAGGCCATCCTCACCTACAGAGGTCAGTTTCAGGTCAGCTTGGGTTATAGGAGACCTTGTTAAGACCGCCACCTCCATGCAATACATCAAAAAAGAAAATAATTGCTGAGATAGGTAAACATCTGGAAATTGCACTGTACTGGGTATCTGATGCAATCTTTATGCATTACTGTATTTAGCCCCAGTCTCACCATTTACACATGGTAGTTATATTTCTGGGTGTAGTGAATAGAGACCTGGAAATGAAGTCATAGGATACAAGTTTAAGCCTAATTGCTACAATTCACTATGAAACAATGAGTACAAGATAATCAAAGAAGCTATGACAGTGCCACTGATCTTTTTATAAAGTGACTGTCCTATTTGTTCTCTATGTATTTACACACACACAGAGTGGGGACAAAGCCTACCACGAATCATACAATGTAACATAGTTTTCAAGTAAGTTCAAAGACTCTGAACATTTAGAAGTAGAGTCTAAGACACTGGAAACATTTTTAATCACTGTGAATGCCCAACAATCGTCTACAGGATCAGATGGTAAATGTTTTTGGCTTTGAGTGTGGTCTTAATTCTAACTAACACTGTAACAGGAAAAAACAAGAGCAAGACTGAACTCTATTACTTTATTTATTTACAATAACAGGCAGCTAGCCTGCCATAGTATATCAACCCCTGCTCTCTAAAAATGCCAAGGGAAACACACTATTGATGCTCCAAAAGAAAAAAAAGCTTCCTTCTAAAAGGAACAGAGGAATGTTCACTAGGAAGTTTATCTTATGAAAACACTAACTCAAGACTAGGTTTATTTCTTAGCCTAAAAGATTTGGAATTTAACCTGGCCAGTATACATTAGGCTCCAGGAGCCACAATCACATCAAACAATCTCAAAACAAGTTGAAATTTCAGAGGCAAGCAGACTAGACACACATTTGCAAATCTGTAAGGGCTTTTCTTGTTGGCTGACCCAAATAAGGTAATCACGAATATGAGAGCAAACTGGTTAGCTACAATAGCTCACTATGATTATCTCACTTGTGATCAATCTGTGCTATATGAGGGAGCAAAGGGGGTAACAGCCTCTTTTCCACATTAAAATTCTTACATGAGCATTTACTGAAAAAATGGAGACCGATTTTTTTTTTTTTTTTTTTTTTTAACTGTAGTTATTCCTCTGAGGTTGAAGCTTGCCTACTGTCTTGGAACTATGTATCCCAGGCTGGCCTTCAACTTGGGGTAATCTGCCTCTGCTTCCAAAGTGCTAGGAAGCACCCCTTGTCTTTTAATACATTAAGTTTTATCAGAAATGTCCCATTCTAGTAATGTCTCCCTGAGATCACAATCAGAAACAAGCTAATGGCAGTCACTTTCATAGAGTTCAGCTCTCATTCTGGGATGTGCTGGTGTCTGTGAGCTCCAAGGGAGCATTCTGGTGGTGCTGTCGTCAGATACATCCACTGGCACCATGGAGTAACGAAACTTTTTCCCACCAACCTTGTTAAAAAGAAACGCTCTACCAGTGGCGCCTGTGAACCGAGTGGAGATGAGCTCTGAGCGGTTGGTCAGGATCGTATCACAGTTTGCACAAGAAAACAGACGAGTACCACCAATATGATCAAGGAAAATTCTGCCCATTTTGACAACTGAAGTTCTAAAACCCTAGGAAAAAACAGAAAAGACATTAAAACAAAGTTGGTTAGCAGCCATAGTAATAAATTATTCATTTACCTACAAGTAATCTGTTTTCCTAGTGCTTGTTGTGTGAAACAGCTGACCCTGAACAGAAGGAGCCAAAGTTCACATACTGAATAAACAGGATCCCCCAAGCTAAGTACCTTTTAGAAACACTGAACCAAAAGAAATGCGCTTAGGCAAGACGAGGGAATGGTATCACTTCTCTTTTGGTTGGTGTGAGGAAACAAAAAAAGGAAAAGTGGAATTTCATAGCCTGAATGATTATCAAGTATTGACATAGAGATGAAAACATAGCACCAGCATTAAGTGTGCGTTCTGAACATATGTAGCTTAAGAGAAAGCTAGGAGTATGGTGTATGAATGGGGTGATCTGATAGGAGCAGGCAGAAGTGCAATTTAAAAATAAGAAAAGGATATAGCTCAATGGTAATGCATATGCTTAACATACTTGAGGACTGAATCCCATATCCATCTCCAACATCAAAATAAATTAAGTAAACAAAACCAAGAGGGACTCTAGCTTGAGAAGAGGAGGTGAGCAGATCTGTGTACCAACCACTGCTCAGGGCTGGCAGTACTAACTTCATTTTAAAGGCAATTTTAGATCAAATTTTAAAGCAACAGACTCCTACTATAATTTAACTACAGTAAGTAGTTAACTGTGGAAAATGTCCTGGCCTTCCAAATGAACTTTTTTCTGTACCTTCTACCTATATCATTCTATCTTTGGCTCAGTATTGTAAAACAGCTGTGACCAACCATTTGGTACTGAGGGAAAACAGATTTAATATGCCCTCTCTTTCCTACTTCAAATTCATTCTATTTTTTACTCTAGTATTTTTACTGGCTTCAATTATATGATTCATTATCAAGACTAAAAATATCTGGGTAGAATCTTGTTACAGGACTCCAAGTTGTGATTGCCATTTACATTTATACATACATATTTAGAACTATAAAATGTAGTTGTTTGCCAAAAAAAGCTAGAATGTCACGGAATGCAGCAGAAGCAGAACATCATTTGTCATCAAAATCTGTGGTCATTAGATTCCAGGGGTAATCCTAGCTTTACAAAGGTCAGAAATTTTAACCTAGAACTGACACTTACTCAAACTGTGTCCAGGCTGCATATCTGAAAAGTTTGTGTCCCCATAACACTTGCATGTTGAAACCTAATCACCAATGTGACGGCATATGGGGGTCATTGGGTTATGAAGATACAACTCTCATTATAGGATTAGTGGCTTATAAGGAGGCTCCAGGGAGCTGCCTTGTCCCTTTTTCACCATGAAGACACAGCTAAAGGGACCATCAGCGAACCAGGAAACAGGCCCTTACTGACACCATTTCTGTTGGTGCTTTGATCTTGGAACTATGAGAAATAAATTTCTATTTATAAGCCACCCAGCCTACAATGTTTGGTTACAGTAGCCTGAACAGACAAAGATAAAGTTATCTTATTCTTTAAGGAGGACTATCATTCAAGTCAGGAGTCACTGAACTTCTCTGGACTTGAATAGTATATTGTACTCTGGGACCCAAGTGTCTCCACTGTATGGGATACTGCATTTGGTGTGCATCATTTGGCTCTGATAATTATATACATATATACACATACGTATTATCCTACTTTTATAGATGAAAAAATATAGATCATATAACCTTGCACAGGTAGCCAAACTAGGCTCTAAACTAGATCGTGGTTCTAATTCTCACTCTACTCATCTCTAGTGACCAAACAGCTGCTTGATACAGACTTTTCTCCATAGGTTTGTCATGAGCCATTTGTCCTGTATTTCCTATCCGCGTGGCAATCTAATCGTACACTCCCCTAAAATTATAAAGAGAAAGAACAAAGCTGGAAACAACAGTTCCTCTCAGCCACTGTCTTGGAAGCCTTTTCTCGTTCCCCGTCAACATCGTAATCCAGACACTCATCACATCTAAGACTGTCATGATCACTGTGTTTTATTAAATGCAGCATACTTTCAGAAGCAATACTGCCTTTGTGTTGAATTGGTGCTACAGAATACAGCCAGAGAAATAGAATTCAGCCACCCTCTTCTAAAAGCTCCATTTGACAGCTTCTATATAAATGATCAAACATTTTGGCAGAATAAAAACTGGGTTTTTGAGACAGGGTCCTGCTATATATGTAGTCTAGGTTGATTTGAGCTTAGAATACTACCTGAGTTTCTTAAGTATAGGAAGTATAGGTCTATGCCACAGCTAGAGGTTTTTACCAGACCCCCACCACCACCTACCTACAGAATCTGAGGCAGGAGAATTTTGAGTTTGGAGCCAGCTTGAGCAATTTAGTGAGACCCCGTCTCAAAATAAAACTTTAAAAATAGCCAGGGGTGTGGCTCAGTGATAGAGAACTTTGCCTTAGCACATGTGAGGCTCTGGGTTTGACCCCTCAGTACAGAAAGAGGAACACTGGTGACTCCCAAACAACTTTATTGGGCTAGCAGTGTGGTTCCATGGTACAGTGCTTGGTAGCATTATGAAAGGCCTGGGTTCCATCCCCAGCATCTCTCCGGCATAGCAAAAGAAAACAAAAATCCAAACAGCTTATTAAGAAATATTTTACATATGATAAACTTATTTACCACATCATTCAATGAATCTTGGTATATGTACAAAGTTATTCCACAATCATCACAAACTGGCTTTAGAATATTTCAATCATTCCCACAAAATAGTCTGCAGCTAGTCCTTTCTCACCCACCACCCCCACCTCCAGTCGTTAGCACCACTAACCAGCTTTCTGTGATTATTTTTACACCTAAAATATTCCCCACATAAGCTAGTAATTTTGGTTGACTTAGCAAAATTTCTAATCTCTACAAGTTTCCATAGCTATTGGAACTCTAATCAATTCTGAAGCACCTTACTGTAGCCCATTATAATTACTGTATCCAGTTACAATAAAATGCACAATTCGATATTTTTCAGTGTTGCAGGTCTATGTACGGCTGAAATTAGGGTCAAGCTTATTACAGTACAGCTGAAGTTTTAACTTAAAATGCTCCCCTCTACATCAATATTTCAAGTACAACCACCAACTTATTATTTTAGTAAGTTAACATCTCCCAGATAATTTTATAAATATGTCCTTTTGGTAGTAGTTTTATATAATTCCAGGCTAAAAAAAATCTTAAAAAGTCTGAAGTATCAAACTTGTTTCTTTAGTGAGTGGCCCATTCTCAGTGTATCTGACATTACCTGAAGTTCCGAGGGATACCAGGATGAAATTTATACGTATTTTAGCAATTATTTTCAATTTCTTCTCCTTCCAAATAGCTTTCTTAGCCATCTACCTACCTTTTGTAAGGCTTTTCCCGCCTTTTTCTTTTCTTTTCTTTCTTTCTTTTTTTAAGACAAGGTCTCACTATGTAGCTCTCTTCCTGGTCTAGAACTTGCTATGTAGGTCAGGCTGGACTCAAACTCAGAGATCCGCTTTTTAATTTTTTTTTTTTTTTGGAGACAGGGTCTCCCTGTAGCCCCAGCTGGCCTGGAACTCACTCTTTAGACCAGACCAGACTGGCCCTGAACTCAGAGATGCACCTCCTCTGCCTCTCTAGTGCTGGGATCAAAGGTGTGTGCTACCAGGCCCAGCTTAAATATGTTATAATCTATAGAATTTAAATTATCAGTAAAATTAAAAAATAGTAATGATATTTTTCTTTCAGGAATCCATGAAAGACAAAGTCCCTAGGAATGAATGATTTTAAAAATTGGACATGATGGGTTGTATAATTTCCAGGTTATGACACAATGATTTTAAAAGCCTATTAAGCTCGGCGTGGTGGTGTACATCTTTAGTCCCAGCACTCAGGAAGCAGAGGGAGGTAGACCTCTGTGAGGTTGAGACCAGCCTGGTCTACATAGCCAGCTCCGGGTCAGCTGAGGCTATAGGAAGACCCTGTCTAAAAACAAATGAACAAAGCCTGTTGGGGCCTCTTTCATATATATACTAATAATTGAAATATATCATCTCATTTTTGGTCTGGCTCATTGCTGAGTATTTTTCCTAAAAACAGGGATCAGCAAATCAAGGCCTATGGGCCAAATCTAGCTCAACTCCAATTAACTACCCATAAGCTAAACATGGTGTTTTTTTGTTTGTTTTTTTTTTTTTTGAGAAAGGTCTCCTTGTAGCCCCAGCTGTCCTGGAACTCACTATGTAGACCAGGCTGGCCTCGAACTCACAAAGATCCACCTGCCTCTGCCTCCCAAGTGCTGGGATTAAAGGCGTGTGCCACCACACCTGGCTTCATGTTATTCTTTTAAATGAAAAGGAAATACCAAGTATCTTATGACACACCTACATTATATGAAATTCAAATTCTAGTGCTGATGAAATTTCTTTGGGATGTAGTGATACCTCTTCATTTATGCTCAGCTGCTCTCTGGCTATCATGGCAGAGTCCGAGTGGTTATTATATGAACTGATGGCTTGCAAAATTCAAAACAGTCACTATCTCATTCCTTACCAAAAAAAAGTTTCCCCTGTTTAAAAACACATTCTAATAGGGAAAAAAGCTTTTCATTTAAAGACTTTTTCAGAAAAACAGAAACATGGTTGGCAGTCAGGTTTAAGAATAGGAATATTTGACCAGATCAGTTGATTTCTAGTCCTATTTTCTTCATGGATTTTTTTTTTCCAGCTAAAATCTTTGGCTTTCTGTGCTTGGCACGGTGACTCAGGCCTGCAATTCCAGAACTCAGGAGACTGAGGGAAGAAGTATCCAGGCAGTTAGGGCCAGCCTGGGGCACTCAGGGAGTTCCAGGAGAGCCTATAGTGACAGACTCTGTTTCAAAAATAAATAAAAATCTTTAGCATTTTGTAACTAGTTCAGCAAGTTGAACTATATAAAGATTATACAAATCAGTAATACATACCAGCTGCTGCCTCCTTCCTACACCCAGGGACTTATACAGTATGGACTAGCTACTTGAACTCTGAAGCCAGACTCTAACACCTCAACTCTCTCTCCCTCAACACCTTTGTCAACTTTGGCAAATTACTGTTTCATCTGTAACTTGTGACAGCAGTACATATCTCTGCATGAAAATTAAGTGGAGAAACTATTATAACAGTACTTTGCATACAGAGAATGCGAAATAAAGGTCAGCACAAGTAGATTACCATTTACAACACATCCCAGTCCAACTTTGCCCCATTATAGATGAGGAGCAGGGTTCAGAATGGACATGAAGCAGTAACAATCAGCTTCACCTCCCACTGATTATAGCCATATTAAGTAATCAGGTAATAGAAATAACAAGCAGAACGAATTCTTAGTGTCACAACCCTAGGTCTTAAAACAGGTACCTTCCCTCTCTATAATTAATAATCCAGTTTGGTCTCAACCTGGCAAATGGATTTAGCCTAAGGAGGCACCACTTCCCAGTTCTAAAAATACCAGGAAGAATAGGTATCTATTTGCATTGCACAGGACTTTGTGGTGGAAAAGCACCCAGTTCAGAGAGTTTTCCTTACATGTCCTCAGGACATTTCCACAGAACACCCACTCACACTCACAGAGTTTCTCCACCAACAGACTGACCAGAGAGGGCACTGTACTAGATGGGGGAAAAAACAAAGCCAAGTATAAAGACTTTGCAGCAGGGAATGTAGCACACAGGGGCCTAGTATAGGATGGGTTACAGGAATCTTCAAAAAGTAGTTCTGATCCTGCTGAAAGAGATTCATTTGGAAGTATAGCCGTATATATGGTTTTCAGTCTCCTCGCTAAAAAGGAAAGAAAACTATAAAACTTTAATAGCTGGGTTAATTACTATATTAAGCATCTGATGCCACTGTAGTTTCATCAACTATTTTTTGTACTGACTTGTGATAAAATTCTCCTGAAAACCTACATGGGAAAATAATAATTCAGCCTATAAAACCAATTTTCTATTCTTTTCTGTAATACTGGGCATCAAACCAAGTCCCGTGTGCATGCCAGGCAAGCACTCTACCACTAAGCTATAGTCCCAGCCCACTTTTCCTACTTTTGTACAAAGCATTTTTCAAGCCAAGTTTCAGTGACACAAGACAGCCATGTTACCCTCCTGCAATGCTCTATCAGTTATCAGTTTACTCTACTGTGTCACATGATGTCCTGCTCTTGAGATCAGGTCTTCAACCTGACAGTAATTTAAGCATATGGATCTGCTCATCTCTCCTAAAATAATATTTATTTCGTTTGGGTAAGCAATTTCCATGTTTACGATATCTCTGTAACATTGCTTAATCATCATTAGAAAAGTCCAGCCGCATAACTCAGCAGCTAATGGTGAGTCAGCAAACAATCTGAACTGGTAATCTACCCCAAAACATCTGGGTAAGACGAACATCACCTATTTGTTGTGTTCAGTACTAAAAGCTTCTTGCTGGATGGCTACTGTATAGTTTAATGTCTGGTTTGCAGATTGAGGTATCAAAGAACAAATTCTTGTTCAGCAAAGATTTGGTTCCTAAATAACACATGCATTACCACACAGCATTATCAGAGAAATAATATTAATTTAGATAACCATCAAGGCACCATAAAACATAAATATATTCTGGACACAAATATACTCGGGGCTATCTTCATATCTAATGAATATGCACTTAGGACTAGCTTCATTTCTCACTTTTTTTTTAAAGTAGTAGCAAGTTTAATTTTTTTCCCAGACATTTTTTGGCCTTATTTCATTTAAAACAATTTACTATTATCTATTTATGTGCTGGGGAGCAGAGTTCTTTCCTTTCACCATGTAGTTCCCTAGGATCATATTCAGGTTGTCAGACTTGGTGGCAAGTACCTTTACTTGCAGAGCCATCTACCAGCCTTCCTTTTACTTTGTACTGTTTTAAACCCACTTAAAAAGGAGACAGAAAAGGCAAAGAGGTCTGGAGAAAAGTTTCAATAATCTGACCAGATAATTGAGCATATTTCAGTATGTGCCTTTCCTAGAGATCAGACGGCTACAAGACAAAAACTAAGGGGAAAAAAATCTGTATTGAACACAGGCCGGATGAGGATAGAAGACGGACATTAGCATACCTGGAATTCCAGGCTGAAGATGCTGACAGGAGGACTGCCAAGAGTTCAAGGCCAGTGTGGGCTACAGTGTAAGGCCCTATCTCAAAGCAAAACAAACCAGACATTAGTTTCTACCAGAGTGTACACAATAGGTTGTGTTCTAGTACACAGGAAGTTGTATGTACACACATACATATCTCCACATACTGCCAAATTCCACAAACTCCAACTTGTTGCTGGCTTTAAAAGCTCCAGGCCCGTTTTTTCCGTAAGCTCACCTGCCCTTTCTAGGCCTAATAGCAATTCACTTCGGAATATTCCCTACTTCCTCCTCCTGGTTTCTCACTGCCCCATTTTTTGAACTTTTTAGCACTCATTTCCTAACTTACCAATGTTTCACTTTGTATCGTTACTCAGTGTCATTGGTCTATAACTTTTTACTAAATTGGAGGCTTCGACAAAAGACTCCGTTTCTTGGTTATTTCCTTCCTATCCACCCCACTACAAGTAAGTATGCGATCAACTTTTAGGAAAATAATCCATCAAGGCACTTCACATCTGGCATAAATATGGACCCTGGAAACACTGCATGCTTTTGGCTTCTTTGTTGGAAGGCAACTGCAACCCTGTGTGCGCGGCTATGCAAAACTGGCTAACAGATACCCTACACCAAGCCAGTTACTTCACCTGCAAGTCTATTTTCCAAAGACAAGCTTAGCCTGGGGTTACTTCAGGTTTTTCATCTGTCAAAGGAGATCTGGAATAAAAACCCTCCATCCATAGGGCTCTGTGAACAGAGAAAAGTTTAAAAATAAATGAGCTGCAGCCCTTCCCTGGCTCTCCCTTCGAAGGGAAATGAGTCTGGGTGCGGATTAAACCGACCGTGGTAGCGCTGCAGTTGCCCACACCGCGGGCTCCTAACACTCGTCCGTCCTACCTACCTGCGTGCGCAGCAGCGTAGAAAAGAGGCGAGTACAGGCAGCACACCCACCGCCGGGCAGCGAGTGTCCGCAAGAGGCGGGCGGCGCGAACGAGCCCGCACCGGGTGGACTTGCCTGGCAGCTGCAGGTCCCACTCCAGGCCGCCCGCAGCCACAGGCCCAGCTGATCGCGCCCACGTGACGCCCGCCAGCCAATTGCCCGGCGCGAGGCAGCGAGCACGGCTGCGGGTCGGCCTCCGCGGCACAACAAACACAGGAGGAACAGCTGGGCGATCGCGGGCTCCGGGGACCGCAGCACCCGCAGGCGGCCCGGGAGCGTCCCCACGCCCGGCGCCCGAGGAGACAGCAGGGCCGGGGTGGCGGACACTCACCCCGCGCGGCAGAAGCCTGGCACCGACCCCGGCCGTCACCACCGCCGAGACGGCCAGGCGCGAGAACTGCTCCGCGGCGAGCGCGGCGGAACAGCTGGGCGATCGCGGGCTCCGGGGACCGCAGCACCCGCAGGCGGCCCGGGAGCGTCCCCACGCCCGGCGCCCGAGGAGACAGCAGGGCCGGGGTGGCGGACACTCACCCCGCGCGGCAGAAGCCTGGCACCGACCCCGGCCGTCACCACCGCCGAGACGGCCAGGCGCGAGAACTGCTCCGCGGCGAGCGCGGCCCCGCGGGCAGACCCGGAGCGGAGCCC
>NW_008349093.1:1355277-1389272 GCF_000622305.1 Nannospalax galili | reverse complement strand
GGGATCCCGAGACGAGCGCGGCGGGGAAGAGGCACTTCCTGCCTGGGCCCCCGCCCCAGGCCGCTCCCCGAGGGCTTCGAAAAGCCGCCGACCCCGAAAAGCACCTCGGCCCCTGCCCGCCCCGAGCCCAGCCCCCGCCGCCGCACTCACCCTGAGTGCCAGTGAGGTCTGCGCTGCCAGCAGCTCTCCTCTCCTCAGCTGGGTCGAAGCCCCTCAGCCTCCGGAGTCTTCAGGTTTAGTCAGGCCCTGGCCTTGGCCCCGCCTCTCCTTGGTCGGGCCTCAGCGTCAATCACCCGGCGTGGCTCCGCCCCTTCTGCAGTCGGCTCTCCCGGTTGGCCCGCAGTACCCTCCATGTCTAGGCTCCGCCCCTCTCTCTGGCACCCGGCCCCTTCCTCCGGGCCCCGCCCCTTCCAGGGCTCACCCTCCCCCGCTCTGGTTCCAAAGCTTATACTCCGCGGCCCCCTTCCCCGGAGCCGTTGCGGGTGGGCAGGCTCTCTGCAGCTGGCTCCGCCCCCAACCCGACACCTTGCACTCGTACAGCCAATCAAGGAGGCTAACTCTGCCCCTCATCCCGAGGCGGCCAATGTGGTGAGCCTGAGCGTCCACCCCCTTCCCAGCTGAGCGCACACAACACAGCATCCACGTGAGTCAGACTCTTAAAGGAAACAGCTCCGCCTTCCTAATTGCGGCAGCTGGGATGCTAGGCTCCTTATCAGTTTTGCCAGGTGGCTGCTGAAGCCTCAGCTTCCTGATGCCCAGGGAGGCCTAGTTGTCCAATGAAAACAGGCGGTTTTCAAGGTACTTAGGTTAGAATGCACTCTAGATTGAAAAATCTGGAGTGTCATGGCTTCAGGCCACTTCCTCTTGCCGTGCCTTACAAAGAGTTATGTTTTACTTAAAAACCCCCAAACACTTGCGTCTGAGTATATAGGAAGTCTTGGAAAACATCTGTGGAAAAAAAACATTTTTCAATGTGCTTGGCTTTGTCCATGGAAGTAATTTTCAAACAAACAAAAATCAGTCTTCTGTATGGAGATGATGTTTTGTGAATTAGATTTGTTGAAAAAAGTAGTTGTGCCTTAATCTTCATCAGTGTTTACATTGAAAGATCTTACCACTCCATTAACTTTCCCAGGTAATTGTATCTCTGTTGGCTGACTTTAAGGATACAGTAAAATTTGGTGGTGCCTGTTTCTCAAAAAATACACACACACACACGCTAGAACTTGAGGTTAATTTGCCAAGTGTTTAAAATCCTTCGTGGAATAGGAGTCCTGAAGAAAATCTTAGGACTCGACTCCTTAACCCCAAATGCCCCAGTATTTTCATTCAGTTCCATAAAAGTTACCTCTGAACTTCAAAGGCAAAAGGACTAATTATTTTTGGATAAATTAGTTTTTCAAGAGATAAAACACTTTTAAACATATTTTAGGTTGTTCTCTCCAGTATGCCTTCATTTTTATTTAGCTTTCTGACAAAACTTATGTTTAGAAATGTGCACAGTAGACTCTTGTTATCACAGAATTCTTGAGGCTGAGGCAGGAGGATCAAGAATTGGGCTATATTGTGAAACTGTCTTAAATAAATACACACATTTATTATAGGAAATCATACTGCCTGGTTTCTTCTCAGTACTGGGAAGTGAGCCCAGGGCCTCACCATGCAGGCACTGGACCACTAAGCTCCATCTTTCAGCCGTTTTGAAAAATACTAGTTTGAGACAGGGTCTGGTTAAATTTGCCCACGTTGGTCTCTGACTCTCAATTGTTCTGCCTCTGCCTCGTGGGAATACAGACATGAGCATGCTGCCTCATTTCCTAAAAGACTTCTGTCCTCTGATAATGCTTTTATGTGGATCCTATTTCCAAAATGAATGTGGGTGGGAGCATGTCATACTTCTTCAGCCTGCTTTATTTCACTCAGAGTTATGGCCATTCTGTTTTTTTTTTAATTTATTTAAAAAATTTTTTATGTCTGTGTGTAGATGTGGGTGCCCTTGGAGGCAAGAAGAGGGTGTCAGGTCCCCTGAAGCTGGAGTTACAGGTGGATGTGAAGTATTTGGGTGCTGGGAACTGAACTCAGTTCCTCTGTAAGAATAAGACCTATTAACTACTCCGACATCTTTCTAGCCCTGATCATTTAAAGTCAAATATATTTTATCTACAGATTCTCCGTTGTATCTATAACTTTCCATAGTGTGACATCATCATCTGTTATTGACCTTTTCCTACCAATGAACATATAGGTTATCACTGACAAAATACCGTGTATTTTTAACATAATCATTTGAAAAAGAAGCACCGTGTCTAAACTTCAGGAAAGAACACTTTTAAGAAGTAGGTAAGGCAATGGGGAAAATATTTCGTTTTAGCAAATGCATATAAAGTCTCCTAAGTTTTAAGTCATTAAGTCTAATTTTGATAACTGTGAGGTAAGCACTATTGTCATCCCTGTCTTATAAATGAGTTAACTGTCTCATTTATTAACTTGTCCAAGATCACTTAGTAGAGTTATAGGATACAATATTTGTAAACGGGAAAAGATAAAAATATTTTATAAATGTTAATCTAGATGATGTGATGTATATAATTCAAGTCCAAGTACAAGGGAAGTGGGGAACGGAGAGGGATGGACCTGAAGGGATGAGTTTAAGTTTGGTTGCATAGATCACCCAGGTCCTGTCTTCCAAGATGATAAAAAGAAAGGAAGGTACAATGGTTTTTCCAAAAGCAGCTGCAAGCTATTCATGGTATGAACTGCTCCTGCTGTATGCCCAAGGTCAGGGCCATTTAGAAGTTGGTCATTTGAAACATAGTAATGGCCATAGCCATAGCCATCAGGGACATTTCTGAAGCAAGTGTCTTCAGCACTTCACACACACTCTGTGTGAAGTCAAATTAGTGCAGGAATGGTACTATTCCCTGCAAGGTGGTCAGGAGTCCCTGTCCTGAGGTCGGAAAGGATTGAAATTCCTCTACCAGTTTAGATCTTCTGATGCTTACCCATCACCTCCATCACAGCCCATGCAAGGACTGAAGGAAAACTCTCTCCTAGGGAAAAGAATGGAAATAAAGTTTATTTTCTTTGAAGGCTGGAGGTAGAGCTCAGTGGTAGAGCACTTGCCTAGCACATGCAAGACTCTGGGCTCAATCTCCAGTGCCAAACATTTTCAAAGGTGAACCAGAGGTATATCTAAGTGAAATAGCGTGCTAGTTTCCTATTGCAAAGTATAAGGTGCTTAGTAATGTTGACTAGAGGTAAGAAATAATGGGTATAAAATAAATACATACCAGTTCTAATAAAGAATATACAATTAAACATAATGTAAGAAAATGGAAAAGAAATGAAAAGTGTTTGAAATATATCCTATGGGCCTTTGCTAGAGTAACTGGAATAAATTGATATTTACTTGAAAAGTAATTTGAAATAAATTGATATTAATTGGAACCTTTATTATTATACTTTATTGTTT
This sequence comes from Nannospalax galili, assembly GCF_000622305.1. Lineage (NCBI taxonomy): Eukaryota > Metazoa > Chordata > Mammalia > Rodentia > Spalacidae > Nannospalax > Nannospalax galili. The sequence continues at coordinate 1,385,800 of NW_008349093.1, read as the reverse complement.
TGTGTTTTTTTTCCCGAGACAAGGTCTACTGTAGCTCAGACTAGCCTCAAAATTTGTGTGTAATAGCGAATGATCTTGAACTGATTGATCCTCCTGCCTTTACCTCCCAAGTGCTAGGATTACAGATGCATACCCCCATGTCTGGCTTTTACTGATACTCTATACCAGTAAAAATTTCCCACCAAGAGCATGTATGTTCATCAATTTATTGAAGTATTTATTTATTTATTAGAGACACAGTCTCGTATAGCCCAGGCTAGCCTAGTTATGTAGCTAAGGTTGACCTTCAACTCCTGGTCCTCCTGTTTCTGCTTCCCAATTACTGAGATTACATTTGTGTGCTATCATGTCCTGTTTTCCTTATGGGATTATATTTGAAATTGTATATTTTCTGAGCATGTTTTGAACTGAAATATGACACTCTCTCAAATTCATATTTTGAAATTGGAACTCTCAGCAGCCTAAAGTGTGACTACATTTGAAAGTAGGGCCTTTAAAGGGCAGTTAAATTAAAATGAGGCCACTAGGGTAGCAATTCAATCTGACTGGAGTCCTTGTAAGAGGAGATAAGGACCCACATTCACACAGAGACAAGGCGATATGAGAACACAGGGCAGGGCAGCCACCCAGCTGGGAGAGAGGCCTCAGGAGAAACCAGTCTCGTCCAGCTCGGCCTTGGACTCCCAGAACTGTGAGAAAATTAATTTCTGTTGAATCTGTATGATCTGTGATATTATGTTGTGGCTCCCTATCATTATCATACAAGGGTTACTATAAATAACTTCCCATATCATCCATTTCTTATGAAAGATAGTGACTTAATATAGTGTATTTTCCTGAATTTTCTTGATAGAAAAATTTCCTTATTTGCAAAAGATCATGTTTACTGCTTACTTTTCCAATCATTCTGCATTTTTGTTTCTTTTTAAATCCTTGTTTGTATATCTTTGAGTACATGAATATTTCTATCAAATCATTTTCTGGAATTTATAAGGTTTCCTTTTTAATGAAGAATAATGAATGGCAGTGCAATTTGCTCACACAGCATTTTGGTGTCTGTAGTGGTTTGAATTATTTCCTTGATCGGCTCCAAGTATTTGAATACTTGGCCCTAGTCAGTGACTCTGTGTGTGGAGGTTTAGGAGGTGCAGCAGGTGTTGCTGGAGGAAGCACATCACTGGGGATGGGCTTTGGGAGCTCATAGCCTTGCCCCATTTTGAGTTTCTCTCCCTATGCTTCCTGTGCTGTTTGAAGATACGAGCTGTCATCTTTCCATTCTGATTGCCTTCTGCGTGCTTCCCCCATGTCATGGACTCTTATCCCTGTGGAACTGTAAGCCCAATAAACTCTTCCTTCTATAAGTTGCCTTGGTCATGGTGTTTCATCACAGCAACAGAAAAGTAACTAATGCATATCTATTGAGATAATGACTTATTCTTTTTTTTAATAGAACCTACTACAGTAACCCATCTCAGCATTAAACCAGTACTAAACTTCCATTATAAAATCTCCTTCATCATTGGTGTGCTAAATTTGGCATTCTTTGAGAACATAAAATCAAACACAAGTACATAAAAATAAGTCAAACAAAAAAACATAACAGGAGGATATTAATTTACACCAGCATACCCTGGTCCCTTTATTCTGGTTACTAACAATGCTTCCTGCTTGGATTGCCACAGCCTGTGACTGCTGACTGTCATGTACTCCAGTAGATGATTAGACTTTGAGTGCTCTCCTGATGATGGTGCTTCCATGGGCTTCTCCAGTGGTCTTCTCCATTGCTCTGGGTCTTCTTGTCTTATTTGGAGGACTCTCACTGGAGTTGCTCCTGTAGAGGAAAGACCACCTTTCATGCACACACAGCTATAAGTCTATCCTTGCCTTCTCACACTTCCCACAGCCTAGTAAATTTTCCTCCTCGCCTCCAGTCTCTGAAATGCCAGAACTACCACCCACCTGCCTCTCTGTACATAGTCCCACTTCATCATTTAGAGTTCCATTAAGTCCAAAGGAAATGAACTGCCTCAGATCTCTAACATTCTACCTTTATCATCTGTTTTCTTGGCACTTCCATCAGTCTAAGATGGTAATCTCTCTTCTTTTCCAAAGCTAGAAGTGATGGAGAATATGGATGAAATAAAGAACTCTCTAGATCTTGAAACTCAGTCTGTCCTAAATGGAACCCATACCTTCTTTCAACAGCAGAGACAAACATTTCCTTAGGTCTGAGACTGTCACTACCCTCTGGTGTCTGCTAACGCCCCAACCTCTCCACCTGCCCTTGCCTCTTACCTTCCCACCATCTTCTTTGACTCATTCAATTGCTGTAAATATTTATCTCTCTGAATTGTTGGTACCTATTAAAAATTATAGCATTGTTTAGGGATGGAGAGATGGCTAAGTGGTTAGGAGCACTGGCTGCTCTTGCAGAGGATGGGGGTTTGATTCCCAGCACCTACATGGCAGCTAACAGCTGTCTGTAACTCCAGTTCCAGGGGATCTGATGCCCTCTTCTGACCTCTGCAGGCATTGCACACATGGGTATACTTACATACATGCAGGTAATACACTTGTACACATAAAATAAAAACAAAATTTTTTTAAAAAGACATTTTCTAAGGTGCTCCAAAAGTCTAGGCTAAAAATAAAAACAGTCACTTATGCTAAAGTTCCATGTCACCAAGTTGAAACTAAGTTGTTTATCTGACCTCCGGAAATCCAGGTTGGAACCAGATGTGTTAGTGTAGGCCTGTATGCGTGGGAGGCTGAGGCAGCAGGATCTGAGTTCTAGATCAGCCTGAGACCTAGTCTCAAAACAATCAAACAAACCAGTGTTAGATAGGCAACAGTCCAATTTCAATTGACATTGATGATGAAGTTCCTTTTGCCTTTATCAGAACACATAAAGGTAACCTGATAGTAAGGAGCTATTTATCTATTGATTTTTTATTTTGTTTTTGATACTGGAGATCACACCCAGAGCATCTGCCTGTAGACAGCAAGCCTCTAGTAAGCTATTATTGTTTTGTCTCCTGTCTACATCCTATGAAGAAAGTATCTTTGAAATGAACAGCCTGCTTTTGACTTTTTATTTCTACTTTCTTAGGCCCTTTTCAGTTTGTAAAACCAATCTTTTTTGTTTGATTCACTGGAACACGTATTCCAGTTTATGGAATGCGATGTTGCCTGACACTGAAAATTAAAGCAAATTAAGCTCTTCAAGCTGAATTGTTGTACCCTTGTCCTTTGACATATCCTTTTGCAAATGAGCTTAGTCTAATATTGAGTGCCTAGCCTATCGCCCAGCAATCACCAGCTCCATTCAGACCTTGTATAATCACTTGTGTCTTTCTTCTTTCTTTATACTAGCATCACAGTCTTTCTCTATTTTGCTGCCTGCAACATGGATGGCTTGGATGCCACAAAAGCCAGGAGTCTATCTATGGGTTAAAGGGCTGAGTGATGAAAGAAATATTGATTCTGAGAGCTGTGTGCACCTGCCCCAAGCCTGGACTGGCTGTTTTGGGGGGAGGGGTTCTTTAACTTAAGCTTATGAGAATAGATGAGTTCTTTCAGGGAGTGTTTTGCCAACTCAGTCAGCTCTAACAGAAATACCATAAACTGTGCTGGGGATGCAGATCAGAGGTGGAACATTGGTCTAGCACATTTAAGGTCTTATATTTTAATCCCTATCACCACAAAAAAATTCATTGATGGCCTATACAGTAAATATTTATCTCATGATTCTGGAGGCAGAAAAGTCCAAGGTCAAGGTACTGGCAGCCCTTGTGTCAGGTGAGGGTCTATGTCCTGCGCTGTAGACAGCCATCTTCTAGCTGTATTTTCACAAGGCCTAGATATCTCTCTCATCTCTTCTAAGGTCATTGATCCCATCCATGGGGTCTCTGCTTTCACAAACCAACAACCAATCAGAGGCTTTACCTCCCAATGCCATCAAATTGGGGAAACACAAACATTCGGGCTGTAGCAGGGAAAAATAAATGTATTTAGTAATCACAAGTTAATAGTCAATAAAAAATATTAAATTGTTTTGGGTTGTAGCCTTGCCACTTTAATAAAAGCTCTTACAAAATCTCTTAGTCATAAAACTCAGTCCCATCTTTTTATTTTTTTTAAATTTTTTGTTGAATTTTTGTGTATTTCATACAGAAAATCATCTTTATAGACTCTTACCCTTTGGCACCCTCCCATAGTCCTCCCACTGGAGATCATACTTTCTGTCATTTTTGTTAAGGCCTATCATGTAAAGTTAGTGTCCCTAGATGTCCCTCAGTGCAAGTTCATCTGCTGGAATCTAGTCTGTCTATCTAGGGTCCCCCCCCTTTAAGAAGATCAGCTCATTCTCATCCAGCAGTAATCAGCTGCCAATAATTCTTCGACTAAAATTGGGGCCTGCTGCTCATTTTAACAGTTCTGTGCTGCGTTTTTATCTGCTTAAGTTTGCATGAGTCTTGGGCATGCTAACACCATTGCTGTGGGTTTGTATGAGAACAGTCCTAGGAGCCTGTAGGACTATTAATGTGTGGTCATGCACCTCCTCCCTGGCTCTAACAATCTTTCTGCCCTCTCTTCTCAATGATCCCCGAGCCCTGGGTGTGTGGATTTTGATATAGGACTCCTGTCCAAGGACCCACACTCTGCAGACTTGATCTCTGCGTTTTGGCCATTCATGACCTTTTGTATTCCTGGCCCTCTGTTGCATGAGCGAGCTTCATTGATGAGAATTGAAAGATGCATTAATGTTCTCTTCATCCCTTGTTCTATGTTCCATGAGCCTTAGATGTAGAAGTTGTATCCTAGATATGCCACTTAGGCTTGGGCAATTCACAGACAATCTCTGTGTATGACCAGTTGTGGAACTCTGTAACTATCTCTGTCTCTTGAAAAAGAAGCTTCTTTGATGGGTGGTGACTGGGATACTCGTCTATAGATTTAAGAATCCATATTACATTTGTCTAGGGATGTGAAAGCCTTTTAGTTTTCTCTAAGATCTGTGACCTCTCCAGCTCTGTGTATTTGGCTAGGTTTATAGTAACAGACATAAGTTTCCTCCCACTGAGTCAACTTTAAGTCCAGTTAGGTAGCTGTTGATTACCCCCAAGATAAAGTGCCACTACGGCACCAATGTCATTTGCTGTGCTGGCCATTGATGTGGTTTTTAGGCCTTAAAGCTGAGGTTTTACCATCGATTGATGTTCTCCCTTAGCAGCCCCATCTTTTTAGCCTGCACAGATCTGCACAGTACTCAAAATCATCACCCATTCATTCTTTAAACTTTTATATTTGCAACCTTGGTAGCGTAGTACTCACAGAAGAGTAAGGCAAACTGTGTCCTCTAAGTTAACCTTCAGGGAGAATCCTCTAGTTATCTTATGCCTATGCATAATTGGGTATGCATATGATTAAAATCCTGTGCATTATGGCAAGGGAAATATGCAGGAGAAAACTGAATGTATGACCTAATCTATCAACCAAAGTAGAGAACCATCTAAACTGTACCCTTTAAAACCTGCCCTTCCTTCTTTAGAGCCTATAAAGAGACCCCAGGCTGCAGCTTGAGGCCTTTGAACACTCCTTCTTGAGGCCTGCTGTTAACCTTAACAATGTATCCCTCTTTAATCACTTTGCTCCCAATAAAGTTATCTTGCTACTTTTGAAAATCTGTTTGAGCTCTTATTTTCAATTCTTTGTGTAAGCATCCAAGAACCTTGGAACACCCAATCTTAGATCTGGCCACTGGTAACATAATTGATGTTAAATACTTAGGTAACATCCTGGATCTTATTAATAAACTGCTGTTGTATTTGTTCTTATGATTTCCATGACTCTTAATGAGGCAGTCAGGTTTTCTATTTTCTCTGTACTGTCTACATTACAGAATGTGAAGTTCATCTCACAGTCTGCCAGCACATGCCTGATTAGGTCTCTTTTGTGGTTCAACTTAAGTGGACTACTGCCAATAGTCTGACACAATTTATATCATGGAAATGAAAAACAAGACCTTCCACTTCTTTCAAAATCTATCTAGATACAAAAAGTCAATAGCAAAGGTCTCCAGGCTGTAAATAAGAATTCTATCAGTGAGGGTGGCAGGTATAGCAGGGAATGCCTGTAATTCTGGCAGTCAAGAAATAGAGGCAGAAGGACCAGGAGTTCAACACTAGCCTGGACTACATGAGACTATCTCAGAACAAAAACAAGAATGAAAAACCCGAGATTGTAACTCAGTGGTTGAGTATTTGCCTTACATAAGTGATGCTCTGAATTTCATTCTCTGCACTGGAAAAAATTCTATCAGTGAGATTACATGCACTCTAGTGAGCATATTACCAATGGCAGTTAGAAAAATGCACTTTGAAAAGAAAACGGGTATTTCAGACACCACCAAGCAAAGTGCCAGGCTGATCTACTTGAGCTGTTCAATATATCACAGTGGTGCCTGTGTGGGATCATATACATTGTCAGATCCAATTTTTGCAAAATAATAGGACCACAATATATATTTCTATGTGTACAGACACCTGAAATAATCATCTTCTACATTGTCTTAGCTTTCATAAATGTATTTTACAAAATTTGTTTTTAACTTTGCCACTTAGAAAACTGACATAAATATTACCAGAGTATTTTAAGTTTAGTTTGTCCTTGACCTTCACTGAGGATAGACTTTAAAAAAAAAAATTATCCTGGTGGGGGAGGGGTAGAGAGATGGCTCAGCAGTTAAGAGCACTGCTTGACTGCTCTTGCAGAGGACCCTAGTTGATTTCCAGTACCCACGTGGTGGTTAGCAACCATCTGTAGATCCAGTTCCAGGGAATCCAACACCCTCTTCTGACCTCGGAGGGTACTGCATGATACAGGTGCACTTACATATATGCAGGCATGACACTCATACACATAGAATAAAAATAATAAATAAAAAATTTAAAAATGATCCTGCTGTGGATTTATGTCAGTGGTAGAGTACTTACCTCACATATTAAAGGTTCTGGATTCATTCTCACAGAGAGAGAGAGAGAGAGAGAGAGAGAGAGAGAGAGAAAGAGAGAGATCATGAAGAGTTTGCATCTTTTGCAAAACTACCAGAAGTACTCAGCACTGGGAAGTTGTAAGTAGCTGAAATTCAGCTTGAGTAGCTAACGAATAAGATGGATATTAATGCTTTATTTTATTTTTTTGAGTAGATGTGGCTATGCAGCTCAAGCTAGACTTGAAGTCAAGATCCTTCCAGCCTCATGCTGGTATTACAAATGTCCACCACTACTCCCGGTAAAAAAGAAATGTATTGATGTACATTACCAAAGAACAGGATTAATGGCTCAATTTGGACTTAGGGGAGTTAGATGGAGCCAAGAGCAGGAAGTACTCTTTAATCACTGAACCGTCTTTCCAGACCCTTCCCCACTCTTAAACTTTCTTCTTACACTCCCTGCCATGCTTTAAGCAGCTCTATGTCAAATCTTGATGGCTTCCTTATAAGAAAGGAATATCTTTCCCCTCCATGCTCCAGTTAGAAAAGCCTCAGAAAAGAACTCTGTTTGGCCTGATGGATCACAGATCAATCAGTATAACTAGTTGTGTGTATGTGGGATGGGTGTGTCTATGATTGACAGCCACTGTTCTTCCCCCAGACCATAGGGATGGAGTTGGGAACGGCATTGCCCAAAAGGAGGGTGATTCTGTTCTGGACAGATGGAGCTGTGTGTTAATGTTTCTGAGGTTGATGGGGTACTTTTACATTTGTTGTAAAAGTTTCCAAATGACTAATTTGCTCTAAAGCAAAAGTACAGAAATGTGGAGAGTGAGCAAGCTTGGGGAAGACAAGACTGGGAATACAGGTCTGGAAAACAGTAGATAAACCAGAAATGCCAGTCCAAGGAATTTGGCTAGTCCAATACATTTTTTAAAGTTTAATGACAGGTAAAGAAATATTGCTTTTAAATCCTGAAGATACAGGACTTGGCAGGACACACCTTTATTCCTGGTACTCTGGGAGGTGAAAGGAAGATGCTCTCAAGTTCAAGGCCAGTCTGTGTTACATATTAAGGTCCTGTGCCTCAAAAAACAACAAATCCTAAAGAGTTTAGTCTTTTTTTTCATTGTTGGGGATTGAATCCTGGCAAGGCCTTGTGCATACTAGACAAGTACTCTACCCTGGGCTATACCTCTAGCCCTTTTGTTATTTTATTTTGAGACCAGGTCTGGTTAAATTACCTAGACTGGACTTGAACATTCAATCCTTTTGCCTTACCTTCCTGAGTATCTGAATAGCAGATATATACCACCATTCCCTGCTAAATTAGTCTTAAGATCCTTGATTTCAAATTTTCTAAGACCTAGGTTTTCAGTACTAAAAGCCTCCCTGTTAAAGTCAGATGTGGTGACCCATACCTATAATCCCAGCACTTAGGAGGCTAAGGCAGGAGAAATTTGAGTTTGAGACCAACCTGGACTGCATAGTGAGTTTAAGGCTAGCCTGGGCTGCAGAGCGAGTTTGAAACCAATCTACATAGCAAGGCCCAGGCATGATGTGGAGCACAGCTATACTCATAGCACTCAGGTGGTGGAAACAGGAGGACTAGGAGTTCAAGCTCATCTTTAGCTATATACTAAGATCAAGGCCAGCCTGGCCTACAGGAGACTCTGTCTTGAAAAACAAAATAGGGGCTGGTGAGATAGTGTGATGGCTAATCTCGATTTCAACCTGACTGGATCTGGAATTAACTGAGATGAGACTTTCTCAACTGGATTACTTGAAGCTGGAAGCCCATCCTAAATGTTACCTTCTGATGGCAGCCCTTATAAAAGGTCATGGCAGAAGGGAACTTTCCCTTTTTTGCTTGCTGCCTTCTCTCTCACTGGCAGTTTCCTCTTGTTGCTGTGGCATTCCTCTGCTGATAGTAGAACCAACTCCTTTGGATTCCAGTGTAGACTGAAGACTAGCAGAACTCCAGGGATCCGTCAGGCCTTCAGCACCAGATTGGGACTGCTGAGACATCCAGGCTTGTGGCTTGTGGACTGAGCAGCTACTGAGTTCTCAGCCTCTCCACCGTGACACAACTATTGTTAGACTACTAGGACTCTATCCTGTAAGCCAATCGAATAAATCATATATATATATATTATCTATACATATATATGTATAGATATATTCATTTTATCAGTTTCACTTCTTTAGAGAACCTGACCAATACAGATGGCTAATCAGAGCCTCTGTGGAAGTGTTCTGTGGATCCAACATAGGTTTGGAGAATATACAAGTGGTTGGCTTCTTTGGTTGGGCTCAGGGAGGAGAAAGAAAGAAAAGTACAGAATTTCAAAGATATGAACACAATAATCTTATAGTAGGATTATACACAGATGCTTGTTTATGGAACTATAAATAGCTTTCTCTTTCTTTAGCACCAGGAAAATTGGGTCTGTGTCCTGAGAAATTTCACATCAACTAACATATCCTAGGCTAGAGGGTTAGTGGTATCCTATGTAGCATACCTGTTTCACTGGCGCAGGTTGCTCAGTGAAAATTCTCCAGAAAAACTTGGAGTAGGGATGGCTTTGTCTCTCTTGGATGAGCCATCTGAATGCCAAGGTGAACACACCCTGGACAGTCATCAGTGGCTTTATTGATATCAGTACTGGCAGGTGACCATCTGACTTATTCTCTCCCCTTCCCTCCCTCCCTCCCTCTCTCCCCTCCCTCCCTCCGAGGCAAACAATAGCGGGTATAGGCTGTTCCTGTGACCTCTTGGGTCCAGAGGTGCTTTTGATATCCATCACATAAAGAGTCATACCCTCTAGGCCTACAAAGATCACAGACTCATGCATCCTCCTCCCTCCTGGGCCATTGCAAACAGCACTGCAAACAGTCTGACCATCCTCTTTGGTGTAGTGCTTCACAGCTTTCTGCCATGAGGACCAAGGAAATTGCTAAATAGGAAGACCAACGAGCTTCCTAGAATGACATACTAGGTGTCTAGAAAACCATAGGAATATTTTCCTTCTTACCTCTCCCTCTTTCCCTCCTTCCCTCCCTTCCTCTCTCCCTCCCTCCGTCCCTCTCCCCTTCCCTCTCCCTATCCTTCCCTCTTTCTTTTGGTTTTTGAGAGTATATAGCCCTGGGTGGCCTGGTACTCATATGTAGTCCAGTATGGCTTTGGACTTACTGCAACCCTTCTGCCTTGGCGTCTTTGGTGCTGGGATTATAGGCATGCATTCCCTGTCTCAAATGTGAAATTTTAACAGATTCAGTTTGTGGACCCAAGAAGCTGAAGGGAACTGGAGATTATGTGGGATAGCTATCCTGTTCTGTAGATAAACATCCCAAACTCTGAGAGGGAGTGGTCTGATTGAGCTCCTAATGAGTAATTGTTAGGACTTCCATGGTCTCATATCATCATTAAGGAGTGCCCAGTTTTTCTTTACTAGAAAGTAATAGCAAAAAGTATGGTCTGGTGTGGTGACTGTCTTCCCTAAGCTCTGAGAGGGCTGCTGGGTCTCCCAAACCACAGCAGCATGTGGCTCTGGTAGTAACAGCTGTGGTGCCTCTACACAGCTTCCTTCTGCAGAGTCACAGATTCTGTCTCTGTAGCACTTCAGGTTCTCCAGGAAGCAGATGCTAGGATGACATTAGACAAGCCAGAGATAATGAAGAAACATCAGTGAGGAGTGAACAAGAGTGAACTGTAGTCAGCTGAAGAGAGATGTCACTTCTCATGTGCATCTGAAGCTTGGAAGGAGATGGGCAGGGATGGAGGCTTGGGTTGAAAGAACCAAGGACCACGGACATCCCCCCCCCCCAAAAAAAAGCAGGTGGGAGGAATCCCACCTCAGGAAGAAAGGGCCAGGACTGTGGCACCCCTGCTGCTCAGGCACCTGGGCCAGGCCAGCTGCTATAAGAAGTGTGCTTACCCTGTGCTGGGTCAAGTTGTGGGTACCCAGGAAGCTGTGCCTCTAACAGCAGGTTCTCTTGGATGGAGGTTTGAGTGCACAGACTCTCAGTGCTTCTTGTATTCATCTTCTCCCTGCTGTCCCCACCTCATTGTGGATCCTTTCCTCAACCGTCCCTCTCCTCTCAGATGCTTAAGCTCTGGACATATTGCATCACTGCTGTTACTCTGAACTCTCACATGGGATGTACTTTGCATTTATCCTTTGCCTTCCCTGATTAAAGACATCTACTTGTCTTTCTAGACTTTTCCTTTTGATATAGTTATCTTTGTATTGTTTTTTAAAGATTTATTATTTACATGTGTGTGCAAGTGCCTACAGAGGGCAGAAGATGTTTGATCCTCTGGGGCTTGGATTACAGGCTATTGTGAGCCAACTATGTGAAAGCTGGGAACCCAACTTGAGTCCTCTGGATGAGCAGCAAATGCTCTAACTGCTGAACCATCTCTCTCCAGCTTAGTGTTTTAAATATTAAAGATTATTTATAGGTTTGACAGAGAGATGCACTGAGACAGACTTCAAGTGATCAGATCCTTTAATAATAATAACCACTCACATTGGGAAAAGCTCAACTATGGTGGAGATCCAGCAGCAGCCTGCAGAATCAAAGAAAATCCTTACATTATACACTTTAGAGGCAAGAGTCTATGAACTCAGGGGGGAATAGTATGAATTTTGGATAAAAGACCGTTATTTAGCAAGTGAATCCTATTGTCCCACATACTTTGAGGCTGCTACGTGCTAGGAGCTCAGCCACTTAGGGAAGGTATTAGATAAAATATAAGGTATGTGTGCTGGATAGCTTTAGTGTCAACTTGACACACCTGGGTTGAGGGAGCCTCAATCGGGGAATTGCCTCTATTGGACTGGCCTGTGGCCATGTCTGAAGGGCATCTTCTTGATGAGTGATGTGGGAGGGCCCAGCTCACTGTGGGTGGTGCCACCCCTGGGCAGGTGGGCCTGTGTTGCATAAGAAAGCAGGCTGAGCAGGAGCCGAGGGAGCAAGCCTGTAAGCAGTGTTCCTCCATGGCCTGTGCTCCAGCTCCTGCCTCCAGGTTCCTGCCCTGAGTTCCTACCTTGGGCTCCCTGATGAACTGCGACCTGGGAGTTGTAAGACAAATAAACCCTTTCCTCCCCAAGTTGGTACTGGTCAGAGTGTTTTGTCACAGCAATGAAGAAACAAACTAAGACAGTATGGCTGGTCTCCTTTCCAGAGTCAGCCTCTGTGATCTAACACTTAGCACTCCACATTTTTGTGTTTTATATATGGTAGTATTTCCCTCACCAAAGAAACCATCCAACATATTCACTGTACTTTCCTTTCCATATGTTTTAAATTGTGTGTTCTAAAAATGTTGGACTGGACCAAATGACATTTCATATCTTTATGTATCTATCATTCATATTTCATCTGTGTATCTATCACTCATACATACATACACACACATCTATTTCACCTTGTATTCATCTGTCTTTCTTTCTCCTTTGTTTCTATTTCTTTAAGCTTACAGGTGTCCTAGTCTGTCACCCTTGTATTTAGTAAGTCAACCTAAACTCCTATGTCGGGGGATATTTTTTTTTTTTACTCCACATTTCTGTTATTATCACAAATAGGCCCCTAGAGAAATTTTGTTCTTTTGTTTTATAAGACAGTCTCATGTAGCCCAGACTGATCTTGAACTCCTGAGCTTCCTACCTCTAATCTCAAGTGCTGGGATTATAAATATGTGCCACCATGCCTGGCTTATACTAGAGGAAATTAAAAAACCTATTGTCTGCCTTGAAAATGTGAGCAAAGAGATATCAAAGAGATCTCACTCTCTGTAGGGGCAGATAAATTTGGAAGGCAATGGCCAAAGTCGTCAATCTCTGTCTCTGTCTCTGTCTCTGTCTCTGTCTCTCTCTCTCTCTCTCTCTCTCTCTCTCTCTCTCTCTCTCTGACAGGTAACTTGTTATATTATCCAGGCTGGCCTTGAGCTCCCAATCCTTCTGCCTTTGCCTCTAGAGTGCAAGAATTATAGGTATTACATTTAAAAATAGGCAAAATAAGCTGGGCCTCAAGGCATAGGCCTATGATTTTTAGCTATTTGGGAGGTTGAAGCAGGAGGATCAAAATTTCTAGGCTTGCCTGGGCAACTGGGCAACTTAGAAAGACCTTGACTATAAATAAAAATGAAAAGGGGGCTGAGACTATAACTTAGTGGTAGAGTGTTTGTCTATCATGCATGAGCCCTGGGTTCAGTTCAGTAGTTCAATCCTCAGAACCTCAAATAAATAAATCAATTTAATAGGCAAAATTTGACCTAACAGCTTCAACTTCTAGTAAATGATGCCAGAAATATGTATGCACAAATGAATAGTTGTTTCAAATAATATTCTAACAAGATTTATCATGTCAAAGGGGAAAAAAACCCACATTTATACCATTATAAGAAATGACAAATGATAGTATGACTATTGTATGTAGTCTTTGATAAAAATGGAATTTTCAACCAGGCATGGTGGTACATGACTATAATCCCAGGATTCGGGAGGTAAAAGCAAGAAAATCAGAGTTCAAAGTAATTGTCCTCTGATAGAATTTGAAGCCACCCTGGCTCAAAAAACAAAACAAACAAAACAAAGGAGGAGGCGGGGGGAGGAGGAGGCTATCGCTACAGAAAAATATCCCAAATAGACAACCATGGTGTCACACTCCTGTGATTTCAATACTCAGGACCTCAAAGGAGGTAGGAAGATCAATAGTTAAGTCCACTCTGAACTGTATAGAGGGTTTTAGGCCAACTTGGGTTACATACTAAGACTCTATCTCAAAAAACATCCCAAAATATATTGAATAAAGAAATTAAGTTGCAGAAATATACTTGATATAATTCCATGTTTCTGGTTTAAAAACCATAATGTATGTAAAGGGAGACACATTTTATTTTATGCAAAGACTCAATCATATATATCAGTACTAACAGTCATTGTATAAAGTATATGTGTGTATAGTTTCCTGATAACTTGTTTTTGTTTTTGAGACAGGGCCTCACTATGTAGCTCTGACTGTCCTAAGACTTGCTATATAGACCAGCCTGGCTTTGAACTCACAGAGATCTACCTGTTTCTACCTTCTGAGTGCTGGGACTAAAGGTGTGTGCCACCTCACCTGACCTGATAACTTTTTAAAATCATAAGTTGTGTCAGATGTTTGTGTTCGCTTATATATAATGTGATTCTTCTTTAATCTGTTAATACAGTGGTTATATCTAAACTAGTCTTGATTGCTGCCTGGAATAAACCTTACTTGGGCATGGTACATAATTATTTTTATTTTATTTTATTACATTTATTTATTTATTTACTTATTACTTTAGTTGTATGTGTGTCACAGTGTACATGTGGAAGTCAGGTGACAACTTTCAGGAGCTGGTTCTTTCCTTCTACTATATTGTCCTGGGAGCTGAACTCAGGTGGTCAGGTCTGGCAGCCAGCACCATTTCCTGCTGAGCCATCTTGTTAGCCCAATAATTATTTTCATACATTGTTGAATTATTTTTGTTAATTTTTTATGTGTGTGTCTGACATTGGTGCACATTTGTGTCCCTGTGCATGTGAGGCCAGAAGAGGGCGTTAGGTGTTCTCTATCACTCCAGTTCCCTTGAGGCAAGTTCTCTCCCTGAACCTGGGTCTCATGTTTTCTCAGCCAGGCAGGGAGTTAGCCATCCCCAGTGATCCTCTTGTTTCTGCCCTCAGTAGAGTTCGGGTTACAGATGAGCGTGGATACCGGGCTTATTAAGTGGGTGTTAGGATCTGAACTCTGGTCCTCTTGATTGTGCAGCAAGCTCTCCTAGCCACTGAACCATCTCTCCTCCTCTATGCTTGCTAAAACTTTGATTTTTTTTTTTTTTTTTTTTTTTTTTTTTTTACCTATAATTCAAGGGTGACATTGCTCTGTATTTTTCTGTTTTGTACTGTCTTAGTTTGACTTTAGTATCAAGGCATAGTAGCTTCATAAGACGATTTGAGAAATGATACCTCATCTCTGTTCTGGGAAAAATTGAGTAGAAGTGATGTTAGTTAATACTTAAACGTCTCCTAGAATTCTCCAGTGAAACCACCTGGGTCTGCAGATTTCTTTTGGGGGGTTGTAAACTTTTCCTTTGCAGTCATGGGGCTTTTCAAAAAGCACATTTCATATTGTGTGAGTTGTGGTAGTTTGTGTTGGTGGGGAAATTGGTCCTTTCCTTATAATTTGTAAATTTTGTGCATGTAGAGTTGTTTGCCACATTTCCTGGTTAGTTTTGATACACGCAGCCCTGTAGTGATGGATTTCATTGATGTTTGTACTCTCATCTCACTTTACCTGTCTTGTGGGATATTTGTCAATTTTACTGACTTTGCAAAGAGCCAGCTCTGCTTCATTGAATTTTTTCAGTTTCATTGAATAAAGGCTTTGTCTTTGTTATTCCTTTTGCTTATTTTTGTGGGCTTCCCCTCTTCTTTTGCAAGGCTCTTGGAGTAAGAGCTACATCAGTGACTTCAGATGTTTCCTCTTTTCCAATGTGAGCAGTTAGAGCTTTGAATGTTCCTTCAAGCACTGCGCTAGTGAGGCCCCTCATGCTTAGAGAGGCTGTATTTTCACTCTGACTCAGCTCAGTGTATTTCTAAATTTCTCGTGAGATCTTCTCTTGGTCCATGAAATATTTAAAAGTGTGCTGTTTAGTTTCTGAGTATTGGAAGACTTCTCATCTTCCTACTATTAATTTCTAGTTTGATTCCATTATGGTCAGAGATTATACGCTGTATAATTTCAACCTTCCTTTAAAAATTACATTTTTAAAATTATTTTGTATGTGCATGTGCCTGCACGTTTGCCATGGTTCATGTGTAGAAGTCAGGGAAATTTTAGGAGTCAGTTCTCTCTTTCCACCATGTAGGTCCCAGGGATTGAACGCTGGTTGTTTGGCTTGGCTACAAGTGCCTTTGCCCACTGAGCCATCATGCCAACCCTGACTGTTTTTCTGACTTCCTTTCTTTTTTCCTTCCCTTCTTCCTTTTCTCCCTCCCTTTGTTCCTTTTTTCCTATGTTCCCTCCTCTTCCTCTCTCTCTTTCTACTGTCCTTTTTGTGTTTCTATTTTCTTTTTGTTTGAGCCAGGTTCTCATGTATCCCTGGCTGGTCATGAATTTTGCCATATAGGTGATAATGACCTTGAACTCCTGATACTCCTGCTTTCCCTGCCCCACCCCCACCCCACCAGCACTGGAATTACAGGCATTATAGATTCACCACGTCTGGCTTGATGTCAATTATTTTAAATTTGTTGGATGTTATTCTTTTATGACACTGGATGTTGTCTTGCCATGTCCTATTTACATGCAAGACAAATGAATATTCTGCTTTTGTTTGATGGAGTATTCTCTAAATATTAATCAGATCTTGTCATTGATGATGTTATTGAGTTCTCTGTCCTGAATTTTGTCATTAAAAACCTGTGTATCTCTCTCTGTCTTTCTCTGTCTCTGTCTCCCTCTCTCTCTCTTTCTCTCTCTCTCTCTGCCCTCAGAGGTCAAAGGCATCAGATTCTCTGGAACTGTAGTTCCAGGTGCTTGTGCGCCATCCACCGTGGGTGCAACACAAGTCTTCTGCAAGAGCAGCAGGTGCTCTTACCCATTGAGCTATCTCTCCAGCCCCCTAGATTTTGTCTTAACCACTTTTGAGAGAGGGGTGTTTTAGTATCTAGTATAATTATGGCCTTATTTTAATTTTCAATTATATCAGGGTTTTTGTACACATTCATTTAGAATTCTGATGTCTGCCTGACTGGATTTATTAACTTACAGTTATGCAATATTCCTCTCCATCCCTGGCAATTTTCTTTGATTTCAAGTTTACTGAAAGTCAGAGCTAAACTCTTGTGCATTTTCTACTATACCATGCCACTGTATGCTGGTCACGTCCATGTTCTGTACAAAATGAGACTTTCACATGCACTTCAGTCTTGAAATTGGAAGGAAACCTTTGAAACATTCTCTGTGGCTCTCATTGGTTACTTCTAGACTGTTGGGGTTACAGGTGATTTTGTTCTATCTTTTTCAGTACTTTCTAAAATTTTTATAAGAACACACATTACATAAATAGGCAAAAAAAAAAACCTTTTAAGAAAGAAAACAGGCAGACTAAAAAAAAATGTTCAGAAGTGAAGCCAGCTGTCAGTGGGCACAGTGTGAAAGAAAAACAACAGTCTGAGAATAGACACAATTTATATACTCTGTCCTCGTTTGTAGAACTGATTCCATTTATATACTAGATGAGTGTCTGAAATGTTGCTTCTAAATCAGTTTTTTTTCTAAGCTGAAGCCTGTTTAAAATAGGCTAAGGAAAGCACTTATATAAATAATGTTGTAGTAATTCTCTTGTAAAGTTGTAACCATACATTTATTTACATTTTATAGTTTATAAGAACATTGAATACAGGTTGAGTATCCTCAATGCTTGGACTCTGAAGGGTTTTGAATCCCTGTTTTTTTTTTTTTATATCTGCATACAAATAATGTGATATATTATGTTGGGAATGGGACCAAAATCTGAACATGGAGTTCAGTTGTATCTCATATCTACCTTGTCTACACAAGCAAAAGGCAAGATTTGTATGTCTTCATGTGGTTATTTTTCTTTAATTCTTTTGTGGTGCTAGAGATTGACCTGGGGTTTCGTGCATGATAAGCAAATGCTGGGAACCGAACTCCAGTCCTCTGCTGAGCAACCTCTCCAGTCCCCTGCTTCTTATTTTTATACTCTAAATCAGCTTGCAATTTAGAATTTCCAGTACATTGACCATCACAGCTGGACGAAAGGTCCATCTAGGTCAGTGTGGTTTTCTCTCCACTGTACCATATTTGAATGTAATTATTTTGCAAGCAAGTTTCTAAATCTACCTGGATGAAGTTGTTTCTCAAATATTTCTTCCACTGATTTCCTTCTGACGCTGTTGAGTGTGTGTGTGCTCTATATCACTCCTCCACCCTTGACTGGGGCACAGCAGTGAATCCTCTGGGTCACAAGACTAGACCCTCATCTCAGAATTCATAGTTTGCTAGGCAGGGTTTGTGATGGGGCAGGGAGCTGATAGAGCACGCTTGTTTTGATGGTGGTTGGGTCTGATGAAGGGAAGCACCATGTCATCAAGGAAAGAAAGACTTTTTAGAGTGTGGATCTTAACAGAAGAGACTTTTCTGTAGAGGTAGAATGGTGCTGTGCTGAGAAGAGGAAGCCAAGAAAGGGTGAAAACACAGATTTACAGGAAGAGGACTCCTAGGAGAAGATGAGCCAATGCTGGGGGTGGTAGCTGAGCTACTGGAAAGGATGAGGCAGGAGGATTGCTGTTAATCCCAGACCTGTGCTACAAGGAGAAGAAAGAGGAAAAGAAAGGAGGGAAGGAGAGAAGGAAGGAAATGTTCTAAGGTTATTGCTTGTTTGTGGAATCAAAATGAAGAGCCCTATGATGAGAGTGACTTGCAGGTCCATGGCCAGGTATGTGGCCTTGACCCATTTTCAGTCTCTCACAGAGCATTCAAAGGCTCCCAAGATTTTTCCCAGAGGCCTTTGCCTAACTCAAGCAGATCTGCACCAGTGGGTTTCAGATCTGGCCCCAGGACTGACTCTGGCTTAATTTTAAAGATTATTTATTTTAATTTTATGTGTATGAGTGTTTACCTGCATGAATGTAAGTGTACCATGTGCATACCTGGTGCCTACAGAGGTCAGAAGAGGATGTTGGATTTCCTGGAACTGGAGTTATGGATGGTTGTTAGCTCCCATGTGGGTGCTGGGAACTGAACCCGGGTCTTCTGCAAGAGCAGCCAGTGCCCTTAACTACTGAGCTTTCGAGCTCCCTCTGGCTTAATTTTAGATAAATGGGTCCCTGCATTCCCAGACTCAGTTTCCCAACCCAGGAGGTGCACAGATTATCAACTCTCCTACTAAATTCAGTTTTTCTTCCCCAAAGTATTTTGAACTCTTTGAAGACTAGAACGAAGTCTCTGTTTTATGTCTGACTTTCCCATACGCTCAGCCCATCTGTCCACGTCCCACCTCCAAAAGCATTGGGGATGTTTTGTAAAATCACATCCTATCAGTTGATACGAAGGTACAGATTTAATAAATACACGGGGTTACAATAAGCTGGATTTGGTGACCCAACTGTAAAAACTAGCAATACAGTTAGTTATTTTAAAAAAAAGAAAAAAAGTAAAGGAGGCCTGCGTGGGCACTGCAGCTGACTTACTAGCAATCACCCTCCCCTACCATCTGGGGTTTGTGGGCAGAGGCTGCTATCAAGGCCTCTTCCTCTCACACAGATGGCCTCTGAGAAAAGTTGCACTGCTATCTACCTGATGGGCCTCTTAGTCTGTAAGTTTTTGAGGGGGATGAGATGTACTTACCTGAACAACCATATTTCATAGCAACATCCTCTTTGAAGAGCTAATGAAAGGACAGTGTTAAAGAAGGTAAAAATCCTTGTTCAGCTCCACCCTCAGGGATCAGAGTGCACTTTCCAAATTTTGGTTTGATGTCTTACCCTCTCCTGAGGGTTAATCTCCATTGTCAGCTTACTGGATTTGAATCACTAGGAGACTGGTGAGGTGCATCTCTGGGTGTACCTCTGAGGGTGTTTCCAGAGAGGATTAGCTGAGGGGGATGAACCATTCTGAATGTGGGCAGCACCCCTCCAAAAGGGGGAAAAGAGGCCGCAGAACTCCCAGCATTCCCCTTTCTTCTGGTCCCTGGACCCCCTTGATGTGAACTGAGCTGCTCCACCCCATCCTCTTTGCCACAGTGAACTGAAACCCCAAGCAAAATAGATCCTCCCACCTAGGCCTCATGTTGTTTCTGCCAGATATTCTGGTCACAGCAATGATAAAAGTCACTAACACCCTTATGTCGGTCTCCTCTGGCCCTCGGGTTACCCTCAGAAGAAAGTGCATTGCCCTCTGAAGACTTTCCCGCCCAGCCAGCCCCAGCTACCTCTCATGTCACAGTTATGCATCTGTTGCTCTGCCTTCCAGCCCTGTACTCCCTGCCTTGCCCACCTCGCCTGTTTCCTCGAGTTCGAGTTCTCTCTGCCTTTCCCTTCAGCTCTTCCTTTCTCTAATGGACTTGCTTCTCCCCTCATTCCTCGTGTCTCAGTGTAGGTACAGCTGTCAGTTTGGTTACCCCTGCCTCCCAGAAACTCAGCCTGGGAGAAGGTTCTCTGTTCCAGTTTCCTCAGCCCTCTGAGCCCCATCACTGCACCTTCCTGTATTTCCTCTTTACTGCCTGGTGTCTCTGCTGGCTGGATGCCCTCTGAAGACAGGGATGTGTTTGTCACCCCCTAGCACAGTGTGACTGACACAGGGGCCATAATGGATGGCCAAGAAGGTTTTTGAGACTTTTCAATGTTGCCTAGATTTTAAGCTCAAACTTTTAGAAGTCTCTTCAGCTTTCTTATTTATTTTTTATTTGTGTATGTGTGCCCACATGTTTGGAGCATGTGTATGTGTACAGGTGTGTAAGCATGTGTGTGTGTGTGCATGTGTATATGGAAACCTGAGATCTACCTTGGATATTGTTCCTCAGGAGCCATCCACCTTGTTATGTTTTTTAAATGTGATACAAATTCTTTAACACTTTGTATATTCATATCAGAAACTGACTGAGGAGAATGCGCATCTGTTTGTGCAACAAAGTTAGAGTCCAAGCAACTGTGTTGAGATGGTAGACAGATGCTACCAACTTACTTTGTTAAACAGGGTTTTTCATTGGGACCTGGGGTTTGAGGGTGATTTTAAATTTGTTTTTGATTTATTCATTTTTTTAAATGTGTATGAGTGTTTTGACTGCATGTATAAAAGTGCACTACATGCATGCAATGCCCACAGAGACAAGAAGAGAGCATTGGATTCCCTATAACTGGAGTTATAGATGGTTGTTAGCTACCATGTGGGAGCTGAGAACCTACCCAGGTCCTCTGCAAGAGCAGTCAGTGCTCTTAACACCTGAGCCATCTCTCTAGCCCTGGGCCTCAGGTTATTAGGCAAGGCTAGCTGGCCAGAGAGCTCCAGGGATGACAACATGCCCCACCATGCCCAGCTTTTTTTTAATTTAAATTTTAATTTTTTAATGTGTATGAGTGTAATGCCTGCATGTATGTAAGTGTACCCGTGTCATGCAGTGCCTGTGGATGTCAGACGAAGGCACCAGATCCCCTGGAACTGGAGTTACAGATTGTTGTTAGCCACCTTGTGGGTGCTGGGAATCGAAACCCAGTCCTCTGCAAGAGCAGTCAGTGCTTTTAACTGCTGAGCCATCTCTCCAACTCCTATACCCAGCTTTTTGTATGGTGGTAGTGATTGGAGCCCAGGTTCTCAAGCGTGCACAGCAAGCACTTGATCTGCCATGCTATCTCTCCAGCCCCTTTTGTTTCTTTGCCTCCAGCAATGGTGGCAAAGACCAGGGCCTGTAACTAGGAAGTGAAGGTGAGAGAACGGAGGAAATAACAAGGCTTTTAAGCTGTGTATGTGTCAGGCTGCCCTGAGCTCTTTACTTAAATCATCTCAGGAATCTTCTTGTAACTGCCCCTAAAACCTTCATTTTGCAGCCAGTCCCAAGGGTAAGAAGAAAAGGAGACAGTAGAAACATTAAATAATCTGAGGTCAGCTGGAAGCAAGAGAAGGGGCTCAAGCATGGTCAGTAGCTGATAGGATCTACCTGGTGCTGGCCAAAGTCAAGGCCTGGCACCGGGAGTGCTCTATGTGCTGTTTATTCACTTTGCATAACAATTTAGTATGGAAAAAGGAACTGAAGAATAGTTAAGCCAATTGTCCAGTGTCACGCATCTGTGACCAGAGTCCAAATTGTCCCCAGCGTCTAGTTGCTCACTAGGGGATTCCCACATAGCCTGTGAATCAGCAAGTTCTTGTTCCCTTCCTTCCTTCCTTCCTTCCTTCCTTCCTTCCTTCCTTCCTTCCTTCCTTCCTTCCTCTCTCCCTCCCTTCCTCCTTTCCTCTGCCCTTCCTCTCTCCTCCTCCCTCCCTCTTATTCCTCCCTCCCTCCCTCCCTTCCTTCCTTCTTTCCTTGCTTCCTTCCTCTCTCCCTTCCTTTTTACCTTTTGTCAGGTATCACTTTGTAGGTCAAACTGAACTCTACCATGAGATCCTGCTGCCTGAGCATCGAGATGCTAGGATTTCTCCTTCCTTCCTTCCTTCCTTCCTTCCTTCCTTCCTTCCTTCCTTCCTTCCTTCCTTCCAGCCTCACTGTATAACCCAGCCTGGTCTCATATTCGCAGTGATCCTCTTGCCTCAGCTTTCCAAGTGCCAGAGTTACAGGTATGAGCCACTATGCTCAGCTCCTGTTCACTCACTTCCTTTGTCGTTATTTTGAGGCAAGGTCTCATTATCTCAGGCTGGTCTCAAATTCACTGTGTAGCCAAGGATGACTTTGAACTCCTGATTCTTCTGCCTCTGCCTTCTAAATGCTGGGATTATAGGTATGTGCCCAGCTCTTGTTCACTTCTCAAATGTTGCTAAAATAAGCTTACTTGAAGCATAAGGCATGTTGAGGATTTATACAAGCAACATACTTCCCAGATCAGCAGGATTCACCCTGCAGGAACAGACACAGGACCAACCTTCATTCCAGTGTAAAGACCTTTGTTGACATCATCTTTTTGTCTGGAGGCCACAGAGAAGCCCCAAGACTCAGCTCAGTCTCTTTCTCTTTTTAAAATAATATTTATTTATGTATTAGTATGTATGTGTGTGGGGGGGACGCATGTGGAGGTCAGAGGACAATTTATGGGAGTCATTTCTCTTCTTTTACCATGTGGTTCCAGGATTCGTCGAACTCAGGGTATTAGGCTTGGTGGCAAGCCCCTTTACTTGTTGAGCCATCTTGCTCACCCTCAGTCCAGTCTCTCAATCAGGATACTTTTGACTAATTACTCCCAGTAACTCCCCCTCTTCCTGGTTCAACCTCTTCCTGCTGAGTACCACAAAAACCTAATCTCTTTTCTCCAAGCCAGCATTTTCCTGAAGCTTGGTGTCTTCTGCTCACAGCTGGAAGTCCAAGGTCTCTTGTTTCTTACAACTTCTGCTACCAGAGTCATTTCATCTCTTCATATCTGGTAATCAAGTTATCGCTGCCTTCCTGAGACTCCTCTGCTCTGAAAGTCCTCCCTCCTTAGTAAACTGGTAAACCAGGACAGTTCATCACTCCACACTGGGAAACAGTAATGCTCTCACACACCACTTTGTCAGCTTCTTAATGCATGCAGCCTGTCTGTGTGACACTTTGTCGCTGAGGTCTGGTACAATTGGCAGGTGTGGTACAATGCATTTGTTCAGACTTTACCTTGGTGTGCTTCAAGCACACACTTCCCTTGTTGGACACTAGATGGCACCCTCTCCCCCTGACGGAAGGAAATACACCAATTACTCAACTGGCCTTTAGAAGCACTAGCCATCTAGGACTACCCCAGGGAATTGAAACACACATGCTTATGAGACAGACTGGATCAGGCAGATTCATGTGAGATGGCAAGTGGCAGAAAGGAAAAGCATTAAACTTGGCTAAAAATCCCTTAAGCATTTAGAATTTGATGTGGGAAGAAATGCCTATTTCATTGCAGTGGGCCTGCTTTCACGATCTTGTCTGAATATCCTATCTACCCTGAATGAATTGTACATAGAAGGGGAAAAAAGAAGCCCAGAGTTAGAGAAGCCAAGTGCAAGGGAATTAATTACCCCTTGTGAAGGAGCATCCACATTCCAGAGTCACCCTCTGCTTTCTTGTGTTTAATCAGGCCCAGGTGACCAGGGAAGGCCTGGCTGGCAAAGCATGCCAGGAGCCTCCTTCCTGAGGCCTGTAATTCATGCCACCTGCAGTGAGCATGGCGCTGAGCCTGCTACAGGTGCTAAATTGATGCTCTCTCTGTAAGCACCCTGTGGAGCTGGAGCTGGCAGGAGGAAGAGTCAGTGGTACAACCTTGAGGTGGCCTCAGGGGGTTAACACAGACTCACAGTATAAGTGATTGGTGAGTGGGCGCCTTAGGACTCTTCAGAGGAGCTATGTCCTAGGAACTAGTTTTCATGTTAAGTAGCTGTTCTCTGTCTCAGTGGCTGTGAACATGGAGGTTCAAGGCCCACAAGGCATGCTACTGACCTGATTTGAGTGGAGTGTGAATGAGCACACTGCCTGTTACCAGCATTCCAGTAGACTCAGAGAATGGTGGTGCTCAGGAGCTCAGTAATCAAGAGGCTTTACAAACATGGGGAGTTCTCACTGTCCATGAAGTTACCCCAGGGCTTTCTTCAACAAATATGCATTTTATTCTGTATAGGCAATATTTAAAACATAGAAAGAAAGGAGTATCACTTATTTCTTATAATGTGCTCTAAAAAATTGGATGTGAGAAAAAACGTTTTTAAAAATACAAGTTTGAAGACTACCAATCAAGTTTTTAGGCTCAGAGAGGTTGAGTCCTCTTGGACTGGTCATACAGAATGACTACAGGCACAATTCCCTGTCCTGAGTTCTCGGTCCTTGGAATTTATAGGAGTTAGTCAAAAGTAATCTGGTGTGGGGGTGCCTGGAGTGGGGCCGGTGGGAAAGGGTGATTTAGCGGAGGAGGCTCTTCAGAGGCCTCAGCAGGCTGCCTGCCACTGTGACAGACCATAGAGCTGCTCTGTGGCCTTCTGAGAATGGGAATCTGAAAAACTATGGCCCCTGTTTTGTAGAACCCTTGGGACTTTACTCTTTGGGTCTACAGGAAGGTTTTCATTCTCTCTTCTGTGCAGGAGGGAGAAAGCCAATGGGACACAAACCTAGAATAGGCCTGTACTACAGGGGTGGTGGGAATATTCCAGAAGTGTTGCCAAAGAGATGGCAAGTGGTAGAGAAAAGACCATAGAATAGGGGAGGCAAGACCTGTGTCCCCTGGCTTTCCTAAGCCTTAGTTTTCACACTATACTCCCAGGAATAACAAGGGACTGTGACCAAGTGATTTGAAATAAAAAGTCTTAATATTAAGAAGAGTTAACAGTTTTTCATGTGTATGATATATGGATGGATATATGTGTGCATGTATATGTTTGCACATATATGTTTGTATGTGTATGAGGGGGTTCACACATGCCACAGTGCGCATGTGTATGTGTATGGAGGTCAGAGGACAACTCAGGTGGCAGTCCCTGAGTTTTTCCTTGTTTGAGCCAGGGTCTCTTATTGGTTCCTGCTGTGTTTGCCCAGCTAGCAGCTCTGAGTCTGGTGATTCCTCTGTCTCCACTCCCTTCTCTGTAGGAGCACTGGGATTATAGACTACTCCTGTGCCCTGCTTTATGTAGGTGTGTGTAGCGAGCACTTAACTGATCCATCCCCCCAGACCAGCTGGCTTTCTTTCTTTTTCTTTCTTTCTTTCTTTCTTTCTTTCTTTCTTTCTTTCTTTCTTTCTTTCTTTCTTTCTTTCCTTTCTCTCTCTCTCTTTTTTTTTTTGAGACAGGGTCTTACTATGTAGTCCTGATTGGCCTACAACTTGCTAGGTGGACCAGACTTGCCTGCAACTCACAAAGACCCTCCTGCATCTGCCTTCTGACTTCTGGGATTAAAGGCATGAGCCACCATACGTGGTCCCAACTAAGAATATTTGAGCATGTACTATGGCAAACATTTTACCATCAGCCAACTCTTACAGAGGTCCCTGTAAGAAACATTGATAGGTCTGGGAACATACCTCAGTGGTAGAACATTTGACTAGCATGTGCAAGGCCCTGGGTTCCATTCTCAGCACTTCAAAAAGGCAGTGATACAGTAACATGTCAATGTGAGGATCCTACTTTATTCGGGGTAAGAACTGGGAATTCAGGACAGGTGTGGTGGTTCGTGCTTGTGATACTATCAGATGGGAGGTGTAGGCAAGAAGATTGTGAGATCAGGGTTAGCTTGGGCCATTTAGTGAGTTTCAGGCCACTCTGAACCATGTAGTGAGACCTTATCTCAAAACCAAACAAACAGCTGGGCGTGGTGGTGCATGCCTTTAAACGCAGCACTTGCGAGGCAGAGGTAGGCAGGTCTCTATGAGAATGAGACTAGCCCTGTCTACATAGCGAGTTCCAGGCCAGTTGGGGCTACAGGAATACCCTGTCTCAAAAACAAAACAAACAAACAAACAAACAAACAAACACCACAACAAAAAGAACAGGAACAAAATTTTGCATCACAGGCCTGGGCTGGGTTCTGCCTCCAAAGGTCTTTCCATTTGTATATGATGCTGAATGGCTGACTTCACACTCTCAGTCACTGTTCCTCATAGCTTGTAGGATGGCAGTTGGTATGGTTTAAATGAGGAAATGGCATAAAACATTTAGCAAGAAGCTTATCAAGTGCCTCAAAATATTAGCTTAAAAATATACTGGAGGCCAGTGAGATGGCTCAGTGGGCAAAGGTGTTGACACCAAGCCTGATGATCTGAGTTTTATCCTTAGGACCCACATGCTATGGGAGGGAGCCAACTCTGGCAAGCTGTCCTCTGATTTCCACATATGAGCTGTGACGTTCGTATGCCTACGTGCATACACATGCACCCAAATGTGCACACAAAATGAATAAAAGTGAAAGAAATATACTGGTATACTGCTTGTCCTTGGCTCTTGCAGTGTATTGGTGATAACTAGGGGATTGCTTTTGCACCCTGTCTGCCTTGTATTTGCTTCCATCCCAAATGAGACTGGAGGGCTCACAGATTGAAGGTTCATAGGTCAATGAATCAAGAACAGTGGATGATGGATTAAGAAGTGTGGATGATGGTGGCCCTGAACACAAGTCATTTTCCACAGGGCTTATGGACTTGAAATTGTTCCTTTTCAACCATTTCTTTGCTCCAGTGCATTGGCCAGGCTCTGCCTTGGGACTATACTAGATTATGGACATAATTCCTCTCTGCATTTGGAAAACAGTTATTAATAAAATAATTTAGTAATGTGCTATATGTTGCCCATGCTAAAAGGAAAATAATAGAATCAGCCTGAACAATCACTATACCAAATGGTTTGCTCCCTTGACCCAGGCATTATCAAAACATCTGCCAAAGACTCATTGTTGAGCATCCAAGCAACATTTCCCAGACTATCCTTCACATCTTTCAACAGCACAAACTTATATCCACATGTCCTTATTTGGGGCTCAGAAATACAGTCTCTATAGATAAGTTTTTAATGAAAAGAAAGACAAGTGATCATCTAGTAGGGAGAAAGGGTTTGCCAAGGATGTTGCATTTAGCTGGATTTAGAAAGGAGAAGGGCTGCCTGAGGTGGAAAGAAAACACATACCCCAAGGGAGCCAGATAGTCAGGGAGGACAGCCAGTGGGCTTGTAAACATCATTATAGGGGAGAAAAGTGGAGAGAGGGAAAGTGGGAGTTATGTTTGGCCTTGTAAACCATGGGGTGGGGGGCCTCAGAAAATTGGAGACAGAGAACTCCCCATGAAATGTTCTCTGGGGAAGGTTACGGGGACAAGGCTCACAGGGTGGGTTAGGGAGCCATAGGTGGTGGAAGGACTTCCCCAAGGGGAAGGTCATGTCCCAGGGCCTTCTATCCTATTCAGGGGTAAAGATGACACTTAACTTTGGGAGGGCTGAATATTACATAAAAGTCATTTTCAGTCTTTGAGTCTGTGAATGTTCCTGGTTTATTTTAATTGCAGTCTTTATCGATCACTTTCCCAGGAGGTTTGCTCTTTTTTTCATATGGACTTCAAGATGCTGTTAATCTCTTTCTAACTTGTGTACATTTTATTCTTCCTCTGAGTTGATTTTCCCCTCACCATGGGGAGCATCCTCTGTCTGGATCAGTGTTTGGCAAACTGTGGTGATAATTGGAGAGTATTTCAAAATCGTCATCGCCATTCAGTAGATTGCACATATTTAAAATGTATGATTTGATATATTGAGACATATAACTACACAAGCAAGTTTGTGAATGTAGCTATCATCCTTGGAGGCTTCCTTATGCCAGTTAAGAACCTTTTTCAAGTTTGTTTTGCAGAAAGACTCTCTTCCTGATTGAACACAGTAGAAAATGGATCGCCTCTGGGCAGAAGTGTGGACTCCACGGACATTTCATAGTCTCATTTGTCACTCTGTCTCCCTGCTATGGTTTGGACGCTGCTATGGTGGGAAGTCCCCTTGGTCAGAAGAGACTGTGTGACTGTCTCCTTCTCCCTGACATGTTTGGTGATGTGAGCCCTTTTACACATAAGCACTCCTGCTATGACATGTTAACACCTGCCACTTTCACCAGAGGCCAAACCAATGGGATATCTGATCTTGGACTTTAACCACCCAAACTAAGCTAAGTGATTTTTTTTTTCTTTTCTTTGTGTGTGGTTTTCTTTTTTGATTTATTTATTTTATATCATGTGTATGAGTGTTTTGCCTGCATGAATGTATGTGTACCACATGCATGTCTGGTGCCTGTGGAGGCTAGAGGAGTACATTGGATTCCCTGGAACTAGAGTTATGGACTGTTGTGAGCTGCATTATGGGAACTAGGAATCAAACCCACTTTCTCCGTAAGAGCAGCAAGTACTCTTCACCTCTGAGCCATCTCTCTAACCACTTAAGTTTTTTAAAAAAAATTTCATGTGTGTGTGTGTGTGTGTGTCCCCACAGTGGAGGCCAGAAGAGAACATCAGATCCTCTGGAGCTGGAGTTACAGGCACTTGTAAGCTGCTGGATGTGAGTGCTGGGAACAGAACTCAGGTCTTCTGCAAGAGCAGTAAGCACTCTTAACCACAGAGTCATTTCTCCATCCCTGCCCCACTTTTTTCTTTATTAAGGTAGTTGCTTTGGGTGTTTCACTGGAGTAATGAAAAGGTGACTAGCATGATCCCCCTTTCCTCTCACAGCCCTGCAGACCTGAGGGAGAGGCTCAGAGTAATGACTTCACCCCAATATTAGATAGGTAACAATGGAAATCATGTACTGATACAAAATATGCAATGCTTCTTTTGTCTTTCAGTTGTCCTTACACTTCTTTCTCAGTAAAAATAGAAATAGCTATCAGTTTTGATTCCTCACCACTTTCTACATGTTGGTTTAAGAGATAGACTCAACAGGGTGTGGTGGTGCATGATACTAATCCCAGTACTCAGGAGGCAAAGGCAGGAGAATTAGGGGTTAAAAGCCACTCTTGGCTATATAGCAAGTTTGAGGTCAGCCTGGACTCCATGCTTGTCTCAAAAAACCTGTGAGGTTAGTGAGATGCCTCAGTGAGTAAAGCACTTGCTTCATAAGCCTGACAAGACACCCCCACGTAAAAGCAGAAGGAGAGAACTGACTCCACCTCCCCACCTCTCTCTCGCACACACACAAGATAAATAAAAATAAAATTAATTGCTAACAACTTGTCAGACTACATTGCAGTAGAGCTGAGCCAGTGGTAAGTGGGCCACATCTTGAAAAGGACCGCTTAGCTTTACACAACTCTGCTCTTTTACTTAAACTTTACTCTCATGTTAGGACCCTGAAGATGGACCTGCGGTGTGGGTCACTGGATCTCTTTGTCCCTCTTCCCAATGTGGCCATATCGAATAAATCTCCTTTTTCTGCTTTTCACCCTTAAAAATAAAGGTTGGGCTCAGCATTTCCCACTAAATTCTTCTGAGGTAGATATTTTCTCTCAAGCAAGATGTGGGAGTCTTGCCCAGGCTTCATATTTAGTGAAGCTGGCATCCTAACTTCCTAACACACTACACTGCACAACACATACAACTATGTCAGGGCTCATCCATGGGACTGCACTGCTCTGCTCCAGAGTTCTTTTCCTTTGTGTTGTTATTTTGACTGCATAAGTAAAGTTAGTATTCTTTCGCTCTAAATGAGCCAGGCCAGAAGGAAATGATTGATGCAGAGGAATATTCCTTCAGAGAGGGAATATTAAGAAACCTCAAGAGGTCATATGTAGTATGAGCATTCACTAGGCTGGAATATTTCCGTTTAGAGACTTGACCCTCACTGATCGAACCTCAATACTCAATATATATCAAGTAGACTAAGCATTGGTGTTGGCCAGGGTCCCTTCCTTAAAGACCATAGGAAGCAAGGTTATTACAAATTGACTTGGAGAGCATGGGCTCACATACCTAGAGCTGGCTGTCTCATTGGAATGAATAATGATATTTGCCTGAGATAATCCCATCCATTAATTCTACCACTGATCACCTCTGCTTAAGTCTCTGTCCAATAGCCAGATAGCTGCTTTAAAACTCTCAGCCTGGATTTCAGGACTGTGTACGATCTGGAGCTTGCATTTTCCTGGCTTCTCTTGTTTACAGCCTGCTCTGCTCATTTTGAGTCCCCCTCTCTTGCCACTTTCTGATCTTACTGTGTTTAATCTCAGGAAGTGTAATGTGCACTGCTGCCGCAGGTTAAGTTAGAATCTCACTCTCTCTCTCTCTCTCTCTCTCTCTCTCAATCTCCTTTCCCTCTCCCTCCCTCTGTTTCCCCCTTCCTCGCCCCTCTCTCCTCTCTCCTCCT
>NW_008349093.1:1355063-1355212 GCF_000622305.1 Nannospalax galili | reverse complement strand
TTCTTTCTTTCTTTCTTTCTTTCTTTCTTTCTTTCTTTCTTTCTTTTGTACTTTTATATATATTTAAGCAGGGTCTTACTCTATAACCCTAATAGTCCAGGCTGGCCTCAAACTCATGACAATCTTTCTGCTTTAGCCTTCTAAATTCT
>NW_008349093.1:1350344-1355039 GCF_000622305.1 Nannospalax galili | reverse complement strand
TCTTTCTTTCTTTCTTTCTTTCTTTCTTTCTTTCTTTCTTTCTTTCGTACTTTTATATATATTAGTCCAGGCTGGCCTCAAACTCATGACAATCTCCCTGCTTTAGCCTTCTAAATTCTGGGTTTAGAGGCATGAGCCACTAGCCTGATTTTCTTTTATTTCAATAATTGCATATAATTTACTTTTGTGGTGACAGGAACACATAATGAGAGATTACTCTCAACAGATTTCTAGGTGCATGATTTGGTGGTGTTGACAACATACATAATGCTGTACAGCAAATATCTAGAATCTGTTCATCTGACATAACTGAAGGTGTCTTGGCCCCTGGGATCCAGGCTTCTTTTGTTTCTCTTCTGTCACTCCAGCTCTCTGAGCATCAAGTGCCAGCATCTTGCTTCCTTGCAGCTTCTTGTTTAATTATCTGTCTCCCCTTCTGGGTGGAAGCCCCCTGAAGGCAGAGACCCTGGCTCAGTTGTCCTTACTGCTGTATCTTTACAGTCTAGCAGTGGGCTTGGCATACAAGAGGGGCTCAATAACATTTGGGCAATGCTCTGCACTCTTCTGTTTCCATTTCCGTTTCTTTCCCTGTCTCCCTCACCACACCCCCTGACAGGCCTCAAATTTCCAATGCAGCCAAGGATGACCTTGAACTTCTAATCCTCCTGCCTCTTCCTTGTCCTAAGAGCTGGAATTACAGGTACTTGCCACCATGCCCTCTTGCTTTATGTGATACTGGGGATAGCTTTGAACATGGTAGGACAGCACTCTACCAATCAAGCTGTGTCCCTAGCCCCCTTTATGGATTTTTGAGCTAAGGCCTCATGTAGTCCAGGCTGGCCTTAAATGCTTGATCTTCCTGCCCCTGTTTCCTAAATACTGAGATTACAGGCATGTACCACTGTGCCTGGCTTTCTGTTCTCATTTTTAGATTCCCCTTTTATTCTCATGCTTCTCCTAGACAAGTCAATGGCATAAAACAAATGATAGCGCTGATTTTCCTGTTTCAGAAACCATTCTGTCTGTAGGGTAACTGCTTGTCTTTGCTCCTGTTTATTGTATGTTGCTTCACGCTTCAGGTCTCCCAGGGGAAGCTATCCAAGGTTCATAATTGCCACCTCTGGCTTGTGGGGGCATTAACCTGTCCCCAGGGCCGTGCCACTCTCAGAGGTGCCATTACCTGTGTCAGTGTAGACGGTCACACGAGAGCACTATCTCTCCACCACCCAATTAACATTCAGTGATGAAGGTCTCCAGAAAGCACCAAGCTCTAAGCTGCTAACAAGACAGGATCATTCTGAGCCACCTTAAGAATCAGTATGGATAGGCCGAGTCATGCTGTGGTAACAAAACAAAGCCCCAAACCTAGTGATTGCAAACAAAAGCTAATTTCTTGCTTGTGCCACTTATTTCATCAAGGTTGGTAGACACCCTTGCTCTGTGTCACCTCACTCAGGGACAAGGTCGAGGGAGGCTTCACCTGGCGTGTCACTGGCTGCCAGCAGCCATGGAAGGAGGAAGGTACAGAATCATGTTCCACACTTCCACTTAGAAAGGACCTAATCATTTTCTTTAGTGCTTCCCTGTCAGATGTGAATCTCTGGAAGAGGCAGTGAGGCATAGTCCTACTGTGTGCCGCCAAGACAGTGAAGCAGAGAATGCAAGAGCTCGGTGACTAACACTGCTACTTCTCACAGGAGACACACACACATGAATAACACACCACAAGGCATGTGCTTTTCCACCCACCACAGAAGACAGGATGCTGTGGAACTATTTCCTCAGGAGTGGAGCATCCTGGCCTGAACATTCCTGAGGCGCCTTAGACTAGGAAGTAACGAAGTTCAGGCAGGTATAAGGTTCACAAGGCTCCCGACCAAGGTTATAAAAGTGAGCACTTGCTGGGGAGAGGAGACTCTCAGCAGAGCTGCCTACAAGTTGTGCAGGGAGCTCGAGTGGGTGGAATCATTTCTGTGGTTCATCGTTGGTTCCCTATCTGGGGTAAATAGATGCTTGTTCGTATCTCCCCAGGAAATGTTATGCAACATATGTTAAGAAACGTGTAGCAGATATGTCCTAAGTAGAAGGCAAAGGCACACTGCAATTGAAGGTCTGGGAAAAGGAGATGACGGAAGGAGCTGAGAAAGAAGGCAAGAATCCAGAGCCAGGGAGGCAGGAGAGGACAGAGGCCAAGGGTAGGGGACTTGAACAGGGCTTGGCCATTGCCACGTCCACGTTCTGCTGGCTTACCTTTCTATGAACTGACTGCTGATGAGATAACTCTCACCTGATAAAGTCTGGGATGTGCCTCTCGGCTGCTAACTGATGCATATAAGTGACTACTGAACTTGGAAAATGGTCTCTAGGGTGGGAGCTGGTGTCACAGGAGGTGGTCTCAGGCTATGCAATATGGGCCTTACAGTACCAGTTAGGAGAGATATATCATAGAAGTTCCCTGGGGCGTGTTTACTGGGAAGAATTGCTTGCTAAGTATTAAGAACTGAGAGGTCAGAAAGAGTGCACTAAGGGGATGTGGAGGTAGCAACCACAGGAAACACTTGTCTTGGGGGCAAAGGAAGAGGCTAAGAGGTGGTGGGTTCATGCTCACCTGGTGGTGTTAGTGTGCATTCCCAGCATGGGGCTCCACACCTGTGAGGAGAGGTGAAGAGTAAATGCAGCAAGCCTGGACTGCTATTCCTTCCTTCCCTCCCTCCCTCCCTCCCTCCCTCCTTCCCTCCCTCCCTTTCCTTCTTTCCTTCTCTTGAGACAGGATCTAACTCTATCACCCAGGCTGACCTGAAATTCACAATGCAGCTCAGCCTGGCCTCAAACTCATTGCAGTTCTCCTGCATCAGCTTCCCAAGTGCTAGGAGTACAGACATACACCATCAAGCCCAGACAGATTGGTTCTTCAAATGCTAGAAAATGGTGACTGGCTTCAGGTGCTGCTGTCACAAAGCAAATGCTGGGTGATGCAGCACAGTGGAGTGAAGGACAGAGGCAGGCTCTCCCTGGGAAAGCAAGTCCCCTTACACTTCCAAGCTAGAAGAGTCCCTCCAGTGTCCTCTGCTGCCAGAACCTGATGGCAAAGCAGAGTCCCAACATTTCAAAGCAAGGAAGGAGAGCAAGTTTGAGGATACAGGGCAGCTTGAAGTCTTACCCTGATTGATGTTCTTTGGCAGGAAGCTGAATTTAATAAACTTTGAGGAAACAAGTGTGTAGTAAGTTCTTCCTTTGTGGAAAATTCTGTTCAGGTCAAAGAATAAACTATAGTTGCAATTCTTTTAAATTGGGGTGGGAAGATAGCAGTAAAAGTGCTTGCTGTGCAAGTTTGAGTTTGATCTCTGGAACCCACGGTGGAAGGAGAACCTGATCCCTTAAAGGCATCTTTTGATCTCTACATGCCATGGCATTAAAGTTGCTGAGGTTTGCTTCATGCTGCAGAATATTCTCTACGTTCCATAGATTTTTGAATGTGCTTTCTGCCAGGTATTTGCCATGTACCAACTTGATGCTGTGGTTGATGGTGCTGTCGAGATTTTCTCTCATTCTCTTCATCATTGAGAGAGTGATTGATATTAAGCATTCCATTTATAATTACAGAATTTTGCCTTTCAATTTTTTTTTCTGCACACATTTTGCAGCTCTGGGGTTTAAATATAAATTTCAGATTGCTATGTCTTCTTACTGGATTGACTCTTTATTACTGTGTGCCAATTAATTCTGATTCCCAACTAGGTAGGGGATAAGCAAAGCTCATCTAGGTGTGTGTGCGTGGGGGGCATTTCCAGAGAGAAACAAGGAAGGGAGGAGGAAGATCCGCCCTGAATGTGATGCACCATCCTCTAGGCAAAGTCAAGTCTGCCTGTCTCTCCTGCCAGTGTGAGCATCTTGTTCTCCCATGCCCTCCATGCAACCATGGACTGAAACTTCAGAAGCTGTGAGCTAAAATAAATCCTTCTGCTCCTAATTTATATCAGGCATTTAGTCACAGCAATGTGAAAGGAACACATTATGTGATATCCCACCTGTTCCTGGTGATTTTCTTTGCTCTAACATTTATTTAATATGATAGTAATATAGAAAATTATACTATTTTATTTGTGGTGCTGGAGATGGAACCCAGGACCTCCCACACGCTAGGCAAGTCTTCTACCACTGAGCCACTTAGGTATACTTTTAATTAATGCTTTCATAATATATCATTTCCACCCTTTATCTTACAAATGCCTTTTATAAACATGTATGTTGTTATATGCACTATATAGCTAAGACTCTTAAACTCCTAAACTTCCTGCCTCCACCTCTGCAGTGCTGGGATTAAAGGCCTGTATCACCATTCCTGGTCTTATTTCTTTTTAATATAGTTTATTATGTTTATTTTATGTGTATGAATGTATTTCCTGCACGTGTGTAAGGCACATGTGTCGTGCAATGCCTTTGGAGATCAGAAGATGGTGTTGAATGAAGCCCCTGGAACTGGAATTGCAGACAATTGTTAGCCACCAAGTGGGTGCTGGGAAACGAACCCCAGTCCTCTGCAAGAGCAGCCAGTGCTCTTAACTGTTGAGCCAGCCCCATCCTGGTCATATTTCTTATAAAAATCATACTATTGTATTTATGTTTAATCCTAGCGCCAATCTCTCTCTGTCTTTGTCTGTCTATATATGATATGCATGTGTGCCAATCTCTCTC
>NW_008349093.1:1347364-1350322 GCF_000622305.1 Nannospalax galili | reverse complement strand
CTCTCTCTCTCTCTCTCTCTCTCTCTCTCTCCCTCCCTCCCTCCCTCCCTCTCTCATCTAGCTAAGTGATAACTGTGATGGTTAGCTTTTGTCAACTCGACATAAACTAGAGACAGCTAGAAAGAAGGAATCTCAGTTAAGGAGTTTCCTCAATGGAATTAGCCTGTGGCCATGTCTGTGAGACATTTTCTTAATTGTTAATTGATAGTAGAAGGGTCCAGTCCACGGTGGGTGGTGCTATCCCTGGGCAGGTGACCATGGCTGTATAAGGATGGTGACCAAGTAAGCCAGAGAAGCAAGCCAGCAAGCAACAGTCCTCCATGGTTCTGCTTCAATTTCTGCCTCCAGATTCCTGTCTTGGGCTCTGGGCTGGCTTTTCTTGATGAAGGACTGTAACCTGAATTTCCTCCCCAAGTTTTATCTTTGGTCATGGTGTTTTATCACAGCAGCGGAAGCCAAACTAGACCAATAATCATATGTAATAGTATGATATACATAGATGTTATGATGTATGTGTATAGTGTGGAATGACTGAATTAAGGTAATTAATTTATCAGTGACTTTGAATATTTAGCTATTCTTTCTAGTTGCAACATTGTGCCCTCTGACCAAAGTGTCCTCAGTCTCTTCTAAATGCTGTGCTTAGATGATTTGTATTTACTACTATCATTGGAACATTAGAGCCTAAATCAGTGATTTTATTTTTTGTTTTCTCTTTTTTGCTTTTACTTCTTGGTTTCCTTTTTTCTTTCTCAGTGCTATGAGTTTCTTCAACACTTTGAAGAACTTCATTTTATTTTATCTATAGTGTTTTTGAGTGTTTGCCTTTGTTAGATTTTACTGTGGTTGCTCCAGGTGTTATACACACATAGTTTATCAAAATCTACTGCTGTCCATGTTTTACCATTGAAAGTGAAACATAGAAAACATAACTTTATATCCCTTCGACCCAAAATCCTATTTGTAACCCTAAATCCTATTTATAATTGTCTTAAATCTTCTACATACACTAAAAGTAGTATTGTATAGTTTTTGCTTCAATCATTAAACATAATCTAGAATGCTTAAGAGTGGAAGGAGGCTCTACTGCGCTTGCCAGTACTTTTGCCCTTTCTCCTTTTTCTTTCTTCCTAATGACTGCATTCCTTTTCAAAAGTCATTTTCACAGCTAGGTATGGTAGTGTATTCCTGTAATCCCAGCACTTTGGAGGCAGATGCAGGAAGATCAGGAGTTTAAGGCCATCTTCTCTAAGGGTTAATTTTAATCCAGCCTAAGTTACAGAAAACCCTGTCTCAAAAACCAAAAAACCAAACCCAAGACGGGCTGGAGAGATGGCTCAGTTAGTAAAGTGCTTGCTATGTAAGCATGTGAAGCTGAGTTTGGATCCTCAGTACCCATATAAAAAGCTGAATGTGGTGCTGTGCACCTGCTTTCCTAGCACTGGGGAGGCAGAGACAGGAGGATTCCTGGAGCTCACTGGCCAGCTGGTCCCAACAAATCAGTGAGCGCCAGGTTTAGCAAGAGACCCATGTCCACCTCTGACCTACACACGCACACACACACACACACACACACACACACACACACACACACACATACACACGTGGGTGTGCAAGGGCAAAGAAATGTCATTTCCTCCTTGATGAAATAACTCCCTTTAGCTTCCTTTTTAGCACAAGCCTGTCAGCAATGAATTTCTTTGGTTTCTTTCATCTGAGAATGTCGTGATCTTTCTTGCTTCCTAAAGAACACTGTCTCTAGATACGAAAGTTTGAGCTGACAGCTCTTTTCTTTCAGCACTTGAAAAATGTTGTGACACTTTCTTCTGGCCTTTTGCTTTCTGGTATGAAAACTGTTGTCATTTACATTGTTTTCCACCACATAGTGTTTCCTTTTCCTGAGTTTTGAATATGATACACTCTGGTGTGGAGTTTTTCAAATTTAGAGCTCATAAAACTTCCTGAATCTGTAAATCTCTTTTGGCCAAAGATGAGAATCTTTGATCATTATCTTTTTTAAAATATATATATAAATTCTTTCAGAAGGAGTATTTCATTACAGCTTTAACATAATAGTTTCCAGAGCAAAGGTACATCTCATCCAAAAGTGGCTATAAAATTTTTAGGTTCGTGGTTGAACCTAGTAACCACATACTTAGGAGAAGCATTTCATTACAACAGCATTGACATAGTCAATAACAATTTCCAGAGCTAAGATGCATGTATTTCAAAATTGGCTGTAAATTTTAGGTTTACATTTGAATTAATACAGTTATACAATATTTGTACTCAGTATAAACCCTATAAGATATAAAATTAAATGAGATTTTAACCTTTTAAAAAGATCTCAATTTCATTATTAAAATACTCAGTTTCATACAGAAAACTTCGTTTTTAATGCAATTAACACAAAGGTGTTTGCACATGCGTTTCTAATCTCTATATATCTGATTATTACTAGTCACAGTCAGTTACTTTCTGGGCTCTTTTGGCATCTGAGCATGGATATAAAGTCATCAGGTAGATTTCAATGGTAATATTTTTCACATCTACTAATTTTTAAGGAGCAAATTTTTATGCTTTGAAGAATTTTTTAAAAAAATCTAATAACCATATGATTAGAAGAAGCCTTTCGTTACAGCTTTAATGTATTCAGTAACACACTCCAGAGATAGGATACATCTCTTTCAAAGGTGGCTGTAAATTTTTAGGTTCACAGTTGAATTAATACTGCTATATAATATTGAACTCAGTATAAACCCTGAAAGATATAAAATTAAATGAGATTTTAACCTTTAAAAAGATCTCCATTTCGGGGCTGGAGAGGAGTTTCATACAGAAAAATTCATTTTTAATATAATTGACACTAGGATGCACATGCGTTTCTAATCTCTATATATCTGATTATTACTAGTCACAGTCAATTACTTTATGAGCTCCTTGGCATCTGACCATGAA
>NW_008349093.1:1346394-1347340 GCF_000622305.1 Nannospalax galili | reverse complement strand
GGTAATGTTTATCACCTCTACTATTTAACATGAAGTAAATTTTTATGCTTTCTCCTCAAATGTCTTTTTTAAAAATTTGTTGATTTTTCTGTGTATATATCATACAGAACATCCCATACAGTCTTATTCATCTAAATACCTATTTCTCAAATGGCACCCTCTCATAGACTCCTCCCTCCCACATACTGGAGCTCACATACTCTGTCATCCCTGTTACTGCCCTCTATGTTGTTGATACCCCAGCTATTCTCCAATGCTTGTCTGTCTGCTGAATCTGGTCAGCCTATCTAGAGATCCTTGTTTTAGGAAGATCAGCTGTTCCTCATCTAGCAGCAATCAGTTGTCAATATTCCTTTAGATAAGATTGGGGTCTGCTGTGCATTTTCCCAGTTCTATGCTGGGTTACTGTCTGGGAGTCTCTGGTGCCACCTTGGCCAATAACCCAAAGGAAGGTATCACCTGTCTGGCATTGTTTCTTGTTATATAGCCTTTAGCTATACATATATTTAAAAATTATATTGACTCCAATAATCTTTGATTATACTTAGGTTTTGGGTGTTTAAGACCCTACAGTTGGCCCAGATAAAACAATTTATTTTTACTCTTAAGGTCGTTTGAGAATCTGTTCCTCAGGGGTAACATGGGCTTGGAAGGAGCCCCTGGCTCCTTTCTTTTACCAGTTCTGCCTATGTGAAGATAAGTCAAAGGTCCTGCTCAACCATGGCTGGCTTTCCTTTAAAGCATGGAGGAAATGTTTCCTCTGTATTGATCCTCCTTCTTTGTAGACTGGACACTGGTTCAGGTCCATCTGGTGGGGTCTCCACAGCCTCCTTGCTCAAGAGGACAGGTGACTCACCACAGTTACAGGACATTTTGAGAGATGCTCATAGTCCCCTGGAACTTAGTCAACCTAGGAGGGCAAGGAGCAAAAACTGTCCTTTATGCC
>NW_008349093.1:1329765-1346130 GCF_000622305.1 Nannospalax galili | reverse complement strand
CTAATATGGTTCCCTCTGGTTTTCTAAAACTAGCTAGGCATTGTTTATCTCTCACATTATCTAACCCTTCCACCATGGTTTCCCCATTTAAGGTGACCCTGTTTTTTCCGTTTCTCCCTTAATAATACCCTTCTCCTATGGTCCCACCTCTCTTGAGCTCCTTCTTTCCCTTTATCCCCTAGGTTCCTTGTATACCCTTCCCTCCCCACTCCCCTTAAAATAACTCCATTATTGTCCATATCTCCCTTGTTAACACCTGTTTTCTACCATTCTCTTTCAGATTCTTCCTTTTCCTTTACAATATGAAAAATATGGATCCTTATATTTACAGACAAGTATCCCAGTTACCACTCAGTAAAGAAGCTTCTTCTGGAACAGATGGAGGTTATTACAGAGTTTCATATGCAAAGACTGTGAATTGCCCAAGCCTAAATGACATCTACAATGCAACCTTCGCACCTGAGACTCACGGAACTTTTTGAAACATGGGGTAAAGAGAACACTAATGCATCTCTCAATTCTTTTTTTTTTTTTTTCTTTTTTTGGTCTTTTTGAGACAGGATCAGTGAATCCCCCTCAGAGGGCCATGAACACAAAAGGACACAAATGGCTAAAGCATAGAGAATAAGAATCTGCAGAGTGTGGGTCCTTGGACAAGACTCCTGTATTAAACTCTACCCCTCAGGTCTCAGGGACCACTGCAGAAGAGGGGCTTGAGGAACCAGGAAGGAGGTGCAGACCATGCAGAAATAGAGTCCTACAGGCTCCTGGGACCTTGCTCATATGAACCTATAGCAAAGGTGTCAGCATGCACAAGACCCATGCAAATTCAAGCAAACACTTACTTGACACTATAGGCTTTAACAGAAATGACAGAATGCATGAATTCCAATGGGGACACGGCTATGGGAGGGTGCCAATGGGGAAGGGGTCATAAAGATAATTCAAATGTTCTGTATGAAATACATGGGCCCGCCTTTTCTTCTTATCCCATCTCTCTCTCTTCCCTCAACCCCCCTTCCGTCTTCTCTGTCCTCCCCCTCCTCCTCTTCCCTCTTCTTCATTGGTTCCTGCTTGTGATGCAGGAACTAAGCGTCAGGCTTCTCCAAGAGTGTACCTCTTTATCCTGGAGGTGGGGACTTGAAGGAAGCTTTTCTGCTGAGTTGGACTTGTTCTCCCCTAGTGTATTTCAGGGCAGCTCTTAGGGTCTTTCCTTGCAGGTACTTAGATGACTGGGTTAACCTCAGGATCTCTGTTAGGTGGAGCTGTGTATTTAATTTTGTTGAACATTGCCATCTTGTGGATTGAGCGGGAAATGCAGCTGAGGGGAGGCGTTTCAAGGACAAGGGGACTTAGGAAAATAAGATGGATATGTCCCCTGAGTAAACTGCCCTTCCTGGATGAAGGCTTTCTACTATGATGTAGTACAGTCATCTTTACTGGCTTGTGACTCTGATTCATACGCATCCATCTGAAGGAGAGTGCTGGGGGAAGCAGAATTTGCAAACAGAGAATTACATTGAATCAGCTAGCCTCCCAGGAGCTGTGTGACCTTGGGAAAGTCACCTGATGTCTCTGAACCTCTGAAAAAGGAGATAGTCCCAGGATTCTTCTATAAAGGCCATGTGATGGGAGTATGCCCTTGAAATGCTAGTTTTCTTCCTCCAGTGATGGAGGAAGAAGGGCTTATTCACTGAGCATTAAGAGAAAGGCTTTGCTTCAGGTCTGAGGTTTTATGGCAGCTATCGAGTGCATTGAGTTGTAGGAGGAAGGCTGCTGACGTTTACACAGGCATCAAGTGCCAGGCACCGTCCTTAGCCATCCCAACACCTTGTGCAGAAGGCACTAGTACCCTTACTTTGCAGATGGTGGAACACCAGCTTGGAGACATGAGGCAGCATGGCACACAGCTGGTGAGCAGTGTGAATGGTAGAGTCAGTATTTCTTTAAACTATCTTTTTAATTTTTATTTTTTGTGAATGAGTGTAATGCCTGCAGGTAGGTGAGTATACTTCTGTCTTGCAATTCTAGTGGAGGTCAGGAGAGGGTATCAGATGCCCTGGAACTGGAGTTACAGATGGTTGTTAG
Organism: Nannospalax galili; assembly: GCF_000622305.1. Lineage (NCBI taxonomy): Eukaryota > Metazoa > Chordata > Mammalia > Rodentia > Spalacidae > Nannospalax > Nannospalax galili. The sequence goes on along the minus strand of NW_008349093.1, from coordinate 1,344,042 downwards.
CTGCCATGTGGGTGTTGGGAATTTGTTCTCAGTCCCCTGCAAGAGCAGCCAGTGCTCTTAACCATTGAACCGTCTCTCCAGCCTCAAGTAAGTGTTTTTAAAAATATATTTTTTATTTGTTATGATTGTGTGTGTGTGTGTGTGTGTGTGTGTGTGTGTGTGTGTGTGTGTGTACACGTGCATGCCGTGGCACATATATGGAGGTCAGAGGACAACTTTCCCAAATGGGTTCTTTAATTCCATATTGTGAGTCCTGGGGATTTAACTCAGGTTGTCAGATATATGGGGCAAGTGAGCACTTTTATCCACTGAACCATGTCTCCAGCTGTCAGGTTTTGCACCTCTTCAGCCTTCTTTTTACTGTTGTCCCTGTGTCACTTCATTTAATTAGGAGCTGCTGATTTAGGCTTGGATGGCTCCTATGTTGCCTGTGGCATCAGGTTTAGAGTCCTTGAAAAGTGAGGGTGAACGACAAATCTAGGGTTGCTCACCCAGTTCCACTTCTTCCTCCTCCATGTGACAGAAGGCAAATCCAGGTTATTTAAAGGCATCTGAGTCCTGAGCTGAAGTAGGAAGAAAGAGAGGGCTGAGGAGCTGGGCTGAGTAGAGATGACAAAGGGATGGGAGACATCTTCAGGGAGGGAGATTCCTTTGACTGGAGAGGGCTATTTTTCTGTTTTAATTAGGCCTGTTACACACCCCTTGGGTCCAGCAGAGGGATAACTTCTATGCCCGTGGTCCTGGGAGATACTGGTGGCCGTAAGTGCTAGAAGTCCTATGATCTAGGTGGATAGGGGAACTTTATTGTACTGGGGCACATGGGGCAATGGTCATCACTGAGTATGGGTTGGTTGTCTGAGCCTTTGCACTGGCTGGGGAGGCCTGAGGGAGACTTTGAGATTGAAAGGTGGGCTGTTCATAGCAGCAGTGATGAAGCATGTGGGGAGTACAATCAGCCTGATCCAGGGAAGGGAAGCAGATTTTATTTTATTTTGCCTTTTCAGACAGGGTCTCATGTAGCTCAGGGAGGACTTGAACTTGCTATCTAGTTGAAGACCTTGATCTTTTTTAAATTTAAAATTAGTATTTATTTATTTAATTTATTTAATGTGTAGTATATTTATATGTTCACGTGAATATATACATCTTTGTTTGTATGTATGAATGCATTGCACATGTGTACTCACATGTGTGGAGGACAGAGGTCAATATTGGGTATTGTCCTCAATTGTGCTCCACCTTATTTTTTGAGACAGGGTCTCTCACTGAAGTTGGAGTTCATCGATTTACTTAGACTGGCTAGCCAATGAGCTCTAGGAATCTGCCTGTCGGTGCACAGTACTGGGATTATTAGTGTGAGCCACTGAGCCTGGCTTTTAAGTGGGTATTGGAAATCTTACGCTTGCATGACAGATACTTGACTGACTGAATCATCTCCCCAGCCCAGACATGTAATTTTGACCCTCCTACTTTTACCTCATAGGCTCTGGAATTACCTGTGTGCACCAGCACATCTAACATATATGGTGTTGGGGATTGAACCCAAGGTTTCATCCATGCTAGACACTTTATTCTAAGATGTATCCTCAGCCCTGGCAGATTATCTTTAACATCCAGATAGTATATGCTACTTGAATAATGCTTTTCCACACCCATAATTTGACCTATCATTAGCCATCAAGATAATGCATGTGGAATTTACTGAGCAAGGCACAGAGCTTTAAATAAGGAAGGGGACAGAGACACTTCCTGTTCTCTTAGGGCTTTCAACCATCATTATAGCTCTGTCAGGTGGGCAGATCAAGCATTACTCCACATTCCAGACAGGAAGACATCTGCTCAGCAAAGCTGGTAACTTGCCTGCTGGCCAATCTGACTGAGGTTGACCCGCCTGGCAAGTGCTCTGTGCAAATTCCAACAGCATTCAGATCTAGTATGAGCTTTCACTCTGGAAGTAGCTCAGTTCAGGTGGAAAACTACAAGGGCTGCTTGGCATTGTGCATTCTACATAGGTATATATAGAGCTGAATCCTCTCATAGCCTGGAGACTGAGTGGTAGAGAGTGATTGAGAGAAAGGTGGACATGGTGAAACCTTTCTGATTCTAAAAGGAATTCCCTTTAACTGTGTTTGAAAAACCTTTCTAGAATGTTCCACAGTCTTGCAAATAAACCACCAATTCTCTTTTTAATAAGTTTATTTCTTAAAACATGAGCTGGGAGTTTTTTAAGCTTCAGAGATGGATTGCAATCATCAGAAGGAAAATAATTCAACCATATTTATTGAAACTATTACAAAATCAGCTATATATTTATGTGCACACTCAAGCACAAACACAATCAACATTAGTCAGCCTCTTAACCTCAGTGGCTCCAGAGCTTCCCAGTGGTTATGCTGCTGCTTATAAAACATGAGCTGGGAGTTTTTTAAGCTTCAGAGATGGATTGCAATCATCAGAAGGAAAATAATTCAACCATATTTATTGAAACTATTACAAAATCAGCTATATATTTATGTGCACACTCAAGCACAAACACAGTCAACATTAGTCCGCCTCTTAACCTCAGCGGCTCCAGAGCTTCCCAGTGGTTATGCTGCTGCTTGCTCATTTTTATTAGCTTCTCAGTCTCAGCAAAGCTGTCAGGCCTCAGTGTTGCATTGACTCTGCCTCTGCCTCTGCCTTTCCTCTGCTTCCTTCTCTGTAAGATGTTGGAGTGCTAGATGGCTCCTGAGAGCCCTTCTGGTTTTCATCTCTGTGTACATGTGCCTCTGTCAAGCCTATTTTCTTAGTTTGTGTTCCTCCAGAAGTAGATTAGGAAATGAGAATTCTAGTGCAAGCATTTTTTTTTTTTCAAGCAAGCATTTTATTTGGAAAGTAATCTTGGGAAATACTCATGGAAGAATGTGAAAGTAAAACAGGAAGGGGAAAGAAGAAAATACCAAATTAATTTTCTAGCAAGTTACTTTTGGAACTGCTGGGGGATTCTGGAAGACAGTGGAGGGAGGAAGTTAATCCATTCTCCTCATCTTCTATAGGCTGGGGGCTACTTCCAGGACTAGGCCCTTCAGGTACCCCTTTTTTTGGGGGGTGGGCAATGAGGAATCCCCTGGGTCAAGTAAAAGCCCAAGGCAGATGGAATTACAAGTGTGTGGTGACTTTGCTGTGTAGAGGTAAGTTGCCAAGGGGCAGGGACTCAACATCCTGAGATGTACTCCCCCCACCTTTAAATCATTTTATGTCTATAAAACTTTGGCTTGGAAAGATCATTTTTGCTCTTTATATAGTGGAGTTCTTTTAGTGCTTTGTGGAAGGAAAACTTTACATGTCACAAAGCATTGCATTTTGAGGGAAGCTATAGGTTACAGGATCATCCTAGAAACTTAGACCCTAAGATGGAGACATCTGCATTTCCTTCAACATTATTGACTATCATGAAATACTTTGTGCTACAGATACTGCTTTCTGTCTATGTACTGTCATCCCAGGAATTCTGAAAGTGACACTCTTGACAATGTCTTATGGCAAGTAAAGAATCTTCACCTCAGTTCTCCAGAGTTGCCTCTATACTGTTCTCCGAGTTTCTCCTGAAAGAAATGACTTAAAACTGGATGAATGTGTTTAAAGGGAAGGAAATGAACAAGAATTGCTTCTGTTCAGGCTCAAGGGTGGAATCCTTAATTTGCCTGTTCTTGGTCATGACTTCTATGACTAGGCCTGAGATTTGTTCTGTGGTTTCAGAGCCACATTGAACCCAGCATGATTCCCAGTACTGAGGCAAGATTCTTTGGAGTTCTCTTTGCCAAAGCCCAGCGGACAAGGACGTTTTCTAAACTGTGTGTTTAGAACAGCCACTGTCCTTGCCCCATGTGAACTCTGGGTATTGTTCCTTCTAGTCCTTCCAGGCAACTCTCTCCTCAGCCTTGGGAGAAAACTGCAGTAGATTAGCACTTCACTGAATCCTTGGAGCACCCTTTGAGAATCCTCCCAGCTTTTCTCTGTGCAGAGCTCTCCAGTGCTTGCCTCTCTAGAATGTTGTCCTGTAGACTCTGGCTGCTCTGTGCTTCCCGAATTCTCAGAGCTTTGTCTCCTGAGCTCAAGAGCTCCCCTGGGTACTACCTGGATCCCTTCTCTAGCTTCTGTCTAGCAGTCAATGAGCTGGGTAATTGTAGGTCTCCTGGCTCCTGTTTTTCTTCCTGTCTCAGGGATCATCACTGCCCTTTATTGTCTGATGTCTATTATCTTGAAACTCTGGTTTTCATCTGAGTCTTTAATATTTTATATGAGAGAATAAATCCAGTCGTCTACAAGACTCAATTTTCTAGAAATGAAAGTCTCTGTTTTCTCTGTCTCTGATTCTCTCTTTGAGACAGGGCCTCATGTAACCTGACCTCAAACATATCAGTAGCCATGATGACCTTAAATCTCTGTTTCTCTTGTCTCACCTCCTGAATGCTAGGATTACAGGCATATGCTACCATGTCTAGTTTATGTAGTGTTGGGGATCAAACTCAGGGCTTCATGTAGCTAGGCAAGTATTCCAACAACTAAGCTACAGCCCCAGCCCCAAGTCTCTAGTCTGTTTATTCATTATTGTCTTTTTGAGATGGGCTTGGAATCCACTATGTAATCAGTGATCCTTCTGTCTCAGACTCCCAAGTTCTGAGTTTTCAGGTGTAAGCCACCATGCCAGGTTTCTGTTCTTTTTAAAGACAGTTTTAAAAAGAATACTAAATATGTTATTTAATTTTCTCTTGTTACTTTTTTCCCCCTGTCTCAGCCATTCACTTTTACGGCCAGACCACATTCCTTGTCAAGACCTATAATTGCACATGATTCTTACTTTGAGTCTTATTAAACATTTGTATATCCCAGTACCAACTATCCTTCAATCCCTCATAACCCCTAATTCATGTATTTCACTTCTTTTTTAATGTGGTTCCTGGGGATCTAAACTCGGGTCCTCATGCTTGTGTGGCAGGCACTATATCAAATGAACCATGACCCCAGCTCATTTTTTTGTTTTCCGAGACAAGGTATTACTCTGTAGCCCAGGCTGGCTGGAACTCTCTACATGACCCAGCTGGCCTTGCTCATATAGGAATCCTCCTACCTCAGCCTCTCTTTCAACCTGTTATATTCCACATTTGATTCCAGGAAGTTATACTGGTAACAAAATACTCTAAGAACTTGACCATTATTGTGTCTACATTGTTACTGATCTTGATCTAAACCTCCTTCACCTCTCACCCACATTGTTGCAGGTTATCTGGGGACAACTTTGTATCTCTATAGTCTGCTTTCCATATAGCAGCCGGAATGATCCTTTCAGAACAGGACTCAAAGATATCATTCCTCTATTCAAAATCCTCTAAAAGCCTTGGTGTCCTTCAGTGTAAAAGCCAGTGTCTTTACAATGGCCCATGGGGGTCAACACCACCTGGCTGATTTTGACCCCATCACCTACTCCATTGTTTTGTTGTGGTTCCAGAGAGGCTCCCACTTCTAAGCTTTTGCAGTGGCTGTGACTTTATCCTGATATGTTCTTCCCCAGATGCCCCAGAGCTCACTTCGCTTCTCATTGAAATCTCTGCTCATGTATCACCCCCTTGAAAGGCCTAGGGAGACCACTCTAAGTAAACATGTCATGCTTCCTCAGCCCTGGATTCTGATAATTCTACCTCCATTATCTACTTTATTCTAGTTCATGCCACTTACTATCTTCTGTAATATGAAATAAATTCCTCATTTATTTTGTTCATTCTCCCCATTAGAGTATAAGCCCCACGAGGGCAGGATTTTTACCTGCTGCCTTCACTAGGACGTGAGCACACTTGACTGTTATGGCATGCAGGCTCTGTAATGTAAAACTTTCTGGAAGTCCTTCTGCCAGTGCTGAACCCTGCAGAGGTGCTTCATAGCATTCCTGGTTATGGTGGGATGGTTGCCCTAGAATTAGTGTCATGTAGTATCTTGACTGAATGTCCACGGATAGAAATATGCCAAGCAACACTGTAGGTGTTCAGGAAATATTTGTATGAAAGAATAGCAAACAATGAATTTACTGATTTTTTTCTTTCTTTCCTTTCCTCCCTCATTTCCTCCTTCCCTTTCTCCTTCCTCCTTTTCTTTCTTTATTTCTTGAGAGTTTCACTATATATCCTAGTTTGTTTCTTCATTGCTGTGACAAAACACTCTGACCACTACCAACTTGGGGAAGAAAGGGTTTATTTATCCTACATCTCCTGGGTCACAGTTCATCAGGGACCCCAAGGTAGGACCTCAGGGCAGGAACCTGGAGGCAGGAGCTGGAGCACAGGCCATGGAGGAACACTGCTTACTGGCTTTCTCCCCTGGCCCCTGCTCAGCCTGCTTTCTTATGCAACATAGGCCCAACTTCCCAGGGGTGGCACCACCCACAGTGGGCTGGGCCCTCCCACATCACTCAACAATCAAGAAGATGCCCCATAGACATGGCCACAGGCCAGTCCAATGAAGGAAATTCCCCAATTGAGGCTCCCTCAACCCAGGTGTGTCAAGTTGACACGAAAGCTGTCCAACACAATATATAAACCTAGACTAGCCTCAAATTCACTATCTTTCTGCCTCAGTCTCCTGAATACTGGGATTACAGGTGTGTGCCATCATACCCGGCCTAAGATTTTCTTCATGGTCAATACAAATGCTAGTTTTGTAAACATTCTATAAATGTTTAAAAATAATATTCTCTGAGATCACCAGACAGTGCCGAGTTCTGGCTCCCTCTGGCAGAGGGCCTGCAAATGCAGGGAACTGCCTGAGAGCACCCAGATCCTGCCTCCACATGGTAGTGAGCTTCGCCTAATTGTGCCATACCCATCCCCCTACCTGGGAATTCATGAGGCCCCTCTCAAGGCCCCAGGGCTGATCTGGCTTTGGTAGGCTAAGGCTGAGATCTTAGCACACAGCCCAAGAGGGTGGGTTTCGACCTCCATTGGTGTAGCAGCCCTAATTGTAGCAGACTGCCAGAGAATGCCGAGTTCTGGCCTCCCTCTGGTCTTCCTCTGGCAGAGGGCCTGACAACACAGGGGACTACCTGAGAACCCCCGGATCCTGCCTCCACATGGTGAAGAAAGCCTGAGTGTACCTGACTGGAACCTGAATCGGGCTTCTGTACGTACTCCTGAGTAGTTGATCTGAAGCCATCTGTTCCCTCCAAATTAAACCTGAGAGAACCTGAACCCTGTACCAACCAGCTTTACATAACCAATAAAGAAAGGATCTAGGCTCCCTGATAATACAAACAGAAGCACACTTCAACTTAATTCTCCTATCAGAATCATAAACAATAAAAGAAATTCATATGCCAAAATCACAATGAAAGAATAAATAAATGGAAAGAAAGCCAAAACACTATGTCCCCACAAAAATCCACCAATCCTGTAAAAGAGTTCTACAAGGAGAACCCCCTAGAAGTAACCCAGGACACTGAATTTAAAAGACCAACCGTAAACATAATCAAGGAATTCAAAGAATTTAAAGAACACACAAATAAACAAATTAAAAAACTAAAAGAAGATAAGGTTAAACTACTGAATTAATTCATAAAAGAGATAGAAACATAGACTAAAACTCAAACAGAAATGAAAAAGGAAGTGCAAAACTCAATAAGCCAACTTGAAACAACAGGGGAAAGCCTCACCACCAGAAATGAATGAAATGGAAAACAGAGCATCAACACTGGAGGATAAAGTTGAAGAATTGGACCACTCAAGCAAAGATTATGGAGAATTTAAAAAACACAGGAACAGAATATGCAAGAGATGTGGGACACCATGAAAAGACCAAATCTACGTATCATAGGAATAGAGGAAGGAGAAGAATTTCAGGTTAATGGTATTGAACAGATCTTAAACAGGATTATAGAAGATAATTTCCCGAAATTAGGAAAGACAGCTCCATAAAAATACAGGAAGCACATAAAACACCTAAAAGGCAGGATCAGAAAAGAAACTCCCCACAACATATCATACTAAAAACACTAACTGTACAGAACAGAGAGAGAATACTGAAAGCAGCAAAAGAAAAACAAGTCACATACAAAGGAAAGCCCATCAGAATTACAGCTGACTTATGAATGCAATTTTTGAAAGCCAGAAGACCCTGGACCAAGGTACTTCCAGTTCTAGATGACAATAGATGCCAGCCCAGAATATTTTACCCAGCAAAAGTATCTATTATATTTGATGGGGAAAGAAAAATCTTCCATGGCACAAATAGCCTTTCCACAAAACCAGCCTTTCAAAGAATACTTGAAGGAATACATGCCTGTACTTGAAGCAATACAGTGAGAGAAACAACTATACCCCAGGGGCCACAAAGGAAAATAAATAAAGGTATAATCTAGGAAACACAAAATTAGACAGAGAACACAAACAGCAATCAAAATGATGACAACCAATACACATCTTTCAATAATAACCTTAAATATCAATGGACTGAACTCCCTAGTCGAAAGACACAGGCTAACTGAATGGATTAAGAATCAAAATCCATATCTTTGCTGCCTGCAAGAAGCCCATCTCACCTTCAAGGGCAGGCACTACCTTAAGGTAAAAGGATATTGGACTAAGAAACAAGCAAGGGTTGCAATTCTAATATCTGACAAAATAGACTTCAAAGTAAAACAAATCAAAAGAGATAAAGATGGTCACTTCATTCTGATCAAAGGAACAGTTAATGAAGAAGATATTACAATCCTTAACATATATGCACCAAACTCTGGTGCACACAAATTCATAAAAACAACTCTACAGGACTTTAACGCACAGATTAACTCCAACTCAGTAATAGTAGAGGACTTCAGTACCCCACTGTTTTCATTAGGTAGGTCAACTGGACAAAGAATAAACAGAGAGACGTCTGAATTAAATGATACCATACATCAAATGGACCTAACAGACATCTTTTGAATATTCCACCCAAGCACCAAAGAATACACTTTCTACTCAGCACCCCATAGAACTTTTTCAAAAATTGACCACATACTGGGCCACAACACAAACCTCAACAAATACACAAAAATTGAAATAATTCCATGCATTCTTTCAGACTACAATGCAATAAAGCTCAAAATCAACATTGGACAAAGCCCTAATCACTACATGAACTCATGGCAATTGAACAACACACTCCTAAACAATGAGCGGGTCAAAGGAAAAATTAAGAAAGAAATAAAAGCATTCCTGGAATTCACCAAAAAGAGGAGAAATTAAGAAAGAAATAAAAGTATTCCTGGAGCTAAATGAAAAGGACAATACAACACAACAAAACCTCTGGGATACATTGAAAGCAGTCCTGAGAGGGAAGGTTATAGCTTTAAGTGCTTACATTAAAAAATCAGAAAGAACACAAATGACTTAACATTGCAACTCAAGACACTTGGAAAGCAACAACAAAAATCAGAGCAGAAATTAATGAAATAGAAACAAAGAAAACAATACAAAGAATTAATGACTCTAAGAGCTGGTTCTTTGAAAAGCTAAACAAGATAGACAGATCCTTAGCCAGTTAACTAAAAGAAAGAAAGAGCAAATCCAAATCAACAAAATCGGAGATGAAAGGGAAAACATCACAGCAGACACCCAAAAGATCCAGACCATTATAAGAGAATATTTAAAATCTTATGTGCTACTAAATTTGAAAGTCTGAAAGAAATGGATGGATATCTAAAATCACGGGAACCTCCAAAGTTAAACCAAGAAGACATCAACAGTTTAAACAGACCCAACATATAAGGAAATTGAAACAGTAAAACAAAGCCTCCCAACTGAAAAAAGCCCAGGCCCAGATGGACTGACAGCAGAATTCTACCAGACATTTAAAGAAGACCTCCAATCAATACTACTTAAATTATTAAAAAGCTAGAAACAGAGGGAGAACTCCCAAATTCCTTCTATGAGGCCATCATCACTCTAATACCCAACCAGGTAAAGATACAACCAAAAAAGAAAACTATAGAACCATATTCTTAATTAGCATAGATGCAAAAATTCTGAACAAAATACTTGCAAACAGCGTACAGACACACTTCAGAAAGATCATTCACCATGATCAAGTAAGCTTTATCCCAGAGATGCAGGGATGGTTCAATATACGCAAGTCAATAAATGTCATTAATCATATAAATGGATTCAAAGACAAAAACCACATTGTCATCTCAATAGATGCAGAAAAGGCTTTTGACAAAATTCAACATGTGTTTAAGTTCAATGTCCTAGAGGGAATTGGACTAGAGGGAACATACCTCAACATAATTAAAGCCATATATAACAAACCCACAGCCAACATCATTCTAAATGGAGAAAAGCTGAAAGCATTCCCGTTAAAATCAGGAACCAGACAAGGACGTCCACTATCTCCACTCCTTTTTAACACAGTGCTTGAAACTCTTGCTAGAGAAGTAAGACAGGAGAAGGAAATTAAAGGTGTACTAATTGGAAAACAAGAGTTAGGTCAAACTATCACTTTTTGCAGATGATATGATACTATACCTAAGAGAGACCCCAAAGTTCCACCAGAAAAGTCCTAGAACTGATCAACACTTTCAGTAGGGTGGCAGGTTATAAAATCAATCTACAAAATTCAGTAGCCTTTCTATATACCAATCACAAGCAATTGGAGAAAGAATACAGGGAAATGCTCCCATTCACAATTGCTGCAAAAAAAAATCTTGGAATAAATTTGACCAAAGATACAAAAGATCTCTACAATGAAAATTTTAAATCATTAAAGAAAGAGATTGAGGAAGACACCAGGAGATGAAAGGACCTCCCATGCCTCCCATGCTCATGGATTGGAAGAATTAATATTGTGAAAATTACCATCCTACAAATAGCAATATATAGATTCAGTGCAATTCCAATCAAAATCCCTGTGACATACTTCACAGAATTAGAAAAAACTATCCTTAAGTTCATATGGAAGCACAAAGACCCCGGATAGCCAATGCAACCCTGAGCACAAAGAGCAAGCCTGGATGGATTACTGTAACAGATCTCAAAGTATACTACAGAGCTGTAGTCCTAAAAACAGCATGGTACTGGCACAAAAATAGACACATAGTTCAATGGAACATCACTGAAAATCCAAACCCAGGTACATGCAATTTCAGCCACCTGATATTTGACAAAGGTACCAAGAACACACAATGGAGGAAAGACAGCATCTTCAACAAATGGTGCTGGCAAAACTGGATCTCCACCTGTAGAAGAATGAAACTAGATCCTTATATTTCACCTTGCACAAAAGTCAACTCCAAATGGATCAGACACCTCAGTTTGAAATTGGAAACCCTGAAACTATTACAGGAAAATATTGGTAGTAACTTACAAGATATAGGTGTTGGAAAGGATTTTCTAAATCGGACAGAAGTTGCTCAGGAATTAAGGTCAGCAATTAACAAGTGGAAGATGGGCTAAAGATCTAAACAGAGAGTTCTCAAAGGAAGAAATAAAGATGGCTAAGAAACATCTTAAAAAGTGTTCAATATTGTTAGTAATTAGGGAAATGCAAATTAAAACCACCCTAAGGTATCACCTTACCCCAATCAGACTGGCTAGGGTCAAGAGAACAAATGATACCAAATGCTGGTGAGGATGTGCAGAAAGGGGAATGCTCATGCACTACTGGTGGGATTGCAAACTTGTGCAGCCTCTATGGAAAACAGTGTGGAGAACTCTTGAAAAACTAAAAATGAACCTACCACATGATCCAGTTATACCACTCCTTGGTATATACCCAAAGGACTCATCCTATTGTTGAGACACTTATACAACCATGTTTGCTGCTGCTCTTTTCACAATAGCTAAAAAATGGAAGCAACCTAAGTGCCCCTCAACTGACAAGTGGATAATGAAAATGTGGTATATTTGCACAATAGAGTTCTATTTAGCAGTAAAGAAAGATGAAATAATGAAATTTGCAGGTAAATGGATGGATCTAGAAACTGTTGTACTAAGGGAAGTACCACAGACTCAGAAAAACAAATGACATGTTCTCCCTCATATGTGGATCCGAGCACCAAATCCTTTTAAATTCCAGCTCTTTTTAATAAAATGATGCTGTACAGCAGTCCCTTCTGCATGAAATAATTACCATCATCATGACTTCAGCTGAGCCTGATCGCTAAACATTGTCACAATTGGGCTTGTTGATGGCTGTGCTCATTCATTAAAGGAGGGCCAAGCAGGGTCATTGGACCCTCACCACATTATCCAGCCACTCTTCCCATCAACTGAATATAGTTTGACCCTAATCACACATGGCCTCCTGGATTTGGGGAGGGCTAAAGTATATAATCTGGGGAAGGCTAAGAAGAGAAGGCATGACTCGTGCTGGGTAAAGGCTTTCCAGTGTGCAAACCCTCAGGTCATACATACACCTCAGCAACCCCTCAGTTATCTCGGTAAGTAAGCTCAATGAATTCATTGGTTCCCCAGTAAAACTTTAATCAAACATTGGCTTGACACTAGAACCTTAAAAGGGAATAAGCATTGTTTAGCATGCCCAGAAAAAAGAAGCCTTACAGAAGATGGAAACTTTATTTGTTAATGCTATCATGTCTCATAATTATTAAAAAAAAGAAAATGAGAATGGAAAAGTTGTTAAAAGGATATGGAAATGGAGATATTTTTCAAAATAGACAGAAAAAATGAGAACGCCTAAGCGACTGATGAAAATCTGTGTAGGTTTGTAAAGATCTATAAGGATGAGACAAAAATAACATACACATAATCTTAAAATGTCTATGGTCATAGTTTAGTCAACTAGTTTAAGGATCAACTAGTTTAAATATATATCTAGTTAAGGTTTATCTGAGACTGTTTGGTTTTTATCCAAGCCTTATCTACATAGCGCATGATAATTAAAAATACCAGACTGGTGGAACTAACCTTATTGGATGTTTAACAGCCATAATTTGAGGCCTATACTAATGTCGTCAGAGGGACTTAAAGGGTAGTTTTTGCCCCTTGCCTTCCAATGTTGACTAAATTCCAGGGGACTATGAACAACTCTCAAAGTGTCCTGTAACTGTGGTGAGTCTCTGTCTTCTTGTTCAGGGAGGACATGGAGACCCCACGAGATGAACTTGAATAAGTGTCCAGTCTACAAAGAGGAGGGTCAACTCAGAGGAAACATCTTATTCATGCTTCCAAGTGAAACCAGACATGGTTGAGTAGGACCTTTGACTTATCTTCACATAGATGGAACTGGTAAAAGAAAGGAGCCAGGAGCTCCTTCCAAGCCCATGTGACCCCTGAGGAACAGATCCCCAAATGACCTTAAGGGTAAAAATAATTGAATTGGGCTCCTCCAAAGCCCATGTGACCCCTGAGGAACAGATCCTCAAATGACCTTAAGTGTGAAAATAAATTAATTTATTTGGGCCAACTGTATGGTCTTAAAACACCCAAAAGGAAAGTATAACCAAAGAGTAAAGTCATCAATAAACTTCTTTAAGCATTCAAGGGATTACACTTTCCAGATATTAGGCTTAAGTCTACATAAAAAGTTATTTAGACAATTATTTCCATTGATGATTTTGTTCCTAATCAGAAAGCACTGTTCAGGTGTAAGACTTCAAACATTGGTCTACAATACTGTAGTGCCCACCTGTACCTAAGGGAGACAACTTACTATTGTTCTAAAATGATGATAAAATTTGTTCCCTCCCCCATCTAGAAGCCTTTGAGAGGGAACTGACACTGATTCTAGCTACTCTAACAGCTATCAAAGTGCCTGAAAACAAATCTAGAGTCCAGCCTTGGAAGAGAAAAGAAAAATGAGGATGAACCCAATAGATGGATGCTTTTGGAAGCTCTTGTCAAGAAATTCCATGGACTCATATGAACATTAGAAAATATTTGCTCTGTTCTTTTTTCTAGTTCCCTGTCTACAACTTGTAATGCGAATTACTCTTGTCTTTGCTTCAACTTCACAGCTCCTATTCATGATTCAAGGACTTTCTTTTCCCCCTAGAGACAAGAGCTCTTCAATTTTGGAGTCTTTTAGATAGACCCACTGAAGGGGTACTCCAATTGCTTCACCCTGTGTCCTTGTTCAGCATGGAAGAATCCAGAGTGGTCTGTGTCTCAATTTCCTATTGGCAATTTGGGTAACCTCTTCAGAGGATGGTGTGATAAGAGTAGGAGATAGGAATTGGCTAGGTAGTTACGGTAAAAAGACCCCAAAGAAAACTAGCCAGTGTCTTAGATAAAAGTCAAAATGTCTTTGGACCTC
>NW_008349093.1:1328530-1329358 GCF_000622305.1 Nannospalax galili | reverse complement strand
GTGCACTCACATACATGCAGTCAATACACCCATACACATAAAATAAAAATAATAAATAAAATATTAAAAAATATATCAGAGAAGAAGAAAGTACATTAAGTTATCAGAAAAAAGTGATGGCGAGATATGGGAGGAGTTGGAGGGGAGGGAGTGGGCATTGATTTGATCAAAACACCTTATATGAGTGTACGAAATTCTCAATAAATTATTTATTTAAAAAAGTTATATTCTGAGCTGGGCATGCTGGCACATGCCTGTAGTCCCAGCTCTTGGGAGGCAGAGGCAGGCAGATCTCTGAGTTCAAGGCCAACATGGTCTACATAGTGAGTTCCAGGTCAGCTAGGCTACAGGGAAACCCTGTCTCAAAAAAACCAAAAGAAAAAAAAAAAAGAAAAAAAGGAGAAAAAAAATTATATTCTCTGATGTTGAGAGCAGATTTCTGGGGGAAGAACATGGTGGCTGACTATACAATTTGTTGTTCAATTATGACCTGCTTTGTGGTGAAGTAACTAAACAGGGCAAGAGTAGCACCAGGACTGCACTGGGCTAATCAGGGCAGAGTCAGCTACTTGCTAGTTCCAGTGCATGGTCTACGTAATTCAAGTCATCAACATATTTGCCTGCTTTCATCTGCTTGATGTACAAGCTTCTTGAGAGAATGTGTTAACATCTCAGTGACAAATGTGAATTTATCTGTTTTCATTCTGATATCTGTGCATTTCACTCCAGTCCTGGGTTGTTGGGTGCTCCTTGAATCTCTCTATCCTGCTCATTTTCTTCATTATGGAAAATTTAACTATATTATAATTTCATTGTTTCCCTTCTCAT
>NW_008349093.1:1327771-1328031 GCF_000622305.1 Nannospalax galili | reverse complement strand
TTTGGCTGTAAATTTTTAGGTTTACAGTTGAATTATTACAGTTATACAATATTGTACTCAGTATAAACACTATAAGACATAAAATTAAATGAGGTTTTAAACTTTAAAAAAGACCTCGATTTCATTATTAAAATACACATTTTCATACAGAAAAAATCATTAATACAATTGACACTAAGATGCACATGCATTTCTAATCTCTATGTATCTGATTATTACTAGTCACAGTCAGTTACTTTCTGAGCTCCTTGGCATCTGAG
>NW_008349093.1:1326766-1327439 GCF_000622305.1 Nannospalax galili | reverse complement strand
CATAGTCCCCTGGAACTAGTCAACCTAGGAGGGCAAGGAGCAAAAACTGTCCTTTATGTCCCTCTGACCAAATTATTATAGGCCTCAAAGTATGTCTGTTAAATACCCAAGAAGGTTAGTTCCACCAGTCTGCTATTTTTAATTACTGTGTGTTATGTAGCTAAATCTTGGGCAAAGACCAGTTGTTCTTAGATAAACCTTACCTAGACATACATTTCTTGATCTGCTATGTATAATTTGTCAGTAGGTTGTAGGAATAATATGGTTCCCTCTGGTTTTCAAAAATAGCTAGGTATTATTTATCTCTCGCATTGTCTAACCCCTCCATCATGGTTTCTCCAATTAAGATGTCCCCATTTTCCCCCTTTCTCCCTCTACTGAGTCTAGTCAGCCTATCTAGAGTCACTTGTTTTAGGAAGATCAGCTCTTCTTCACCTAGCAGCAATCAGTTGCTAACATTTCTTCAGATAAGATTGGGGTCTGCTGTTCATTTTTCCAGTTCTAGGCTGGGTTACTGTCTGGGAGCCCCTTTGGCCACCCTGGCCAACAACTCAAAATAACGTATCTCCTATCTGGCATTGTTGCTTTTTATGTAACCTTTAGCTATGCATATGGACTCTTAAGAAATTATATTGGCCCCTTTAATCTTTAGTTATACTTTCCTTTTGGGCGT
>NW_008349093.1:1321176-1326441 GCF_000622305.1 Nannospalax galili | reverse complement strand
CATAGTCCCCTGGAACTAGTCAACCTAGGAGGGCAAGGAGCAAAAACTGTCCTTTATGTCCCTCTGACCAAATTATTATAGGCCTCAAAGTATGTCTGTTAAATACCCAAGAAGGTTAGTTCCACCAGTCTGCCATTTTTAATTACTGTGTGTTATGTAGCTAAATCTTAGGCAAAGACCATTTGTTCTCAGATAAACCTTACCGAGACATATATTTCTTGATCTGCTATGTATAATTTGTCAGTACACTGTAGGAGTAATATGGTTCTCTCTGATTTTCAAAACTAGCTAGGCATTGTTTATCTCTCTCACTTATCAGGGTTTGGTTCTAGGATCCACATATGAGGGAGAACATATGTTGATTTTTTTTCTGAGTGTGTGTTACTTCACTTAGTATAACAGTTTCTAGTTCCATCCATTTACCTTCAAATTTTATGATCTCATCTTTCTTTACTGCTGAGTAAAAGTCCATCATACAAATGAACCACATTTTCATTATCCACTCGTCAATTGAGGGACACTTAAGTTGCTTCCATCTCTTAGCTATTGTGAAAAGAGTTTTTTAAGCTTAAAAAAAATACCCTTAGTTTATTTGTTCCAATGTTTTGTTTCAGATATGTGTGTTCTTCAGGCTGTTGACTTTGTTTGAGGTTGTAACTCTCAGGTGTCTGGTTAATTTTGCTCTGACCTTAGACTCCACTGGGGATAAATTGAGGGACACTTAAGTTGCTTCCATCTCTTAGCTATTGTGAAAAGAGTTTTTTAAGCTTAAAAAAAATACCCTTAGTTTATTTGTTCCAATGTTTTGTTTCAGATATGTGTGTTCTTCAGGCTGTTGACTTTGTTTGAGGTTGTAACTCTCAGGTGTCTGGTTAATTTTGCTCTGACCTTAGACTCCACTGGGGATATCAGATACTTTGTTTGGTAATATGGACTTTTAAAATGTTTTCATTTGCTTTTTGATTGCTGAATTAATTGCTTTGTAATCAGTAAATGTGAACTATTCATACATACTCTTTGAAATTTAGAGAGACTTGTTTTAAGATCTCCATAATATGCAGTCAATTTTTATGGAAGCTCAACAAGAAGCTGACAATAATGTGTGTTCTCTAATTGCTGGGGTAAGCATTCTAAAAATTTCTACAAGACAAAGCTTATTCATGTATTACCCAAATCATCTTTAACTTACATTTGTTCAGTCTTTTCGATAACTGAGAGATATTAAGTATCCCATTATGACGCTGAATTCATTAATACAAACAATATGGGTTGTTACATTTTAAAGATAGATCACTAGTTGCATACAAGTGAGAATTGTTTTCACTAGTTGCATACAAGTGAGAATTGTTTTATTTTTGTGAGTATGAAGACTTTTATCATGAGTGTTATTTTAACTGATACTAATTTTCTTGCTAAATTGCATATTGCATGATATTAATATAGAGACAGCTATCAGATATGTCAGTTAATATTTGTATGGGTATATTTTACCCATCTTTACTTTAAAATTTTCAGAGTTCCAATATTTTGAGTGTGTCTCTTTAAAACAGTACTTATTTGTTATCCAAAAAGAAAAGTTCATTCTTGTAATTACTAAGTATTATCAATTTCCCTTCTTTGCATTATGAATTATTTACCCATATTTTCAATGCTTTGTCTTCCTTCCTTATCTATCTTTTTTGCTTACCATTTGTTTAATTTATCTATATTGTCTTGGAATTTGTGTACTTTTAAGACCACAACTATTATTTATTTATTTTTAGTGTGTGTGTGTGTGTGTGTGTGTGTGTGTGTGTGTGTGTGTAGGTCAGAGGACAACTTGAGGGGTCAGTTCTCTCCTTCCACCATGAGTCCCAGGGATGAAACTCAGGTTGTCAGGCTTGGCAACACAGCAACTGTACTTATCCGTTGAGGCATCTTGCAGCACCCCTTTTGTTTTCTTTATATGCATGTGTGTGTGTGCTTGTGTAAGTGTGTACCAGCTGTGTGTGTGCTTGTGTGTGTACCAGCTGTGTGTGCTTATGTAAGTGTGTACCAGCTGTGTGTGTGCTTGTGTAAGTGTGTACCAGCTGTGTGTGTGCTTTTGTGTGTACCAGATGTGTGTGTGTGCTTGTGTAAGTGTGTACCAGCTGTGTGGGGGTGCGCTCAGGGGCAGAAGAAAGCGTTGGATCTCCTGGAGCTAGAGTTATAGGCAGTTTGAGCCATTCTACGTGAGCTCTGGGAATCAAATTCAAGTGAGCTGCCCCTTGTGGGTGCTGAGAACCAAACTTGGGTCATCTGGAAGAACAGGAAGTGCTCATAACTGCTGAGCCATCTCCATAGCCCCTTCCTCTGTTTTTATTCTGTAGTCCAGGCTAACCTAGAATTTTCTATGTAACCCAGAATGGCCTTGAACTTGCAACAATTTTCTAACATCAAATCCTCAAGTTCTGGGGTTACAGATGTGTGTCACTGAGCCCAGGTTACTTTACTGTTTTTAATGATTTCTTTTTTTAGCTTTAAAAATGTAATATTTTTATTAATTCCTTAAGAATGTCATACATGTGGTCCAGGTGTGGCAGCACATGCCTTTCTTTAGTCCTAGCTCTTGGGAGGCAGAGGCAGGCAGATCTCTGTGAAGTGGAGGCCACCTAGACTACCCTACCTAGTGAATTCTAGGCCAGCTGGGGCTACAGGGAGATCCTGTCTCAAAAACAAACAAATAAACAAACAAAAACAAAACAAAACAAAGCAAAAACAACCCCCCCAAAAAAAACAAGCAGACAAAAAATTCAAACATTCATACAATGTATTTTTTTTATCACATCCATACCTACTCCTCCCTATAACTCCTCTCAGACCCACTCCCCAGCTCCCACCTCCTCCCAACTTCCTGTCTTCTTTTTGTTGTTGTTTTTGCAACCCACCCAGTCCAATTTGTGCTGCCCATAAACCCATGAGTATGGGGCCATCCACTGGAGCATGGTTAACTTGCCAGGGCTCACGCCCATAAAGAAAATTGAGTCTCCTTCCCCAAGAAGTCATCAACTGCCAGTAACTCCTCAGCTAGGGCTGGGGGCTCATCACTGCTCCCCTCCATGCTGGAATGATTGGCTTGGTCCTGTGCAGTCAAGCACAGCTGCTGCGATTTTCATGAATACAGAGGTTCTGTCTTGTCAAGAAGACAGTTTTGCTCTGGTCCTCCCTGACCTCTGGCTTTTAGAGTCTTTCTGCCTTCTCTTCCAAAATGGTCCCTGAGCCTTGGGGGAAGAGGTGTGATATAGGTGTCCCATATGTAGTTGAGTACTTTGCACACATTTATTCTCTGCACTTTGACCAGTTGTGAATTTCTGTGTTAACCCCTATCCACCACACAAAGAAATGTCTCTTATGAAGTAATCTTCAGTAATCTATCTGTATAGACATACAAATTTAGATGAAGTTTGATGCTAAGCAATGGCTTGATTATTTTTTGTTGTTGTTTTGAGACAGGGTCTCCCTGTAGCCCTAGCTGGCCTGGAACTCACTATGTTGACCAAGCTGGCTTTGATCTCACAGAGATCTACTTGCCTCTGCCTCCTGAGTGCTGGGATTAAAGGCATGCTCCACCATGTCTGACTTTTTAAAGGCTTAATTTTTAATAGTAGCTCTTAATTAGATATATTTAGCTTAAAATCTTTAAAATAATTAAACACTTATCATTATCCTGAAAAATGTATTTCACCTTAATTCTTCTTGTCTTTGTCTTTTCCCATGTTAGTGATCTATGCAGCATCTTTATAATTTTGAACCCTTCAAATTATATATTGTTGTTGTTGTTTTATACAGGCAATATTTGTGTGGTTTCAGCCACATGTTTTGCTGATCTTTTCTCCTTTTGCCTTTTTATAAAATAGTTTCTTCTTCTTGAAGTATTTTTAGAATTTTGCTTTTTAAATTTTATTTTTGAGAATTTCATACATGAATATTGTATTTGCATTACTTCCATCCCTCCCAGTCCCCCTCCAACTCCCCCCATCCTCTCCACTCCCCTCAGTTTCTTGTCCTTTTCTTTTATTATTATTGTTACATATACATGCCCCCCCCACATAATGGGCTGTTTTCAATTACTGGTGCTCATATATATCTGTGTTTAGGGCTGCCCTAAATTTGAGATTAGATAACCTCTCAGAGAGCTAGTCTCTGGAGGAAACTGAATCTCCTTCCCTCAGCATCCATTGATTGCCTGTAGTTCTTCATCCTGAAGTTGGACCCTGTGAAATTTCCCCCATTCTCCTTGGCTTATCAACTGGCTTGTCATTATGCAGATCTTGTTAGATGACCACTCTGTGGAGATTTCATTTGTGCAACTTCCCTATCATGTCTAGAATGCATTAACTAGCTACAGGTGTCTTGTTCCTCTTGACTCTTTACATTCTTTCTTCCATGATGTTCTATGAGCCTTAGGTATAGAGGTTGCATTGTGGGTGTATCACTTAGGGCTGGACACCTCACAGCTACTTACTCTCTGTGCTTGACCAGTTGTGGAACTTTGTAATAGTCTCCATCTATTGCAAAAAGAAGCTTAGAGAGTGTTTTAGACGTTTTTGTAACCAAATGCATAGAGGTTTCTTTAGTGAAGATAGTTGATGACTCCAGCGTTTGGGAGACTGGAGACTGAGGCACGAGGAGTCTGAGTTCAAGGCCAGCCTGAGCTACATAAAAGCAAGACCTTGTCTCAAAAAAAGCCCTGCATATAGAATGCCTAGCTGCTCCAGCACCGTTTGTTGAAATGGTCATCCTTTCTCCTTTAGATTGCCTTGCTATCTTTGTTGAAAATCAGTTGTCCTAGTTTGGTTTCTATATTGCTGTGATAAAACACTGATCAAAACCAACTTGAGGGGGAAAGGGTTTGTATCATTTTACACTTCCAACCATAGTCCATCTTTAAAGGAAGTAGAGGCAGAACGATCAGAAGTTCAGGCTCATTTTTAACTACATGGGGAGTTTGAAGCCAGCCTGAGCTGAAAACCTGTCTCAAAAAATAATCATTTAACATTTAGTTAAAATTTAAATAATTATATCTGTCAAAATATGTGTAGGAGTTGGTACTATAAGCTACAAAATAGGCAGGAGAGAATTCAAAGAGGATCTAATTGATTGAAGAGATGTGCTAGTCATTTTAACAGATAATTTGATATGAAAAATTCTTAACAATGGGGCTGGAGAGATAGTTCAGAGGTTAACGGCGTGTACTGCTTTCTGTTTTTAAATCCTTTTTTATTACAGAATTTTTGCATTTTTCAT
>NW_008349093.1:1278219-1321123 GCF_000622305.1 Nannospalax galili | reverse complement strand
TATATATATATATATATCTCCTATAGAGTATAATTTGTGTCCCCAAATGTCCTTCAGTATGGGTCTATTTACTGGAGTCTTATGAGAGTCCCATGCTTGAAAGAGACTGTCTCTGCCCCTCCCAGAAGCTATTGGTTGCCACAATTTCCTTAAGTGGGATTGGAGCTTCTTACCCACTTCTTCATGTCTATACTGGGATTTTGTCTGGTTTGAGTTTGCATGGGACTTGAGCATACTGGCACCTTTACTATGAGTTCATATGAGTAACTGACTAGCTATCTGGAAATAGCTACTCAGTTTCCTTGTGTTCATCAACTACCTCTGGTGCTTATAATCTGTTTGCCCCCTCTTCCATAATGATCCCTGGGCCTTGGGAGGCAGAAGTTTGATACAGGTGTTCTATTCAGGGATAAGCACTCTGAAGCCTTTTATTCTCTGCACATTGGCCAGTTGTGGGTTTCTGTGTTAATCATCATCTGCTACATAAAAACTTCTCTGGTGAGAGTTGAGAGATGCATTAACCTATGGTTATAACAATAAGTTATTAAGATGCAGTTTAATATGATAACTGTTTAGCAGAAAAGTAGTATTAGACTCTCCCCTATGTCCTATGATCTGTCTAACCTCAGGTTTCTAAGCCTGATAGCAATGTCAAGTATGAGCTCCATCCTAGAAAATGGAGCTTAAACTCAATTAAAGAGTGTTTGGTTATTCCTATCATATTTGTACTACTATTGTACCAGAGGGCATATCTTGTCAGACCAGTTGTTACTGTAGTTAACAGGATTCACACCCGGGTAAGAGTGATGATTTTTTTTTTCCTTTCAGTAGTATGATAGCGCCTTCCAGCACTATGAATGCTAGCCAGCAGTTATGAGACTCTGAAGTCAGCACCAGTTTGATTTCTCCTTCTTTGCTCTGTAGCTCATATGTATAGTGCCTTTAGCAATAGGGTCTTACCATCCAGTTCTGGTGGGTAACCAACAGCAGGAGCATGCCCAGTATTATTTGAGGGTCTATGGGGCCCCTGGTCACCAGCTTCTAGAGAGGGAGTCCATTTCTTTGATTGAAGTTTTTTTTTTTATTAGCCTATGATATCGAGAAAGGGCAATGTCCCCCTGTTGTAGGATAACTCCTTTTAATCTCTTTTTGTGATGTATATGTATATACTTCAAGAAGCTTCTATAATGGTAGGTTTTCACTGGATTTTTCTAAGGACTTTTAGTGTTACTTATCCCTCCCCATACTTCCTCCTCTGCCCTGCCGTCCCATCTCCAACCCATTTAATCTTCCCTAATGTTCCCCTTTGCTATGTACTGCTCTTGAAGCAGAACCAAGTTTGGCTCTCAGCAGCCATGTTGGGTGACTTATAACAACTTGCAACTCCAACTCCAGGGGATATGGTACGCTCTTCTGGACTCCACGGGCACCTGCTCTTACATGTGTACAAACCCACATGCACACACACATATACAAACAAAAATAAAATCTTAAAAAAATTACTAACAAAGCATGCATTTATTATCTAGGTTTTTGAAAACAAACAAGCCAAAAAGGACTCTTAAGTATTAGGAAGGTAAGAGGTACAGGGGAAATCCCTATACATGAAGGAGCAGAGTAAAAGGATGGAATCACTAAGATTTCACTCCTTAGAGGAAAGCTGCCTGAAACTGTCCATCTGATGCTAGTGTCACTGAGCTCAGAGGAAAAACCTTTTAGATTTGGGATCCAGAACTCTAAGGAGAGGGTCTAGCTGGCTTGTGACAATCTCTTGAGGATATGCAATGATACTTGCTGGGCTATACCTGAGAAACTTCACACTGAGTTTAGTGTTAATATGGGAAGGAGCTGGGGCTGCCTGGGTAAAGAAATGTTGCTAAAGGGATGCTCCCAGGAATGGGAAAGAGGCAGGAAGTCACAGAAGAGGGTCCCTTCTAAGTGCTCCATCCTTACATTTTGCTCTTAATGCCTCCTATTGGCAAAGCCTATCTGAGAACCTGCCGATAAGTCAGAAATAGGGTTTAGAGTTTCTTGGTTGCAGCGTCACAAAGAGAAATACAGAAGACTTAATAACTGGGATAAGCAGAGAGCAAAGGAAAGCAGGTACTAGGATATTTATAGCACAGAACACATGATTTCACAGCAGTTGAAATACTGACATCAGTATTAAATCAAAGCAAGTCTTACATAACAACTCCAAAATAGAAACAACTCAAAGAAGAAAACATGCATGAGAAAATTAGGGGAGATAATTCAGCAAATGCAGAACTGCATGTGGATCACAAAAACGAAGACACAACACAAATACGATCCTGCTGGCTGCCTAGTGCTTCTAGAGAGTTGAATTGGATTTTTCAAACATTTTCTTTACAAGTTCTTACTTAAAGTATCCATTCCTCTAAAAAATTGTCACTGAAGAGGGCTGGGGAGATGACTCAGTGGTGAGAGCTTACCTATCATACACAAGGCCTTGGCATCAACCCCCATTGTCAGAAAAGAGTACCATTGGAGCCAGGCATAATACTGCATATCTGTATTCTCTTACCATCTTTCTGCCCCATCTTCCAAAACATTTACTTAGCCTTGGTGGTAGAGAGTATGATGTCTCCTTTAGAGTTGAGTACTCTTCACAGTTGTGATTGAGGGAGTCTAATGCTTATCTCCCTCTAAGATGGACAGACATACTGTGCTTGACAGGGCCACTGTGTGAAATGATGACTCCAATATTCATGATTATGGTATGCATGGAAAATCTTTCTGGAAAGCACGTGTGAATTATTATTATTTATTCAGTTTTATATACGTGTTTGCATGTGTGTGCCTGCTTGTTCAAAGGTGCATCATGTGCGTGCAGGTATTGGTGGAGGCCAGAAGAGGGCATTGGATCCTCTGGAACTGGAGCTACAGGGAGGTGTGAGCCAGCTGATATGGGATCTGAGAACCAAACCTGGGTCCACTTCAAGAGCATCAAGTGGTCTTAACCACCAAGCCATCTGTCCAACCCCTCAAGTGTGAATTTTTTAAAAAAAGTGTCTTCTTTTTTTAGTATGTAAAATTTTTAAATAGCAATAACTGAATATACTTACAGGGTGAATGTGATGTTAAGATGAACCTGGAAGACATTATACTAAGTAAAGTATTTCAAACACAGAAAGACAAATAACTCATCTCATTTATGTGTGCAGTCTCAAGCAGTTGAATTGGAGTAGAGAGTAAAGTGGTCACCAGAAGTTGGAGGAGGGAGATGAGAAGAGAAAGGGTGCAAAGTTTCTGTTAGTCAGGAGGAATAAGTAATGATCTATTAAGGATGATAATGCATTGTATACCTAAAAACAGCTCAAAGAGCAGATTTTAAGTGTTTTCACCAGAAAAGCCCCAACTCTCTTCAGTGGAATTTCTTTCTTTCCTCAAATGACATTTTCCTGGTTCATTGGGCTGTTGTCATCTTGATCTTTTTCTTTTGTAGATATCATCACAAAACCAAATGAGAAGTACATTTCTCCTCCTTGGATTTGAGGCGTGATGGCTGCTACAGTTGAAGTCCCGCTTTCTTCTTCCGTATTGTAAGATTCCTTCTCCATTTGTGATAGTCTCACAGGCACTCCCTGGAGCATGGTGAAGGGCCTGGTGAGTCCGGGCAGCATAGCTGGCACTGAAATGGTCTTAGTTCTACTCCTTTTGTACTGGATGCCTTCTACAACCCTTGTCTGGCTGTTGTTTGAATGAGAGACATTGTATTTGATTAAAAACATAGAGCTAATTGGAGACTCTGATCTCTGTCTCTCTCTCTCTCTCTCCCCCTCTGTCTCTCTCTACCTCTCTCTCTCTCTCTCTCTCTCTCTCACACACACACACACACACACACACACACACACACAGTTCAGGAAGTTAAACTAGGTAGAGTCTCAATCCATTTTGAAATATACAAACAAAGAAAACAAAACAAGAAATTCATTTGACACTTGTTTTGGTCTTTGTGAAAGTTTTCACTTTTACTCCTTGGGGATGGTTCTGCTAGGCTGTCACCTGAAAACCTGGGGATACTTTATAGGGTTCTGATTCTCAGCCTCTTCGTTGCCACTTTCTTCTGATTTCCCCTACTCTCAGGTGGCCATTTTGAGCCAAATGCCTTGAGGAGAAAAGTTGAGTTGAGCATCTGACTCGTATCTCCATGTACCCATTCTCTTTGTGACCTAGGTCCAAGTTCATTGTATCTCTGATGTTTAAAAACATCTTTTTTTCTTTTTTATTAGTTTGGTGCATGCGTGTGTATGTGTATTTGCTTGTGCAGATAAGTATGTGCCATGCACATCTGTGTAGGTCAGAGAATAACTTTGGGGAGTCAGTTCTCATCTTCCACTTTGTTGAAGCCAGGTCCCTCTTGTTTATATTACTGCATTGTGTACTCTAGGCTAACTGGCTGTGAGCTTCCAAGTGATTCTCCTGTTTCTGCCTCCCATCTCAACACAGAAGTGCTGGGATTACAGATGTGTGCCACCACATCTGACTTTTAACATGGGTTCTGGTGATCAAACTCAGGTTGACAGGTGTGCAAGGTTAGCTTTTTTACCCACTAAACCGTAGCCCTGGCCTCGAAAAGGTCTTTTAAATTAACAACCATGTTCTGATGCTTTTAAAGGTGTTCTGGATGGTCTTAACTTACTATTTTATATAAACCATATCTTGAAGTAGAAACTAATCATCTTTTGAATTTAGTCCTTGTATGTTATTATTTCTAGAATTTCTTTCTGAACATTTTCCAAATTTTCTTTATTACTTTTATAGATTAGGATGTTATTTCTATTTTCTCTTTAATTAAATGCATGTTAGTGAGATATAATTATACAATACAGTACACAGTGAATTCTCATAATTGTGTATGCCTGTGAAGCCACTATCTAAGCAACATACAGAACATTGTCCTCTTGTTGCCCTTACGGCTAAGGGAATCTTCTCCTTTAGATGCACTGGTTTTTGTTATCTTTCTATGGGTTTTGTCTGTTTAGAACTTTACATAAATAGAATCATATGGTATTGATGATCAAAGTAATTTTTTCAAAAAATTTTTAAGATTCATTCACACAGTATTTCCTTTAATGTTTCCTACTGATGGGGGTGTGGGCTATTTCTAAGATTTGGTCACTATAAATGAAGCTACCGTGAACAGTTAGAAAAGGCTTTCTGTGGTCATGTGGTGTTCATTTTTACTTAGCTTTGTTCTGTATCTGATCATTTTAACTGCACTGTCTGAGATCTAATCTTTGCTTTTTTGTTTATCTTTTCATAGTGGTTTTTTTTCTTGTGTTTGGTCCTTTTGATTTGATCGTGTTTTGCTCACTGTGGGAATCCTGAGGGCCCGAGTCTTTTTCCCATTTGTGTCTGCAGGGTATCCAGTGTGATTCTGACTGAGAAGCACTTGAGATTAATTTTTCCCTGGGGATTCTCTGCATAGAAAGAGTATATTTCCAGACCCCTCTTGTGGGAGAGAAGGCTTGTTTATATACATTTCCAGGAAACTTGTGTTTTTAAATTTTAATTTAATTTTTAAAAATTAGCATGCCGCTAGATATGGTGGTGCACGCCTTTAATCCCAGCACTCGGGAAGCAGAGGAAGGTGGATCTCTGTGAGTTCAAGGCCAGCCTGGTCTACATAGTGAGTTCCAGGACAGCTGGGGCTACAGGGAGACCCTATCTCAAAAAGACAGAAAAAAAATTAGCGTACCAAGTATTAGACATAATAATGGCATTTTCAAACAAAGTGTATTTTAGTTGCTTCTCCCCATCTCCATCCCATCTCCCTTTGTGTCTCTCCTTCCAGTCTCCTTTCTGCTTTCATGTCACACGTATCCTTTTACAAGCCTCCAGGCCTCCTTGGCACCTTTTTTGCCCTCTCTTGGTTTCCTTATAGTTTTCTAGACTCTACCGATGTTTATACCCACTTACACACATGCATATATACATTACAAAGTAGGATTTGCAAATGAAAGAGACTATATGTAGTTATTGTCTTTCTGAGTTTGTGTCACCTTACTCAATATAATAGTTTTCAACTCCATCCATTTTCCTGAGACTATAATTTGACGGATAATGAAAACAATTACATCTCAAGTTATGTCCAGAGTTAGGTAAATTTCCAGGTTAGCTCCCCAAAATGATTTGTCCACAGGGACCCTTCCACGAGGGCATAGCTTATCACAGATCTTGGATCCGTGCAGAGGTCTCACTTCCATCCTCTACTTGGCATCTCAGAGCCTAGACTTTCCCAGGGAACTGTTAACACAGGGCTTCTCAGCTGAGAGCAGAAACCCCCAGGGCAGCCAAAGTTCTTTCATCCATCTCCTTTCAGTCCCCTTTAGACCTCGAGGGTTCTTTTAGTTTCATGAGATTAGCTATGTGTTTCCAAAGTTTATAAAGCTGGGTGTGGTGATGCATGCCTATAATCCTAGCACTTGGCAGGCTAAGACAGGAGTTCAAGCCTGGGCTACATAGGGGAGTCCCTGTCCCCAAACAGAGATTTATTTTGTCTGTCTGGTGCTGGTAAATAATTATAGTGGGTCCCTTTTCCGTACTGCTTGACTACCTTTTTGTCAGAAATTTGTTTTCATAGTGCCTCTGTTTCATACTTTCCTCTTTCTCTGTCCCCATTTGGGGAATGAGGACCAAGTCTGCTTACTCTGTATGCAAATCTGCTTTACGGACTGGCTTTTAGTATTTGCTTCTTTTTGGCCATATCTGTGGAGAAGAGATAGAGCTGTTTGTACCTCACATTGCCAACTTCAAGTGTTTGTGTAAAGATTTCTCCCTTGACGTGCTTCCCACTTTCACTGCATTTGAGTGGATAAGAGTAAGTTCTGGGATGCTCCTCTTTGTTGCCAAGCTAATAGATGTCTGACTTCTGTAGAAACAACAAGCTGCCCAAGGCTGGAGAGATGCTTGCCTGTTGCCTGCCTCTTCCCTTGAATTGGCTCATCATTAGGCAGTAGGGTGTTGCCTGTTGCCTAGTTTCACTGAAGATCAGTTTTCTTCCTGTGTTCATTCTTTGAGAAGGGAGGGTTGTGTGGAAATGTTTTTGTATGCCTCTCTCATTCCAGGTGGTCTGGTGACAAAGAAGAGTGCTCACCGAACTGCTTATGGCTGATGCCTTGGGCCAGGTGTGGGGAGATGTGCCTGTCAGTTCCCAGTTCTTTTCTGCAGTGATGTGCTGCCGTGCCTGTTCTAGTCCCTCCCCCTAACCATGCTTGTCTGTCTCCTTGGACAGACTAGAAGCTTCTTCAGGCAGGACTCTTCTGTCTGTGTACATACTGTGCTGGTACAAGTAAACACTCAAGAACTATTTGTTGACCGAATGGCTTTGGGATCACTTAGAAATGGAATTATATTTCATGTTTAGGGATCCAGATGTATGGGCTCTGGGTTCTCACCCCCACACATAAGGCGTGTCTTGGCTAAATTCCAATGACACACTGTTACAGAGTGAGCACTTCACCTGGATCCATAAGACCTGGATTTGTAGATTAAGTTCCTTTGCCTCTCTGTATTTTTGTCTTTGGTTCAGAAAATGGGGCTGTAGAATGGGACTGTAGAGATGGCTCCAGTGGTTAAGAACTCTGACTGCTCTTGCAGAGGACCCAGGTTCGATTCTTAGCACCCACATGGCTGATGACAACTGTTGGTAACTCTGGTTCCAGGGGATCCAACGCCCTCTTCTGATCTCTGTGGGCATTGCAGAACATGGGTGTACTTACACACGTGCAGGCAATACACTCATACACATAAAACAAAAATAAATAAATAAAAGTAAATAAAATGGAGCTGTGACAGGCGGCTTTGCCTGCATCATAGGGTGTGTAAGGATCCAGTGAGGCAGTGCATGTGAAAATGCTTTAGGATGAGCACTATCTCTCTTTATAGGTCCTATCATAGGAAAGGAAAGGCTGGATTTTGTTTCACAGGACTCTAGCAGTTCACTCATGTTCACCTAACTCTGCTCCCAGTCCGACTTGCCCTTCTGGGAAGCTGGAGGGCATCCCTGGCTGGATGATGCCAGGGAGTCAGCCCTTTGTGCCCTGGACCAAAAAGGTTATTGAGAACCTGCAGTGACCTGTGTAGCCACAGGGTGTCACTCTCGGCCTTCATATGATCTATCATCTCCAGCTCGTCAGTTTCCTCTTTGTCTCGGCCTTCCTTCTCAGCACTGAAGCCTGGCTAGTCTGGATTCCTAGTACCTGTTAAAGAATTCCTGGCAGCAATACTTGGAACTATCACAACCATCCATCTAGGCCTTCGTTTTTCAGTTATAAAGTACTTATGCAATTCTAATTTATTTTAATTTTCACCTGACAAGTGCATGACCAGAAATGACCAAAATGTTCATGCACTCAATTTCAGGACCAAAAGTCAGTAAAGTTTTAGAAGTCAGCAAATTTAAGATTAGTCATGCTAAGTCCCCTACTACTCACTCCCCAAGTATTTTGCGGTTAAAAAATATTTTAAAACCATTGCCTCAGGGTGACCCAGTTATTATAATAGCAAGACTAGGGAAAATAAATCTTAGACTTTATTGAAGTCCTCTAGATGGACAAAAGCAGTGAGTGCTCAGTTTAGCTTCGCCTTTCTGGACCTTTCTTGGGGATTTCCTCTGCTGATTATTCTCTTCTTTTTAAAAATCTCTTCAGTGTTCCTTCACTATTTTTTTTTTTTTTCCGGGTGTACTTGTTACTTTTTTGGTCCCACATGGTCTTTCTTTATATCATCCACCATCTCCTGGGACACTGGCCATGGCCTCTACTCTTTACAATCTATCACCCAGGCATTCAAAAATCTATGTGTCGTACTCAGACTTCTGTGTACTGTCATGTCTACTGGAGTGCCTGGAGGATATTGCTTTGTAAAATATAGCTCAGGTATTTACATAAGGGTATAGTTTCACAATTTTGTTAATTGTGTACAGTTGTTTAGTTAACTCCTTAATTAAGATATTTATAGCCTCTAATGGCTAGCCTTGGTTGTCATCTTGACTGGATGCCTAGAAAAATGGGTAAAGCATACTTCTGGGAGTGTCTATAAGGGCGTTTCCAGAAAAGATCGGTATTTGGGTCAGCAACCTGAGTGGGGAAGTTCTGCCCTGAATGAGGACCACTGTATCCAATCCACTGGTGGCCCAGCTGGATTGAACACAAAGAATGGAAAGCTCACATAGATACGCCCCACCTGACTTGAGTGGGTGCATTTTTAGAGTTTTTTTTGCTGCCACCTTTGTCATAGACATCAGGCTCCAGCTTCTTAGACCTTTGAACATGGAGTTGTACTTGCCCCTTTCTGGGGAACTGCTAGGCCTTCAGTCTCAGACTGGTGCTGAATCATTGGTCCTTCTGTTTTGATGCTTCTAGATCTTTCGTCTGAAAGCTACTGATCTCCTGGCTCTCTAGCATGTATATTGCCACTGTGGCATTGTCTAGCCTCTAGTCATATAAATACATTTTAAAAATCAGCTTTTATAATTATACACATGGGTATATTTATTTATTTCAGGGCCTGGAATAAACAATAGGGAATAGACTATTGTATCGGTTCTTTTACTTTGTAGGAAATATAGTCCTCTGACTAATACATTGACCTTAGAAAAATATTCTCTGTCTCTCTCTTTCTCTCTGTCTCTGTCTCTCTCTGTCTCTGTCTCTCTCTCTCTTTCCTCCATGTTCTCTGTGTTCTCTCTCAACCTAGCATTTTCTCTTGTTCCTTTGCATTCGATCCTCTATGGCCCTCAGCCCCACAGATCTGCTTTCTGTCACTGTGTTGTTTTACTTTTTCTGTAACTTCATCAAAATGGAATCCCATGGTATATATAATCTCTTGTCTTGACTTCCTTCACTTGGTCTAATCATCACCTTTGATGCCTGCAACAATCTTTTGTTCCAGGCTGCTCACATGATGGTGGTGGTACCTCTATTCATCCTGATATCCAAGCCAGAAAGCTAGCTGCCATCCTACCGAAGTCCTGTCTTTCCCCTCCAATTCCCCATGAGCAACTGGTCAGAAAGTTCTAAAAGTTTCTTCTCTTCCGTGTCTGAGTCTGCCCTCTTCTTCATTCTCAAGGTGACTTGTAATTCAGACTTCTTCTCTTCTTGCTTCTCCTGACTTGCCTCCACACAGGTCTTCTTCAGACTGTCCTCTTACAGCCACCAGTGTGACCTTTTAAAATGCAAATAATCTGATCCTACAACTCCCATACTCAGTTTTCCCCACTTCTTCTTAGCTTAGCGAATGAAACCTTCATGATTTCTGCTTGTCTTTCCCTTATTTTCTAGAATTTTCTCATGTGCTTGTGCTCAGCTATTGCTTGTGACTTTTTCTCAAACACCAAACTCAGTCTCCTTCCATTTTTCATGTGCTGTTTTCTCAACCTGAGACCTTTCTCCTCCTTCTCCATCAAGCTAGTTTCACTCACTCTTTAAGAGTTAACCCAGGTGGCTTCTGCTCTGCAGTGCTTCCCCTGGCCATAGTCCAGGCTGGGCCAGGTGTTCCCCTCATGCATTTACCATCTTTCATTTCTAGTCATACCAGTCTACTTTTCAACCTGTCCTTGTACTGGACTTAAAATTCCTTGAGTAGTATCCATGTTGTTTGAACAAATATATATGTTCTTGTTCCTAGCACAGGGCCAGGCACATTGGAGGTATGCCGTAGTTAATCCCGCTTGTCAGCTTGATTGGATTGAGAAATACTTAGGAGATTATCAAAGTATATCTCTGGAAGTATCTTTAGGGATATTTCCAGAGACAATTAGATCTTAAGGGTTCTGACTTAATAAATGGTTTAATCCATTGGTGGATTTAAATTTTGAATAGACTACTGGGGTGGGGGGTACAGCTGTGGAATGTGGGGCCTGGTTAGAGGAAGTGGATTAGTAGGGACATGGAGCTTTATCTTGTCCTGGCCCCTTTCTGTATAATCTTTGCTCTGTTGCCCATCTATCCCAAGGTGAAGGACCTCCTCCATCACATGCTCCTGCTGTGGTGATTTTCTGCCTAAGTCAAAATAAATTCTTCTTTCCTTACTATTTTGTCACAGTGACACAGAATCTAATATAAGGTGCCAGTGAATGTTTCCTGCATTGAGGGAGGATGAACAGAAAGACCTGAAATTTCAGGGAGATGGGCAGGGACATGGAACAGGAAGACCTGGGATAGAACACAAATATCTCTCATTTCATTTGACCTCAGTTATAGAAAAAGTCTCCCCTTTGAGAAAGGAGGGAAAGAGTTAGGATGGAGGAAAACCCATGTGGGGGAATGTGGTAGATATGGGAAAGTAAGTCCCAGTGTCTATCTTCAGCTCCAATAGTGAAAGTATCTGGCTGCCGAAGGCAGATTTCTCTCTCTCTCTCTCTCTCTCTCTCTCTCTCTCTCTCTCTCTCTCTCTTTCCATATGGAGGCTAGAAAACAACCTTCAATATCCTCCCTGGGGTGACACACACATCATTTTTATCAAGTCCTAAGGATATACCTATTCCCAGTGTGAGATTACAAATGCAACCCCCCATGCCTAGTTTTGACCTTTTTTTGTCTTTTTGAGACAGGGTCTCCCTGCGCCACCAGCTGGCCTGGTAGACCAGGCTGGTCTCCATCTCACAATGATCCACCTGCCTCTGCCTCCTGAGTGCCGGGATTAAAGGCATGGACCACTACACCTGACCACTTTGTCCTTTTTTAAATAGATTTTTAAATGTTCTCTTTCATATGTGGATTCTTGCTTTGAATCTTTAGGTATGTGTGTTTCAATTGGAAAATACATAGAGGTCAGAAAACTAGTTAGGGGCCATGGGGGGAGGGCTTCCTGGGAAGGGAGATAGAATGCAGTGATATAAATGGGGAGAGTGGAATAAAGGGATAGGAAGGGTTAAATGAGGTGAGGAATGGGAAGGCAGGATGGAGGAGGGAGTATGGGGAGGGATAAGTAACACTAAAGTCAAATGCAAGCTGATTGCTGTAGAAACTTCTTAAAACAGATACATATATAAATGGAGTTTAAATGGAATTATCCTATACTTGGGGGGGGGTAATGCCCCTATAAGGCACCACAGCTATGACATAGAGCCTGATGCCAGGAATGGGCTCCCTCTTTTGGAGTTGTTGATCAAGGAGGTACCATAGATCCTCAGACAATACTGGTTATTGCTCTTGGTTGTCCTTCAGAACTTGACAGTAAGATCTTATTGCTAAAGACACTACATATGTGAGTCATAGAACAAACATGGAGAAATCAAGCTGATATGGACCTCAAAGTTTCATCTCTACTGCCTAACTTTTGAAGTACTAGAAGCTGCTATGATTGTTATCATAAGAAAATAATCAGTCTTATCCATCGGTGAACCCTATGTGCTACAATAATAAGTAGCCTGGCATGATTTGTCCACTAGTGTAATAGTGGCACAAATGTTATGACAGTAACTGAACACTTTATGGTTGGATTTAAGGCTTGATCTTCAAGATGGAACCCATTCCTGACATCACTATCAGGGTTAAGAATCTCTGATTATACAGATCATAGACCCTAGGAGAGATCCTACTGCTACTTTTTGGCTAAATGTTTATAGTATTTGACTCCTAATGGCTTATCATTATACCCGTAGATAAGTGCATCTCCCAAGTCAGCAGAGAAGCTTCTTTTTATAGTAGATGGCAACTCTGGTTCCAGGAGATCTGATACCCTCTTCTGCCCTCTGCAAGCATCTCACACATGTAGCATGCTTCTGTTTCTCCTAGCTGCAAAATGAGGATGACAGCATGCACTCACTGCCCTCTTGGGAGGTCTTAGAATGCTACTAAGTGCCCAGCACTCTACCTGGCAGAGACAGAATGAATCTGCCGACAGATAGTTCCTTCCCTTATCTTCTCTGTGTTGAGTGTATATGGGGTCACCAAGGTCAGCCCCAGACCTGCTTCCAAGTGCAGACTCAAAAAACCCTTTCTGAATTAACATACCCAGTGGTGGTGGATGGCTCTGACTCTCACATGCTCTTAACTGCTGAGCCATCTCTCTAACCCCTATTAACTTTCTTAATAGGTAATTAATGTAGGAGTGTCCATCACCTTGTGGGCACTCACACTTTTGGTTATGTGGGCCTGGGATATATACAAAAGACAGCTGAGCAAGTCAGAGGAAGCAAGCCAGTAAGCAGTGTTCCTCGATAGTTTCTGCTTCAGTGGTGCAATAGTGGCATGGATATTATGGGAGTAATCAACCACTTTCTGATTGGATTTAAGGACCACTTCACAAGATTGAGCCCATACCTCACACAGATATCAGGGCCAAGAAGCTGTGACTAGACAGGTCACAGGCTGCAGGGGAGATCCTACTACTGTTGTCCTGCTGTATGACCATAACAAACAGACTCCTGATGACTTATTGTTATACCCATAGATTAATGCATCTCTCTTCTTGAAACAGATGGAGATTAACACAGAGACCCACAACTGGTCAACATGCAGAAAACTAAGAGACAGCAGAGCCCTATGCCCTAAATTGGACACTTATAGCATATATTTTCTTTCTTTCTTTCTTTTTTTGAAACAGGGTCTCCCTTTAGCCCAAGCTGGCCTGGAACTCACTATGTAGACCAGGCTGGCCTTGAACTCACAGAGATCCACCTGCCTCTGCCTCCCAAGTGCTGGGACTACAGGCATGTGCCACCATGCATGGCTTATATCACACCTTTTCTTCCCAAGGCTCAAGGATCAATGTGGGAGAAGGGGTGGGAAGATTATAAGAGCCAGAGGTACTATATGAATAGAAGGAAACCGTGTTTTCCAGATACAACAAGTCAGTTACACATATGAACCCACAGCCCTTGTCATAGCATGCCCAAAATCTGTATAAGCCCAAGCTGGGAAAAAGAAGCCCCAGGCCTAACTGAGGAACTTTTGACAACTGGTAGTTTCTGGGAGAGAGAGACTGCTTTCTTTAAGGGTGTGGTGCTGGAAAGGTTGGCTAGGCTTCAGAGGATGGAGCCACACCCAAGAACATTTGAGGAACAGAAATTCGACTTGATAGGCCTTAAAAAATAATAGAGGACATGAAGGGAGGGGAAGTGGAGAGATGGGGCTGGATCTGAGGGGAGAAGGGGGAGGAGGTCTGAATATGATTAAAATACATTGTATGAAATTCTCAAAGAATCAATAAAATATTATTAGAAAAATATTTTATTTATTTATATGAGTCTATGTACGTGTATACACATGGTGTGTGTGTGTGTGTGTGTGTGTGTGTGTGTGTGTGTGTGCGCCTGCAGAGGCCAGAACAGGGTGTCAGATCCCCTGGAGCTGGAGTTATAGGCATTTGTGAGCCACCCAATTTGGGTGCTGTGTACTGAACTCTGGTCCTCTGCAAGAGCAAGTACTCTTAACTTCTGAGCCGTCTCTCCAGCTCCCAGCTTTGTTGTTTGTTAACCAAAAAGTTAAAAAGGATTTTAGGTGTGAGAAAGCCAAGATGGAAAGAGATAATAAATGATGAGAAACAACAAAAATGAGAGAAGCACGCATTCTTCGATTTCTCTACAGGAGAGGCAGACTTCTGAATCTCTAACAGCGCTGACTTCACATCACACAGCTGGATGCGTCATGACTGTCATTTCTTACTGTGAACAGCGCTCTGTAGTTGTCACAGTAATTTCCCTCCCCTACCTATCTCCCAACCAGAGAAGTGGGTAGAGCTGATTTAATGAATCTCACTTAACCAATGTGCAGCTGAGGCTTGAGGAGATGGCATCACACAAGCACTAGAGCTGGAGTCTTCTTGTTTTTGGTGACTGTCTCTAAAATAAGACCTTGGCCTGAGCTGCCCACATCAGGTGTACCTAGAGATGATGTGCCTGAGAAAGCCTGTGGCTATTTGCAGATTCTACAATGAGACAAAAGAGACCCAAGAAAGAGCGTCCAGAAGCAGAAGCTACTGTCGAATGGAGAGCAATCTCCGAGTCAATGAAATGTTAGAACAATTTAGTATTAGATTAACAGGAGAGCTGTGCGTTCCCCAAAGTCTTAATGTCTTCCAGTTGCACAGCTGGGGCAGTTGGCCAAGGAAACTTTTGATTAGCTGGAGCTTTATGGCATGAAACATTTCCTGTGACAGGCTTTTTTGTTTTTTTTTTAAATGAAAGAGAAATGATTCTCAAAAGGGAAAAGGGGTAATCATAAGAAGAATGGATTTTCCCCCTCTCTTTAATAGATATTCTTGTGTTAAATGATGTTGAATCTTAATACCATACTGTCAATCTTAGCACAGAATGGAATGTCAGAGCTTTAGTTTTGAGTGGAAGATCATCATTTTCCTTAGTCTGTATAACCTAGAGTTTAAGAGTATGGGCTTGTCTGGGTTTAGCCTTACTGCGCCACTTCCCAGCTACAGGACTTAGCAATTGCTTCACCATTCTGTGCCTTGGGTCTGCTCTTACCTCACAGGCTTATTTAGAGTTAACTGATAAAGCCAACAGAAAGCACTTAGCATATTGTTGATAACAATAATGGAATAATCACACCTTTTACTTGTGTGTGGCTGGTTTTAATTGTTAAAAAATCTTTACATTTTGTTCTTATAGCAATATGATGATGTAGGCAGCTAGGTGGGGGCAGGATTTATTATTATTTTTTTTTTGACAAATGAAGATAGTACAGCTCAGAAAGTTCTGGTAGCTTAAGCTAGGTCACAAAGCTTATAAAATGTATCTCCCAGGTACCAGTTTACTCTGCTTTCTACCAGTTGTCCTGGTTAAGTTTCAGTTGTCAACTTGATATACCTAGGAAGAGGGACCCTCAACTGAGGAATTTATTGGCTTGTGGGCATATATCTGTGAGGCATATTCTTGATTGTTGTGTGATATGGGAGGGCCCAGCCTGCTGTGGGTGATTCTTGGTTTGTATAAGAAAGCAGGTTGAGCGCAGGCCAGAGGACCAAGCTAGTAAGCAGAGTGTTTCCATGGTCTGTGCTTCAGCTCCTGCCTCTAGGTTCCTGCCTTCAGCTCCTGTTTTGGACTTTGCTTGATGATGGACTGTGACATGGATGTGTGGGCCAAGTACCCTTTCTTCCCCAGGTTGGTTTTAGACATTGTTTTATCACAGCAATAGAAAGTAACTGGAACATCAGTCATTTATACAGATGATAGAATATGAAGTTATTGTTAGGGATTAAACAGTAGGTATTTTTGAGGAGGCTTTTTAGCCCTTCCTTCCTAGACTTTCTACTCTGGAGTTTTCTTTCATGGACTTCAATGTTAAGGAAGGCCTGAACATGCTACATGTTAAGTCCTATTTGTTGATTTTAAAAATGAAATCTTACTTCCATAAATTTATTCTTGGGATTGTTCCAAGAGATTCAAGTTTTAAGTGATTAGAGAGGGAGTTCATCCCGGTGCTCCAATAAATATTTGTTGCATACTCATGGTGTACCAGGAAATGTGCATAGTGATTTTGAATACAACTTCTCACTAAATCTTAATTCAAGAAAAATTTTTTAGCTAAATCTGCCTCTCAGGTGACAATATGCAATCTCAATCACATACTAGAAAACTGACCCAGTAATACAAAGAAAAGATAATAGAGTAGGAGCAAGCTGGATTTATGTAGGTAATCAAGGGCTATTTAACATTTAAAAATTGGTCAATGTATGCCAGGCATGGTGGCACACACCTTTAATCCCAGCACTTTGGAGGCAGAGGCAGATGGATCTTTGTGAGTTCAGGGCCAGCCTGGTCTACATAGCTAGTTCCAGGCCATCCAAGGGCCACATAATGAGATTCTGTCTCAAAAAAAAAAAAAAAAATTGGAGATGGACTGACAGTGCAGGCCTATAATCTCAGCCATGGGTGAGGGAGAGTTAGACTTCTTTAAGGAAGTGATACTAGATAGGTTGTCCAGGCTCTAGTGGATGAACTCATACTGAGGGACGTCTGGGGACATAAACCTGAAACAATAAGCCTTAACATATATGACAGAATGCACGAAATTCAGTGGGAGGGCTATGGGAGTATGCAGATATGGGAAGGGTTCTAAATATGATTAAGACATATTGTATGAAATGCACAAAAATTAGATAAATAGAAAAAAGAAAATAATTGGCCAATGCAATTTACCAAATTAATAATAGAGACAAATCATATAACCAATTTGATACCTGAAATAAAACATTTGATTAAAATTCTTCTATTCACTATTTTTTTAAGGTCTTGGTGTAGTAAATGGCATTGCAGAGGTGTATTCCTGGGAGGGGCAGTAGAATGCAGTGATGTGAAGGGGGAAAGGGGACCATCAGAGTAGGAAGGGTTAAATAGGGTGTGGAAAAAGAGAGCAGGGTAGAGGAGGGAGCATGGGGGAGGAATAAGTAACATTAAAGGCCTTTAGAAAAAGTCACAGGGAAACCTACCATTATAGAAGCTTCTTATAATATATACATATACATTATAAAAGAGGTTAAAAGTGGTTACCCTATAGCAGGGGGAATTGTCCCTTCTATACATCATGGGCTAAAAAACTCCTCTCAGTGTCAAGAATAAACTCCCTCTCTAAGCTGTTGACTGGGCATCCCATGGATCCTCAAACAATACCGGCCATTGCCCTTTCTTTTGGTTACCCACTGTATTAGTTACTTTTCTGTTGCTGTGAATAGAAACATCATGACCAAGGGAACTTATAAAAGGAAGAGTTTATTTAGGTTATGGTTCCAAAGGGGCAAGAGTCCATCATGGCAGGAAGGCATGGTGGCAGAGGTGGCTGGAGTAGGAGCAGAAGCTAAGTGCTTACATCTTCAAGCAAGCACAGGAAGCAGAGCTGGAAATCTGGCAAGGCTTAAGAACTCTGTAAGCCTGCCCCCAGTGATGTGCTTCATCCAACATGGCCACACCTTCCAAGACAGCAGCACCAACTGGGGACAAAATGTTCAAATACTTGGAGCCTATCAGGGACATTCTCATTCAAACCAACATACCCACCAAAACTGGATGGTCAGACCCTATTGCTGAAGACACTATATATATATGAGCTATAGGACAAACAAGGAGAAATCAAGCTGATGCT
Source organism: Nannospalax galili (assembly GCF_000622305.1). Lineage (NCBI taxonomy): Eukaryota > Metazoa > Chordata > Mammalia > Rodentia > Spalacidae > Nannospalax > Nannospalax galili. The sequence goes on along the minus strand of NW_008349093.1, from coordinate 1,303,058 downwards.
AACTTCAGAGCCTCGTATCTACTGGTTAGCATTCATAGTGCTAGACGGTGCTATGCATGCTGCTGGAAGGAAAAGAAATCATCAACCTTACTCAGGTGTGAATCATGTGAACGACAATAACAACTGGCCTGGCAAGATATGCTCACTGGTGCAAAGTGGCATAAATAGGATGGAGTAACCAACCACTATTTAATAAGGATTTAAGGATGGAGCCCATACCTATTATCAGGCTTGGGAACCTGAGACTAGACAGGTCACAGGACATAGGGGAGAACCTAATATTAGTTTTCTACTAAGTAGTTGTCATATTAAATTGACTTCTAATGACTTACTGTCATTCTCATAGATTAATGCATCTCTCAAATCTCAAGAAGTTTCCTTATGCAGCAGATGGTGATTAATACAGCGCCTCACAAATGGCCAATGTGCAGAGAACAAGAGGCTGCAGAGTGCTTATCCCTGAATAGGACTCCTGTATCAAACTTCTGCCTCCCAAGGCTCAGGGGTCAGTATGGAAGAGGGTGTGGGAAAGATAGTAAGAGCCAGAGGTGGTGGGTGACGACAAGGAAATGGAGGTTTTCAGACAACTAATCAGCTACTCGTATGAACTCTCAGCAATGGTGACAGCATGCACAAACCCCATACAAGTTCAAACCAGACAAAATCCTAACATAGACATGATGAAGTGGTTAAGAAACCCCAACTTAATCTAAGGAAATTACGGCAACAGATGGCTACTGGAAGGGGGAGAGACAGTCTCTTTTAAGCATGGGACTCTTGGCAAGTTAACCAAGGCTCCAATGAATGGACCCACACTGAAAGACATTTGGGGATGCATATTAGACTCTATAGGCCTTATTATGTGTATATATTAGTGTACATTAAATTTGGCAAGGGGCAGTAAGGGGAGGTATGGATGGGGGGACCTAAATATCATCAGTTATATTGTATGAAAAGCGTGAAAATTCAACAAAAAGCAAAAAATAATCTTGACTCACTAGAAATAAAGGAAACTTCCTTATTCTGATTGCAGAGGTTTATTAAAAATAATAAAAATGTTGAAACTGTGTTCTTGATAAGATTAGAAAGGATATAATGATACTCCCCCAACACCATTTCTCATTGACAATGGACCTGAAGTTCTAGCTAGGGAATTAACTCAAGAAGAAAGCAAGGTAAAATGAGTTGAAAAGAAGAAACAGCACTCATTATTAGTAGGTGGTGTGATTGTACGCATAGGAAGTACAGAGGATTTCACGGATGTAGGATCTGAATTATCAGACTAAGTTTTCCAGGTCTTTGGGTCCATGGTCAGTTGTCAATAGGCACAAAGAATTAGAAAGCGGATTTTAAAAAATATACCATTTATAATAATGTCTCAGAGCATAAAATGTCAGGAATCTGTCTGAAGAGATTCATGAAAAACCTCTGCATAAGGTCCCCCACTTCACTTCCCTGTTTTCTAAGCACAGTGTACCTGAGAGAGGTCTATCCAGCTATATTGCACTAGTACCAAAACTTCCAGTCTTTTACAAAATAGGGAGATGTATCACTTGGTCACTTGAAGATGTCACACTTCACTTCTTTTAGCCCTTCCAATTTTCAGCTCCTTGACTTTACCCCAACAACTAGAGTCATTTCATTCCTCCGAATTCAGGTCTTAGCCGTGATTTAGGGTGCAATTTAGTTTGCTTCTTCATGATACCGTTTTCCCTGCATAGCTTTCAGCTTCCTCCTTGTTACTGTCAGTTGTCACTTCCATCTTCCAAGGTCATTCTGATGGATATCCTTGTCTGCTGTCGTCTTTCTCCCCTTCATCCTTATGGATTCCCACTCTAAAACCTTACTGTCTTTTACTGTTGTTTTATTAATGTGGTAGAAAGAAGCACAGATACATGCATGAATTTAATCTACCGTACTTACCCAGAAGTTCTACACAAAATTATGAAAAGCAAAGCAACAAGACAGTATTTATTGTGAGTGTGTCCCTTACACATCGCCTAACCCTGTCCTACACCCTGCCCACTTCACGGGGCTTTGTGACGAGCTTCTTCTCATGGGCATTTGAGTTCATTGCTGCTGGATCACGGATCTCTGGGGTTCAATTCAGCCTTGAAAGCCTGTCATCACATTGTCTCCCAGAAGTGTCCATGCCTGAAAGATTTGGGTTTGACTGACAAAAAGAAGACAGCAATCCTTAAACTCCAGCCCCCCGCCCCCATTCATTCATGAGTCTTTTGGGGCTTGACTTAACATAGAGCAGCTTGAGCAATGCCATTAATTAAAGTATGTTCTAATTGATTAGATAATCCCTAGGTAGCTTAAGTTTAAAGGAGGGAGAAACAAGGGAAATAGGAATAGATGCAGAAATGTAACTTGGAAATGCTTACTGCTTCTTTCAGACTCATTCTTACTCTAAAACACCTAACTGGGTTGACCTAGCTTGAAGGTAAACAAACGGCTCTTCTCCTCACACCATCTACCCTTGACTTTCCTCTACCCTGATGAACCCAGTGTCTGCTGCCTGTGAGCTCTAGAGTAAGTACTGTGATCAATAACAGGAAGCCTGTGCTCGCATTATGCTGCCACCCCCAGTGCAGGACCCCAGACATGCTCCTTTGCTCCCCTGTGCTTGGTTTCCTTGTCTTTAATGACCAACCCAAAAGGAATGGCCACCTCATGGGGCTTTTCTGAGAACTATCTGTTAGTATGTCAAAGTACTTAGAACCTGTGCAACCAAATATTAGCATGCAAACCATGTTAGCTATTGTTATGATTCTGTGTGCTTCTCTGCAAATGAAATTGAAGGACACAGCTGCTATATTGGAGAGCATGCCATCTACATGAATGGACAAGACAGTGTGCCAGAGCACAGGCCATTCTCTGGACAAAGAGGGACATTCACTAGTTGGTGGGTGTGGTCGTGGAGTGGGTGAGAAGAGGACATTTGGAAAATTATTCTAGAGCAGGTGATGCTCTTGAGATGAGCTCACTTGGGGAGAATGAGTTAACTATCAAAAGAATATAAACATCATGAAGACAGCAACTCATCTTAAGGGGCTAGAATGATGCCTCCAACACAATAGATGTTCATTAAATATTTGTTGTGTGAAGGAGCAAGTGATAAATTAGAGGGGTAGCCATGGGAGGGTAAGTCAGAATAGTGTGTGGACAGGCACATGGCTCAGAGAGTATTTGGTATATATGGGGAGAAGGGTAAGGGTGAAGCATAATTAGAACCTGGAGTTGGGATCAGAGGATTGGAGACTGGAGATGAGGCAGTTCCAGGACTAATGGGAGCATGGCACGTGTGTTTCATAAGACACAGAACTAGGAACTGATACCAGAGGAACCTGGGCCCCAGACTGTCATTGTCTGAGACATCATATCTGTTGCAATACAATCCCAAGTTTACATTTTATAATGTGCAAAAACAATGAAGCACTTTCTCATGTATTCTCTCATTTCTGAATCACAATATCTTGTCTAGTTGGTGATATTCCCATTTTATTATAGGAAAACTGAGGATCTCAGAGATAATAAGATTTTCTGAAGTTATTCCATTACTGTTACAAACTAGGAATCTGGACTTTGGGCTAGTACTCTTCTCTCATGCAACAGTGATCATATTTATCTACATCTCATAGAGGGCATAGCGGCTCGTTGATTTTGGTTGTTGTTGCTACAACACAGGTGCATGGTATGCTGAGTTGTCTGAGCATGAACACTCAATGTAACTCCTTAGGTAAAGCAGTAGCAGCAATACCCTTGATCATAAAAGTTCCTCTGTCCCCTGCTCTGCTCTCAATTCCCCTCTCTTCTCCAGGGCTAATTAGTCTCCTGACTTTACAGCAACCAATTTCTTTCTTGTTTTCACATCTATGAATGCACACACTTTTTTGTGATCAAATACTCACCTATAACCTGGGTCTTTTTCTATCTACCTCTAAACTCCTTGAGGGACTGCTTCTGTGGCATGATCCATAGTTATTGTTGATTGGATGTTTAGTAATTCTCTCCCAAGAGCCCTGCTGGAAATATAAAACAGTATCTGTCTTCAAGTTGGAATAGCTTTATGGTCACTACTTTAATAATTTGTAGAATTATTTTATATAATTTTGTCTGTATATATGTGTGTATACATGGTGTATGGAGGCCAGAGGTTGGTGTCAGGTGTTTTCATTGATTTCATTCCACCTTTTTTTAAAAATAAAAATTTTAGTTTATTTCATATATTTCTAACATTTTTGTGTGTTCTCTATGTGTGTATGTGATGTATGTATGTAGTGCATGCCTATGAGTGTGAAGGTGTGTGTGTGTTCTTGTGGAGACCAGAGCAGGGCATTAGAAGTCCTCCTCCATTGTTCTCCTCCTTATTGTCTTGAGACAGAGTCTCTCACTGAACCCAGACCTTGCCGTTTCACGATAGCTGGCTGGATGGTCAGCAAGGTCTCAGTATCTGTTTGTCTCTGTGCTACCCCCTCCCTCAGTGCTGGGGTCACAGGCACATGCAGCCTTGCCTTGCTTTCTGTGTAGGTCTGGAGATTAAAACTCAAGTCCTCACGCTTACAGAGCAAGTACTCTCTTACTCACGGAGTCATCTCCCAGCCCCTTTATCTTATTTTTTTCAAACGTGGGCTTTCACTGAAACTGAAGCTCACTGACTCAGCTAGACAGGCTTACAAATGAGCTCCAGGGATCCATCTCCCTGTTTCTGCCCATACGATCCTGGGGTTACAGATCTACACCATCGTGCCTGGCTTTTATGTGGATGCCAGGGATCAAAACTCAATTCTTCATGCTTGTGTATCAGGCACATTTGTAGGATTCTTAAGTCAGGTGTGGTGACACACACCGATATTTCCAGTACTAGGGAGGCAAGGCAGGAGGATGAGAAGTTTAAGGCTATCCTTTGCTATATAATGAGTTTGTGACTAACATTGACTAAATTAGGTACTATCTCAAAATAATATTCTTCAGGATTTTTATTTAATTAAATACACACAAAGGATGTTGTTTGAATTTTCCCAGATGTACCTTCACCCTTCATGCACAGGGTGACCTTCCCTGTCCTGTGATGCCTAGCAAGGCAGAAATACCTCTCATGATGTCCTGTTGCAAAGGTTGGTCATATCCATGCTGGCAATTGGAATTTGTACTGATCGTCTTTAGGAATAACTTATCATTAAATATTTATCAAATTTGGAAATTACTAGACTTAAGTGAATACATCTACAATTTTTCTAGTTTGATAGACTCTGCACTGGGTACCAGTATGGTCAACACACAATTAAAACATTAACATTGAACCCTCTGATGGTGTTCAGTTACCAGTGCCCAATCCATGAGATACAGAACCCACTCACATTAATCTTTAAGAATATCATAAAAATTAAAATATAAAAATGTTATTTCAAGAACTTTAAGTTTTAGAGGATATTTTTGTAGACTTACTTGAGAAACATTGGTATTCTTACCTCCGTCAAAGGAAAGGCACAAACTCCCCTGTTGCACGAAACTATGGATAAGCCCACCACCCCTCTGGTTTTGGATTCATGGCGATATCTCTCATCTGACATAGGTTTACCTTCTAGTTATGTTTAAGTGATGTTCTTGCACCCCCTGCTGATCCTGCAGAAAACTGCTGGGAGTATCAGGGAGATGTTTCAGGGTTGCAGTTTGCTCCTGAATGTTCTGTGTATAATCAACAGCATGCTAAATCAGAAGACATGTGTTTGGGTACTCAGAGGAACTGAACTGTTAGTTTCATTGGCAAACTGGAAGGTGATCTAGTTTTCTAATGTGGTTTTCTGGTAAATCAAATGTTTCCATTTTACTGTGCTATTTCTCTGGCTATCAGCCTTGTCAATGGCATAAACAACCCATGGTGCCACTTTGACCCATGTCAGTTCTAAAAGATTTGATCTGGTTCTTGAGCTTGTTGTGCCTTCTAATGGCAACTTAGAGAGCCACAGAATCCCACAGAACTGGAAAGGACCAGTGTTTCTCTGCTGAATGGTTGCAGCAGCCCCCTCATGGGTTTTCTTGCCTTCACCTGCTCCATTCACTTTTCCACACAGTATCCTAGCTGCCTTGTGCCAGCTTTCCTATAAGCAGGGTCCGAGCAAAGGTCTCTTCGAAGGATTTCTCATGAATGACTCCCAAGGAAGGTGCGAGAAGCAGTATGTGGTGGGGTGGGAGTGCTGGAATGAAAGCAAGGACATCATCTCAGCTGCAGCTCAGCTGCTGCCGGATTCCACGGACTTCATGGAGAAGAAGTAGTCACACAGATGGCTCTGCCTCAAAGCAAGGAAGCTGACATTTTGCATCCTGTGTTGCCCAGTCATTGGCTGCAGACTGTCCAGGCGAATAGAGCACGAGAAAGGACAAGCCTGCACTGAAGGGGCAGCTGTGAGTATCGGCAGCCAATACTCCTCCACTGGGGGATGGCTGTCCACTCTAGAAATGATCATCTGACCTGGATACCAGGCATACACATTGCACTGGGCAAACCTGAAGTGCAGCTCTGACACTGGCAAACGGCAAATGGTCTTGCCTAGGAGCACGTGGCTTGTGCCTTGGCATGTCGCCTGCATCTCAAGTTGGGCCTAGCTTATTATGGTATTTGGTGATTTGCTCAAAATCATATATAGTATATAGCTTATATTAAAAGTATTTAGTCTGAGATTAGCTTTCTTTTGCATTAGAGAAAAATATAAGCAAGACACAAAACCCAAATGTTTCTTATAATTCAGGAAGCTGCAGTGGTGTGATTCTCCCAGGACCAGAAAAGGACATGTGTGGGGTAGGGATCCATACTGAGAGACTCATTGGAGTGCAGACTCCTAAGAAGGGTAGACTGTCAATATTAAAGAAACCTCTGTACTTGGTGAATGGACATAACAGTGGGTTCTGTAGAACATGGTAATCTCAGGCAGGTAATAGAGCAGTTTTGGAATAGAACACCAAGGACTCAGGTATTGTTCTATACTGTGGGCCAACAGCACTGATGCCCGCTGTCCACTGAGACCCATAGAGCTTCTCATACGCTCTTCTCTTGATCAGGGTGGGCTCGGAGACTATGGCAGGGGACTGAATCCTGAGGACTTGGTTGAACAGGATTGGGTAAGGAAAATGCTTATAGAAACTAAATCTCGATTGAAATTCTTCAGAAAAGATAGTATTTACAATTTGAAATGCTTGACTGAAGAGCTAGTCCCAAGGGAAGCTATCGTATTTTGTTAAAAACTTGTTGGTGCTTCATTTTGGTGAGAATTGAGCTTATCCTTGACGTCCTGAATGGTTTGATGATCTTGATAGCAATTACAGACGTGGTCTGGAAGCTGGTGTTGAAAGAGAGGCACTGTCCCTGCAGTCTGCATCCCCATGTGGTGCTCTATTGACTGGCAAATATGGCAGAGAGAATTTCAAGCATAATGATTGTTCAGCCAACTAGATCAAATCTTATTTTGAAAAGCTGTTTTCTTACAGAGTTAATGCATTTGTTCCTGACTTACTCTGATCAGTGGGGCATCGAGTTGTAAGGAACAGATTGGAAATTATTTTATTGATTTTTTTCTTTTTATTTACCAAAGGTGAGAGAAAATTTCTCTTCCCCGAGTGGTGTTCAGCTCTGAGTCAAATTAAGGACATTAGAAGCTTTGGGAAGAGTCGATCACAGCCTGGTATTGCTGCTTTAGCACAAAAACAATGTGGGAGTGATTTCCCACTGTTATCTCGTGGGGAAAGTCAGATTTGCTCTTTGGTGCTAGTAACAGTGGTCATTGGGAGGTTGGCTGCTGAAATGCGTAGGGTCTTGATAGCCCAGGTCATGGGTGTAAAAGGTCCTCGAGTCTCACGAGTTCATGACAGGGAACTGCAAAGCCTCTTCTGGTTCAAGTCCCTTAGAAATTGTCAGGTTGAGAATTTCCCTTTTCTTCCTTGGCTATCCATGTTTCATCAAGAAGAAGGATGAAAATATCTGATTTTTCCTTGGCTATCCACATTTCATTAAGAGGAAGAATGAAAATCTGATTCTGCTACATCCAAGAGAAGTGAGCTTTCCTCACTAGAAAGAGAAGTGGATAAGCAGCAAAAAAACTCATGTCTCCCCCTCAATTTATTTCTTTTTCAGACTTTATGTATATTCTATCTTCAAATTAAACAGTGAATATCATGATTGGGGTGCCTTCCTTTGGTCCTTTCTGTTTTATAATCCCCTAAATGATTTCTAAGGTTATGCAAAGTGAAGACTTTTATGTGCATTATTAGGAAACATTAATTACTTACCATGATGAGGTACTAAGAAGCTTTACATGCATTGCTTCATTTAATCCTCAAAAGAACTTTATGAATTAGGTAATCATGACTAATTCTAATTATTCAACCTGGAGTTGTTGGTCTTAGAATTCAAAGAGAGACATGTCACCTAGTCTATGCCCTTCACCATGAAGTTGGCCCCTCTCCTTTCTTACTAAGGGTGAAACTATAACTAACTGGTTAGTTTTTGTGTGGGTGGCCTGAATTCATGGTCCCTTGATCTTCCTACCAAACTATGCCCAGAGTCTTATTATGGGGCTACTGTGCTGATCAGAACAGACTTTCAGAGCCAGACAGCTGCACAAAGGTACAAATTCACTTTTGACTATTTATAGTGTCCAATATGTCAGTCCTCATTCACTGAGAAAGGCAAAGAAGATGACTCTTAAGTGTAAGAGAAAGATGCACGTTGGCTACTTCATCTTTATGATAGATGGGAGACAGCTCATCTCTTGATTGGGCTTTCGAACCGCTCCTTACCTCATATTGACCAAAGTATGGGAATAGATTTTAGTTGTAAATGGTTAATCCTAGGTTTAGCAAAATAGAGATCTTAGAACTAGTGCTGAAGGAAGTAGCTCATTGCCAATCCCGTGTACTGAGACCACAAGCGTAGCATTTAGAGATATAAATACTAAGGTGTTCCAATTAAGTTGAATCAGTATCCTATTAAGTACTCTGGATATGTTGTAGCCTTTTAAGTTGGTAAGCACCATCCATGCCTCATATCTAAGAGGAAGTATAGCGGTAATAGAACTGTTGCTCTCAACCCTGGGTGCACATTAGAATCACCAGAAAGCACAACAGTGCCCAGGTCCTTACCCAGACTGATTAAATCAACATCTTTGGGCATTGGGTCCAAGCAAAAGTATGTTTTGAAAGCTCTCCAAGTGATTTTAATGTACAACCAGTGCTGCAAAGCTCTGGGTAAAAGCTAAATGTGCTTTGAGAATGTTTTTAGGTAAGCTATGATCCATAGGATCATAGCGCATACACAGTTCAGTCGACTAGACTGGAGGAGGTTTTGGCAGTAGAGTGGAGAGGCCTGCGATGATGTCTTAATGGAAGGAGGTAAGGGAAATGTAGCGAATGAAAGATGAAACAAATGCTGAGCAGATGGTACTGCAGCTGCTTTGAACTCTGATGAAATGATTCAGACAGTACAGGGGACGATGTCAGGGAATTACAGTCCCAGCCAGGTGATGACATTGCATGGGTTATGGTTTGAGAGTTTGAGGGTATACAAGTGTATACACATAAGGGTGTAGTAGCTGTGGTATTCTGGCAGACTCACTGAGCAAGATCATGGGCCTTGGAGACATCAAGGACAGCAGTAACAGTCTAAGCCCAAGAAGGATGGACATAAATCTAGGAAGGAGCAAGAAGAACATGCCTCATGGGTTTTCAAGACAGGTTAGACAAGTATATAGAATATCCTACTGGAATCTATACTGCATATTGCCTATTTATGTTTATGATATGAACTACTCTAAAAGACATCTCACAGAAACATTTAAAACTCTGTGTGCGAATTTTACGCATATGCCAACAAAGTGAGGGTATTGTAGAGGATGTGATGTCCAAAATGTTTACTTGAATGCTCTTTGTAATTTAGTTAGCTGTAACTCCCTATTCTACGCCCTCAGTCTCCCAATACAGATAACAATGCATCATACAGTCCAGAATTAAACCTCAAAGAAGGAAGAATTTTAGATTCCCAGGGGGAAACTAGGAGGTTAGAGAAAGAAAATGAGCATAAACTTGTACCTTGTGGAATTTTTCCTTGCTCTTATAATTGCAAAGGGAGTCAGGCATACCAGTGTGGCTGAGCCTTGTTCTGTGTTTGAGTAGACACAGACTGTTGAAGCACTTACTAAGCCTGGCAGCTTTTAGTTCTAGGAGGCCCAGGGAGGATAAGGCAGTCCTACTGTCATGATTTCACCTCCTGTTGCAGGTGTCTAAGTGACTCCAGTCCCTCCTGTTGGGGAGCTGAATCAAGTAAAGTGGATGGGCAGATGGGCAACCACCCTCAGGACAGGGGCTGTTTATACAGAAAGGCCATACTTCTTCCCACATCCAGTGTCGTTATGAGTCAGTTAGCTAACAATATAATATGCTACAACAGTTAAGATATTGGATTATAAATGTCTAGGGTATTAAGCTATATTTCAGTTGCATTGCTCTTTTTCTTTTTTTCACGTCAAACCTGATGCTTCATGCAGAATCATCTGTACTTTGGAAACAGTGAAACTTGCAGGAATATAAAGTTCCTAAGTATTGTACCGAGAAGATGCCATTGTAATCTTTATACATCCTCTACTTTAAACTAGCTCTGTGACTGTGGTCATTTTCCCTGTCTCCCTCCTCTGAGCAAAGTAATGTGACTAACTCTGACATATGGAAGAATTTCCATGGTAGAAATTAAAAGGGAGGAAAACAAAACATGACTTGCAAATGCTGTCACTGAGTTGTTCCTTTCTAAAGGCTAGAAGTAAAACAGCACAAATTGGTTTGTGAAGAAGATTGTCCTGTGGCTTGGTGTGGCTGTGAATGAGAGGACTATGGTGATGAGAGCCAGGCACGGCTGCCTGCTGTGGTTTATGTGGTGTGTCATGGGGGCTCCACCTTCATGAAAAGATAATGCTCTTTTCAGCTTCATCCTGCATTCCACCTTCAGAAGATAAATGCACCTTCTATTCCTGAGTGTTTGCATTGCAAATTAGCTTGCCTCTTGTTCACTCTCTCCTGCCACCCCAGCAGGTTAAGTAGACAAATTTGAGATCCAAGTCAGGATTTAAAGGATTTGTTCACCTTCACTTTATCTTTAAAAACCTTTGTTGATTCTATTCTCTTTGACTTTGGGGCCCTAGGTCACCTGTATTCCTTCACTGTCATTTTAGTGATGTTTGAGATGGAATCAGAAACAAATGCTGGGATTCTGTTTGGAAAAGCTCATCCAAGGCTTGTCAATAGCCTTTCAGAGGCTCCTTAACAATAGCTAAGATCAGTGAAACTTTTCATCAGAGGTTTCTTCTTGGAACTAGGAATTCAGGTGTATATACACACATACACACTGTTAAGCCAAACTACTCAACATAAAACCAGAGAACTTAAAAAACTTAGTCATGGGAGGGTACCATTTGGGAAGTGGTTATATAGATGAATAAGATTGTTTGGGATGTTCTGTATAAAATACACACAAAAAAATCAACAAATAAAAATGAGTTATATTTGAGGAAGAACCATAAAAATTTGCTTTATGTTAATTAGTAGAGGTGAAAAATATTACCATTAAACTCTGATGACTACCTCAGGTGCCAAGGATCCGAGTGTAACCGACTATGACTAGTAATAATCAGACACCTAGAGATTAGAGACACATGTGCAAACATCTAAGTGTTAGTAGCATTAAAAATGAGTTTTTCTGTAGGAAACAGTATATTTTAAAATGAAATTGAGATCTTTTTTAAAGGTTAAAACCTCATTCAATTTTATGTCTTACAGGGTTTATACTGAGTACAACATTGTATAACTGTATTAAGTCAACTGTGAACCTAAATATTTACAGCCACTTTTGAAAGAGATGTATCCTTGCTCTGGAAATTTTTATTGACTATGTTAATGCTGTAATGAAATCTTCTAATCATTCGGTTATTAAATAAATAATTTTAAAAAAACAGTAACTTGCAGTAGTTTTTGCTCACAAACTACATTCCTACCAGAGTGTAAGACTGAAGTTAAGGTGAAGTTTCCATTATTTCATTCCAATTTGAATTTTTCAAAGTCCTGAGAAAGGAATTTTTTGCCAGGTAGTTTTATTTCAGCTTAAAATTGTTTTGGTGGTGGGCTGGAGAGATGGCTCAGCAGTTAAGAACACTGGTTGTTCTTGCAGAAGACCTGGGTTCAAATCCCAGCACCCACGTGGCAGCTAACAACTGTTGTAACTCCAGTCCCAGGGGATCCGATAGACTCTTCTGACCTCCGCAGGCATTGCACCATATGGGTGCACTTACCTACATGCAGGCAGTACACTCATACACATAAAATAAAAATATAAATAAATTTTAAAAAGTGTTTTGGTGGTAGTATAAAAAGTTTTTGTTCAATCTGAACAATTTTTTTTTAAACTGACCAAGTTCTTGAAATGAAAAACATTATTTTAAATGGTGGAGTCTTCAGTGCGGAATGGCTGATTAGAGAGCCAGAAAGCACTGATAAAGGGAAAGTGCAAGCTCATGGTAATGTGTGAGAAACATTCTTTCTTCATCTACTGCAAATATCTTGGGCACAAGTGTGAAAGGCAAGAATATAGAACCCACAGCAGGCCAGAGGCAAAGCCAGGATTTGAACTGAGATTGGTCTGTCTTGGTTTTAGCCACTACACTAAGCACAGGAATAAAGTCCCTTGGGGGAAAATCTGAGTGATCAAAGGGTGTAATTCTGCTTCTTGTATTTGGGGGGAGGGGAGGCTTAATAATAAACATGACACCTCTGCTGGGTTGTAGTTCACAGCTAATTGGTAGAGTCTACTCAAGGCTGTCCATAGGCCTCTGTGAGTTTTAGAAGGAATGTGCTTGTAGGAGGGCAAAGGTCTCCCTGGTACACTTTCTTTTCCTCACTGTACGTAACATAGCTATTTTTGATTACTGCGCAAGGATATTACATTCTACTTAGAAGCTGCAATTCACTGGATTATGAAATTACCATGATCAAGTCAGTAAGACATTGGCATAAAGATAGATTTGTGGATCTTTGGCACAGAATCAAGAATACTAAATAGATCAGTCTTACAATGATAATTATTTTCAGTAAGTGTGCTAAAATAATTAAAAATAATTGAATTGTGAATGGATAATTTTTTCAGTATGAGGTACTAGGCAAACCAGTCTATTATTTTGTCATTTTTTTCTTTTCCTTATTATGTGTAATAAAGTTGGTTTTGATTTTCATACAAGTATGGCTGTTTGTTTAGAAATTTAAAATCACTGGGCCACAACGGGATTAAAATAGAAATCAACACAGAAAGAAGTATTAAAACTCCCAAATATGTGGAAATTTAAGCAATGTACTTTGAATAATCTGGGAATCACTAGGGAAATTTCACTAGGAAAATTAAAGAATATTTGAACTGAATGAAAATGCACCATATTAAACTGTAAAAATGCAGTGAAAACAAAGATTAGAAGGAAATTTATAGCTTTAAATACTTTTGTTGGCAAAGTAGAAAGGTCTAAAGTCAGTAGTCTAAGCTTCCATTTTAAGAAACTAAAATACAAAGACCAAATTAAAGCCAAAGAGAGTAGGAGGAAAAAGATCAGAGAATAAATCATTGATATAAAATAGACAACCAAATGTTGGGGCCCGTGAGATGACTCAGTGGGTGAATGTGCTTGCTGAGCAAACCTGACGACCTAGGTTGGATCCCCAGAACTAACATAATGGTGGATGGAGAGAACCAAACGTCAAACAACTACTGAATGGAACTCGCTTTATTTTTTTATTTGTTATTTTTATTTTATGTGTATGTGTGTATTGCCTGAGTGTAGGTAAATGCACCCATGTCATTCAATGCCTGTGGAAGACAGAAGAGGCTTTCAGATCCCCTGGAACTGGAGTTATGGACAGTTGTTAGCTGCCATGTGGATGCTGGGATTCGAACCTGGGTCTTCTGCAAGAACAGTCAGTGTTCTTAACTGGTAAGCTATCTCTCCAGCCCTGGAACTTGCTTTATAGACCAGGCTGACCTTGATCTCACAGAGATCCACCTGCTTCTGCCTCCACAGTGCTGGGGTTAAAGGTGTGAACCACTATGTCTCACTCCTGAAAATTTTTTGGTAAAATCCAAAAGACAGAAAACATGAACTGGTTTATTCATTTAAATTGTCAAACCATCAGAATAGAAATGAAAAATTCAAAACATAGATATATTACTGCATCGATATCACTATCCTAAGGTCTATAAATACTCAACTATGTCAAAGTAAATTTATTCAAAACATCTACCTTTTATGATTCATGGGGTTATTCAGTGAGGAAAGGGGCTGGGAGAAATACGTAACTAGAAGTGGACAAATAACCTTGCATCCAATAAATATGAAGCATTGATGTTTGGGTCCAGGACAGGGGCCCTTGGTCGGTCCCTAAATCACACTCAGAAAATATTTTTGTTTTTTCTTTAGTGACAGGGTGTTGACCCAGTTGACTTTTGTCTGAAGAGCCTTCTCAGGAGGGTTAATGCAACAGTCCCTGGGCACTGCTTCATGCTGCTGAATCTCTGCAGTGGGGCTGTTATTTTTAGCAAGCTTTAGTCAGAGTTCCTAAGAACCCCAACGTTTGCAAATTGTTGTTCTTCAAGAGTCTTATTTCTATTTATCTTTCTGATTCATCTAAGTCTTTAAGGAGAATTAAAAAAAAATCCTACTATTGAGCTAATAAACGATGACAGCTTAATATGCTGTGTTAATGCAATATTTACATTTTCAATATTGATTACAGAGATCAAGTTCTTCATCTAAAGGAGTGAGCTTTAGGTGGTAGCTTTTTAGGAACCCCAATTGGCCAGTATAGATAAAGAAGAGTTTACATCATATGAGTGAATGCTGTTTCTCTAATTTAAGGTTGGATTTGCTTCTATGGCTGTGTTGTGTCCTGGCCAGGCACTGGTGAGACCCTTGAACTTGTGTTGGCCATTGGGGGCTACAATAATCCCCTTATGTCCTTGCTTTTGTGAATAAGTCTGCGCTGCTTGACTTGCTGGCTTAGAAGTCCCTATCAATGAGAAAAAAAATCATTAACAGAGTACAAGACACTATTCTCTTCCATCTTTGATTGAGACTATACTTTGTGGTATGGACTTGCTCCTGTGTGTGAGTTTAGATCAGCAGTTCCTAAACATGCTCACAGGAACACTGGTTCATCTGTTTTCTTAATAACCAATTTATTGAACCACTTTTATACACTCAGTCCTATTATATATTGGGATTACAGTAGGGAATTAAAAATATCTGTGTTCCTCCAGCTCTTGTAATCTACTTATGAAAGGCATGCATGGATTGAGAAAAGGAGAAGTATTTGTGGCCAGTATTTTTATTAACTGTAGGGGTTCTTATATGCTTTAATATATTATTGTGCATTATAAATTATTACAGGAGTGCATCAGAGTTTGAGGGTATGAGGCATTTAAAAAACTGATTTGACCATGGAGCCTCTAGTTATTAAGGAACTTTTGAAAGAAGTCATATTCTGTAGAAAATATTCCCACAAATGTAATTCAAAATCTGAAGAATGAGAGGATTTCTCATTGTTATCAGTGTTGTTTGGGGGTTTAGGAGGGAAGACAGCAATTTCTCATACAACTCAGAGGCATTTATTTCTTCTCTCATTTCAAGTAATGGTATTTTTATTTATTTAATGAATAATTCCACCAATGCTTAAGGCACAAATACATTGTACTATAGTGATGTGAAGGACAAATAAAGGAAGTGTGGCTGATAGACTGACTGTGTGGTAAGAATGGAGAAAGTATGGGAAGGAAACTGCAAGAGAATACATTATCCAGAAGTCTGCTCTGGCCCCATGGCCTTGGTCCCTGGTGTCATTCCTGTGGTTACATTATACACTACATGGAAAAGGGGATTTGGCAGATATAATTAGTGTTACTGGTTAGTTTACCTTAATAAAGGACTACTCAGTGGTCCTAACACAATGACATGAACTTTTGTAAAAGCAAAGAGTTTTCTTGGGCTGATACCTATAATTTGACCTTTTGTTATTCTGGCCAGAGGATCTAGCCAGGACACAGGCCAGAGCTTCTGATCTGTAGAACTTTATTTCTTGTTTTAAGCTGCTGGGTCGGTGGCAATTTATTACTCAGCATAAAAACCAAAACAAAAAGCTAAAATGCAGCTATGCCTCTCCTTTGACAATGAAGAAATGGAAGCCTATGGAAATAAAACGATTCACTTCCTGTGAGTGTCTTAGTTGATGCTTAGGTTTCAACTTTATTTTTTAAATTAAGAAAATGCTTTATTTATTATTTTTATTTCATGTGTGAGTGTATTGCCTGTGTTGTGCAATGCCCAAGGAGGTCAGAAGAGGGCATCAGATTCCCCTGGAACTGGAGTTAAGGTTGGTTGTTAGCTGCCACGTGGGTGCTGGGAATCAACCCCCAGTCCTCCGCAAGAGCAGCATTACTCTTAACGATTAAGCCATCTCTGCAGCCTCTGAGTTCGAACTTTAAGAAGCAGTGATGATTTTAATATTCATCTCTCTCCTGAGGTTTTATCTAGCAGACCATTTCTACTACTTGCATGGTATCCAGTAGGTACAGCCTCCCTACCCTCCAAGAGCTTTGCTGCATCACAAGGGGGATCCCCAGGTAAAGAGAGCTGGTATGTGTGGAATGCTCTGGGAGCTATGTCCCAGAAATGGGGTGGGCCCTCTGCATCTTACTGGTAAAAAAGTATGTATATTTTCTTTGAAGAGTTTGCTTATGTGTGATATTGTGAAACCCTATTATTGCCACAGAATCTCTATAATGAGCCTATAGATTTTAAGACACGAGCCACTGGTCCTTTTGTTGATGAAAAAGTTGGTGTCAGAAAAGCAGGGATGACTTGTCCAAAGTCACACTGAGAAGCAGTTCAGACCTGCTGTGAACTCAGTTCTACTGGCTCCAGACAGCATTTCTTCTGGTACTGTATTTCCTTACATATATTTTATAAAAAGAAGTCATTATCTTCTCTTCACACATCATAGTCTACAAGCTCCATGGAGGACAAAGAGTTCATTCAAGCACAGTCCATTTTCAAGGGGGAGAAACTCATTCAAACTAGTTCAAGCCTTAGGGGAACATCTGATAATCAAACATGGCTTTGGTTTCCCCAGGGCTCCAGACCCTGATCCTGTCAGCATGCTCTTCTCCACCCTTAGGGTGGCACAGGATACTTTTCCACTCTTCTGAACATTTATTTCTATATCTGTTTGCCCAGGGCCCATGCGATCTCCATAAAGTGGAGCCTTGGAGTTTACATTCCCCGTTGAACTTCTTTTTACCCTCATTTCATATGGCTGTTCATTTGGTGAAGAAATTCAGGCATCCGGATTGGGATTGGTTGTCCATTCCTTCCTGCAGGTGGAACAGTATCTTTCAGAAGGTGGAAGGATGTTATTAAAGAGTACACCTGTAGAGATCACTTGCTACAAGTGCCAAGTGAGGGTGGCTGTTATCTAGCTGAATGTAGAATTTAAGAAACTGCCTCTTCCTTGGCAAGATGTACCATATTATAAAAATCCCTTTCCCTTCCCTCCCATTCTCTATAAAATTCTATTATCCAAAGACTACTTAGGTCATTTCCTTTGTTTCTTAATCTTTAATTCAGCTCTTTCGTCTTTTAGCTTTTCCATTGCTACTTTTGTCTCTCCCCTTGGCATTAGAACATCCGCGGAGGACATTCAGGACGTACATTTCGTAGCTTCACTGTTCCCCGGAATTATCTTCTTTCTTTGCCTGTCCAGAGTTCAGTCTCAACCTTGGTGAGTTCTGGCTTTGAGGGCAAGGACTAAAAAGCCATATCTGGAGTGATGGTAACCAGATGGGATGATGTTGATTGTATTTATTCCAAGGGCTCAGCTGCTTGGCTTATGTGAATGCCAGGTGATGTTCATGAACATGACTTGCCTGGGCTCTAGGGCCATATCTAGCTTTCCAACTCTTCCTGTGATTCACCCTCACTGGAGGCTGTTGAATCACATAATCAGGAAAAGGTACTAATACTTGGCACTGAAATTTAATAGCTCTCCTAGCCTGGGGACTTCATTAACTGGAAGGAGAATCGATGACAGGCTCTTTACGACCCTGGGCTTCCTTCTTAGAGCTCCCTAGTCCATACCAGCTGAGATCAGGAGCTACTGCCATGTTAGAATGGACATCTGAGAGAGAAAAATTTCTTTTTGTGGTTGGTTATATATCCCTAGATACTCATTGCTCTCTTCCATAACCTATGTGCAAAGATGATTGTAATTTGGCCTCTGGAAGATGAGCCAATTTGTTATAGATATTTGGTGAAACCTGACCAGGAAAAGTGAGCGAGTAGCTGTGGTATTGGAATCCCCCCTGTTTTTTGGGAAGTACGTGTTCAGCAGCATTGCCATTTTCAGTTTATTTGCTTAGCTGTATCCCTAGACCAACCGGAGTATAATGTGCTCTTTTGATTTCTGAGTCAGTTTAACATTTGTCTTGAACTTTTCTGTATTCTGAAAAACTCCTTAAAATGCTTCCTGTTAAAATTCTGTTTGGGAGCTGGAAAGATGGCTCAGTCGGGAAGTATGAGGACCTGACTTTGATTTCTATTATCTATGTAAAAACATGGGCATGGCCATGTGTGTACCTGTGACCCCAGTGCGGTGGGGTGTGGAGACAGGAGGATCACTGGGGCTTCCTGGCTACTAGAAGACCTGAAATAGTGAGCCCTAGGCTTAGGGAGGGACTCTGTCTCAAGAGAAAGGGATAGAGCAGGACACTGGACATTCTCCTCTGGCCTCTGCACGCTCCCTCATGGGTGTGTACACACATATACGAATGCAAAAACACTATAATATATACCACACGTGCAAATAAATAAAGAACTGAATAAAGAAATTCTCTTTGATTTTGGCAAATTAAATATGTGGGTTTGGATTCAAAAACCTGGGTTCTGAAGCTATCTTGGCTGGTAACTCACAGTGTGCGCTTGAGCAAATCAGCCTCAGGTGGTTGATCCTAACTAGCCCTACCTGCTGCTCAGCGTCAGAGCAGAGCTCATCAGGAGTTGCTTTGCTTTGTCTGTACGTAATTTTCCAGGATGGTGCAATCTAGGCCTTTAGAACAAACAAAAGTTCAAATCCTCTGAAAAACAGAAATTAGCTTTTGTGGTCTTAGGCCAATGTGTGCCTAATTTTCCTTTTCATGTGAGAAGTTGGGCAAGTATTAGTGCATAGAACTTTGTTAAGAGTTCAGTGAAGTGGTTAACATACAATATATGTTGTGGTACACCTCCCCACCTTTCCAGCACATCCTGACTGCTTCTTCTATTGCATTCATAGAATTCATTGATTTTTTTTTAGATTCCAGGTGATTGCCTTATTCTTTTTGTTTAGCACCCTCCCCACCTCAAGACACACATACAGGCTTTATGAGGTAGAGATATTCGCTCATTTCATTTACTGTTCTAGCCTTCGTATCTGAAATAGTATCTGGCAACTATAAGCATTCTGTAAATAGATGGATATTAAATGGATGTGGCTCCTGTAGAGCAGGAGTCAGGAGACTTTTCTATGAATAGCCAGCTGTAACTATTTTAGGCTCTGCAGGCTATGTAATCTGTTACAACAATTCAACCTGGCTGTCATAGCATGAAAACCCTTTATAGACACTCCATACACAAATGGGGGTGACTGTGTCCATATAAAACAGACCCTAAGCTGAATTCGGCTTGTAGACTCTAGTTGACCTCTCCTTGTTGTGGAGCCACAAAATAGATCTAAATTCCAATGTGTCACTCAACTAAGTCATTCTAATTCAGCTTCTCAAACATTTGGCCTTTCATATAATGAAGAAAAGGGAAAAGTAATCTAAGATGTCTTTTCTTTACCCACGTTAGTCCTATCCTAGGAAACTGGCCGGGGACTTTGTCCAGGTCCTGTAACCTTGGGTTGATTTTGGCACCTGACAAATGCTGGCAGATTCAGGGTTGGGAGGAGATTAAAGTTTGGATGTTCCTTCCCAGCTCCTTCCTTGCTGCTAGTGTTTTGGAGACTAAGTTGTTCCTCTACAGCCTCAGAATTTTGCTGGCTCAAATCCCAAAAACTCAGGTGAGTTTTTTTCCTAGCTCTTTCCACACCTTTGTGAACAGCCTCCATACAAAATTTACTTTTCTTACATACTTTAGATGGAGCCATCTGGTTTTAGCCAGGTTCTGGACGCCTGTGCTATCCACAGGCAGAACAAAGAGTGGGAAGCCAGCCGTGGCTTTCCCTGTTGCCCATCTACTGCTGCTGCTGATCACAACTCCCCAGCTGCAGCCTTGGGGCTGTTCTGTAATTTCTCTTCCCTCCCGGGAAGGGTTGGGGGAAAAGGAGTAGCCTGCACTAATTAGCAGGCAACATAGCATTGGTGTTCTACTTTGTCTCTTAACTCAGCTAAGTGGAAAAAGAGTATCAACTGTTTTTGTTCTAGACTTAGCTTTCTCACTCAATATTTCTATGTCTTCGGACAAGTCATTTTGCTTCTTTGAACCTCAGAGTACTTATCTTTAAAATAGGTATAATAAACTCGTATCCAGTATGAGTGCAACCTAGTAAGGAAAATAACAAAAGTAGTTTATAGAAGATGAACTGGTACCAAAAATAGGAATTATGACAATTATAGGTGACTTTTCTCCTTCTTCTGTTTCTTAAATTTAATAAATGCTAATTATTTTTATTAGTCTCTGCCAATTTTAAAGAGGTTCAGGAAATAGAACAAAATGTTTTATCTGAGTGTGCTTAAGAACTACAGAGGGCCACCGGGATGAAGATTATCATTGCTAATTCCCCCTGTGGTTAAAGGGATCTTAAATGGATCTCTCTTTTGCTTGTCCAGAGGTGGCTGCTTTCACCAGACCCTTCGATGGCATGAGCTGACATTATTGGAGTTTGGCAGAGGCCCTGATGCACCATCATTCCTATGGTACCAACCACCCTGAGTACTGACCCTGCACCAGTTACCCCATCAAAGGATGAGGGGTTTTCCAGAAGCACCTTCCACAGAGGCAGTCCCAGACATGTCAGAGCGCTGCATGAGGGAAGCCGGTGTTAGTCAGAAGCAGTGTTCCAGCCCTTCCAGTCACTGCATTCTTTTGCCTGAACTTCTCCTGTGCTGTGCTCAGTTCTAAGAACTTCTCTGTGAGAGGGCAACGAGAGCAACGAGTGCCATGCATGTTCTGTTAATCCTTCTCTTGTGTGTGACTGGAACCTTTCCTTTGTGTCTACACTGCATGGGGTTTTAGTGTTTGCCTTTATTCTCCCTCTCAACAAATGACTCAGGCCAGGCATGGTGGCACATGTCTTTAATTCCAGCAGATGGCAGGAGGTCGAGGCTAGCCTCGTCTACATAGCCAGTTCTAGGCCAACTGGGGATGCAGGGAGAACCTGCCTCAAACAAACATACAAAAAAAAAAAAACCAAAACAACAATAACAAAGAGATGACTTAGATATAGGTAACCCTTGGATTAGACTTTTCTATTTACGCACAGGGCAAGAGCGAGAGCGAGAGCGAGAGCGAGAGAGAGAGAGAGAGAGAGAAATCAAAGTTTCATTTACTTCTTCCTCAGAGTCAACTCCTGTCATGAAATGAATTTGGGTTGGTTTTTTATATTAATATTTTCTGATTTGGAAGTGATACATTGTAGTCTTTTAATTGCTGCCATTAAAAATTTAAAGTGAGCCTGGTGTGGTGGTGCTCGCCTTTAATCCCAGCACTCGGGAGGCAGAGGCAGGCGGATATCTGTGAGTTCAAGGCCAGCCTGGTCTACATAGTGAGTTCCAGGACAGCTGGGGCTACAGGGAGACCCTGTATCAAAAAGACACAAAAATAAAAATCAAAGTGAACGTGTTTAATGCAATGTAGCACACACATAGACATTGTACTAACCCTCAGTGTGCAGCTTGATACATAGCTGTGGTGGGGGCTGAGAGCAATTCACACCAGCTACAGGCAGTGGGGAGGTTCACAATAGAGAATTTAAGCGCGTGAGGAAAACAATCAGCCTATGTTTTAATATCATCATGTACTGGGCATTTTACTTATTTAAATATTTTTATTAATTCTTTGAGAATTTCATGCAGTGAATTTTGGTATTTACTCTAACTCCGTTAATTCCTCCCTAACCCTCCAACTTCCAACTTCATGTTTTTTTTTTTTTTTAATTTAATAGCCTATCGACTCCAGTGTGTGCTGTTCATATATTTCCGTGTACGGAATATTCACCAGAGTGTGGTCAGCTTAGCCAGGTATTGCACCCTTAAAGGAGTCTGACAATTTCTCCCCCAGAAACCATCAACTGTCCATAGCTCCTCAGTTGGTGGTGGGAGCTTATGAACCCCTTCCCACTCCATGCTAGAATGTTAATTGGCTTGGTCTTTTACAGGTTTTGCGTGGGCAACCACAGCTGCTGTGAGTTCAGGAATGCAGCAGCCCAGAAGATACCATTTTGTTTGGGTCTTCTTTGATCTCTGGCTCTTATATTTTTCCTGTCCCCTCTTCCATGATGGTCCCTGAGCCTTGGCGGGGGTCGGGGTGTGATGTAGATGTCCATTTGTGGCTGAGCATGTCACATTCACTTATTCTCGGCACTTTGGCCAGTTATGAGTTTCTGTGTTAACCACTATATATTGCATAAAGAAAGCTCTTCAATGAAGTCTGAGCACTGCACTAATCTGTGAGTAGATTAGTAGTACATGAATTTAGAGGGAAGTTTGATACTATGCCCTTTTAGCAAAATGATAGTAGTAGGTTCACCCCTGGGGCCTGTGAGCCCAACTGTGGGTTTTTGGCTGGATTTTCAGTATCAAGCATGTGTTCTTGTGGAATGAACCTTAAATAAATAAAATAAATAAATAAATAAATAAATAAATAAATAAAAAGTTCCATGATAAACACATATTTAAAAAATTTATGCACCAGACATTTTAAATAATGGTAATGATAAAGTACTCATCCGATCATCCACCATTTATTCTTTGGCAATTTCATGCGTGTGTACAAGTATCTTGATCATATCCATCTCCAACTCCCCTTTCCCAATACTCTCTCCTGTTCCTCCTTCCCCTTCCTCACCTCTCATAATCTATTTTCTCCTTTCATGTCCTACACACAGTATATACACACTTAATTCTGGATTCCACATATGAGAGAAAACATGCAATATTTGTCATTCTGAATTTGACTTATTTCACTTATCATAATGATATCCAGCAAATGTCATATTTTATCATAATGATATCTTGTAAATGTCATATTTTTACTCCTTACAGCTGAATAAAATCACATTATATATGGAATATATATATTGTATTTTCTTTAATGTTTCATCTGTTGGTGGATGTATAGACTGGTCCCATATCTTGGTTATTGTGAGTACCGTTGCAATAAATATGGGTGTGCAAGTATCTCTGTGGTATTCTGACTTGGGATCCTTTGGGTATATACTGAGGAATGGCATAGCTGGATCATATGGTAATTCTAACTTTAGTGTCTTGAGAACTTTCCATATTGATTTCCATAGTGACTGTGCCAGTTAATTCCCATCAGCAATGTATAAGTGTTCCTCTTTCCTCGAAGCTTTCTTTTCTTCTTCTTTTTTTCATATTTTATTTATTATTTTTATTTTATGTGTATGAGTGTATTGCCTGCATGTATGTGAGTGCACCCGTGTCGTGCAATGCCACGGAGGTCAGAAGAGGGCTTCAGATTCCCCTAGAACTGGAGTTATGACGGTTTGTAGCCATCATGTGGGTACTGGGAATCGAACCCATGTCCTCTGCAAAAGCAGTCAAGTGTTCTTAACCACTGAGCCATCTCTCCAACCCCCAAATCTTTCTACTCTTAATCATAGTCATTCTGACTAAGAGGAGATGGAATTCCAAAGTAGTTTTAGTTTCCATTTCTGTTATGGCTATGGACGTTAAACACTTTTAAAAGTATCTGTTGGTCATTTCTATTTCTTCCTTTGAGAACTGTCTGCTCAGTTCATCAGGCCATTTATTGATTGGGTGATTTGTTTACTGGTTTAGTGTTTGAAGTTCCTTATAGAGTCTACATATCAGTTTATTGTCAGAGGTACAATTGACAAAGACTTTCTTGCATTCTTTTGGCTATGTTTTCACTTGCTGATTGTTTTCTTTGCTCTACAGACTTTTTAATTTCACGGAATCCCATTGTTTTAGTTCTTTGGATTATTTTCTGTGCTTTTAGGATCATTTTCAGAAAGGCTTTGATAATGTCTTTTTTTGAGATTGAAATATATACTTTAAAAATATTTTATTTATTTTTGTTTTATGGGTATGAGTGCATTGCCTATATGTGTCTTAGTGTATTTGTGTCATGTAATGCCCATGGAAGTCAGAAGAGCGCCTTGGATTCCCCTGGAACTGGAGTTAGGATGACGACTGTTAGCCACCATGTGGGTGCTGGGAATTAAACCTTGATCTCACAGAGATTTACCGGCCTCTGCCTCCTGAGTGCTGGGATTAAAAGCAGGCATCTCCATGCCCGGTTCAGAGGGAAAACTTCTAACAATTTACCACTGAATAAAAAGTTTGCGGGATTTTTAGCAACCATCTTTTATGAGATCAAGTTCCATTCTACTGCTTGTTGGCTAAAATCTTACGTTTCCATTTTCACTTGAATATTGGCATTTAGTTTTATCAGCTGTTCTTTGATTGTTATTTTTTATTTTTCTTGAATTTTTGCAGTTTCATATAATTTGATGGTATTTAGATC
>NW_008349093.1:1276446-1278142 GCF_000622305.1 Nannospalax galili | reverse complement strand
ATATATATATAGTGTTATGGCATTATACCATACACACACACACACATATATATGTGTGTGTGTGTGTGTGTGTAGTATAATGCCATAAAGCCTACTTTGTGTCCCCAAATATCCATCAGTGTGGGTCCATCCATTGGAGCCTGGATAACCTACCAAGAGTACCATCCTCGAAAGAGACTGTGTCTACCCTTCGCAGCAGCCATCAGTGGCCAGTGTCCTTAGGTTGGGTTGGTGTTTCTTACCTATTTTCTCATGTCTGTGCTGGGATTTTGTCTGGTTTGAGCTCACATGGGACTTGTGTATGCTGTCAGCATTGCTGTGAGTTCATATGAATAACTGTCTGGAAAGCTCTGTTTCCTTGTGGTCATCTACCACATCTGGCTCATCGACCACATCTGCCCCCTCTTCTGCAATGATCCCTGAGTCTTGGGAGGCAGAGGTTTGATGTGTCTTGTTCAAGGATAATCACTCTGTAGCCTCCTGTTCTCTGAAAACTGGCCAGTTGTGGGTTTCTTCTTCAATTATTAAGCTAACTATATTGTATTTTCTTTTCACTCTTAGTATTTTAGTACTGCACTGAGAAACTGCATTCTTATTTTCTTATTTATTTATTTATTTATTTATTTATCACTTTTTAAAATGTATTATAAGTGTTTTGCCTGCGTGTATGTAAGTGTACCTATGTCATGCAATGCTTTTGGAGGTCAGAAGAGGGCATTGGATCTCTTGGAACTGGAGATTTATGGTTGGTCATTAGGTGCTGTGAACCGAACCTGGGTCCTCTGCAAGAGTAGCCAGTGCTGTCAACCACTGAGCCATCTCTCCAGCCCTACATTTGTATTTTCAAAATGTTAAATCAACTTTCTTTTGTTGAATGAGCTTAACTTGATTATGATGATGTCTAGTATTTTTCTCTCTGTATTTTATTTTACTAGTTTTTCCTGTTTGCTTAAATAAATGAATTTTAAAAGTATTTATTTACTTTAGCTTGTGTTTTTCCATCACATATTTTATTTTTTTAATTTGTTTTTTTTTTTAATTTTTGTGTATTTCATACAGAACATCTCAACCTTAATCAACTTTATACCCCCATCGCCACTGGCACCCTCCCATTAAATCCCTCACTGGAATTCATACATTCTGTCATTTGTGTTAAGACCTATTGTGTTGTTAGTGTCCCCAGATGTTCCTCCGTGCAAGTTCATCTCCTGAGGTCTACTCAGCTCATCTAGAGTCCCTTGATTTAGGAAGATCAGCTCTTCTTTACCCAGCAGTGATCAGTTGTTCATATTTATTCAGCGAAGATTGGGGTCTGCTGTCCATCTCCCCAGTTCTATGCTGAGTTTTTCTCTACTTGAGTTTGCAGGGGACTTGTGTATGTTAGCACCATTGCTGTAGAGTCATATGAGCAGGGTCCCAGGAGCTTGTAGGACTCTATTTCCATATAGTCGTACACCTCATCCCTGGCTCTTACAAACTTTCTGTTCCCTGTTCCACAATGGTCCCTGAGCCCTGGGTAGGTGAAGTTTAATATAGGAGACCAGTCCAAGAGCCAGCATTCTGCAGACTCGTAACATCTGATCTTTGGCCGTTTGTAACCTTTTGTGTTCCTGGTCCTCTGTTGCATGAGGGAGCTTCATTAATGAGAACTGAGAGATTCATTAGTGACTTTACCCCCATTCTGTGTTCCATGAGC
>NW_008349093.1:1270959-1276421 GCF_000622305.1 Nannospalax galili | reverse complement strand
TAATATGGGAGTCCTGTACAAGGACCCTCACTCTTCAGATTCTTATTCTCTATGCTTTATCCATTTTTAATCTTTTGTGTTTCTGGCCCTCTGTTGCATGAGGGAGCTTCATTGATGAAATTTGAGAGGAGCATTAGAAATCTACCTTACCCCCATTCTGTGTTCCATGAGCCTTAGATGTAGAGGTTGCATTTTAGATGTGTCACTTAGGCCCTGGCAATTCACAGACAATGTGTGTGACCAGTTGTGGTACTTGATTATAGTCTCCAGCTGGTATAAAAGAAGCTTCCTTGATGAGTAGTGACTGGGATTTGACAGTCTTGAGGTTTTCTCTAAGATCTATGACCTCTCCAGCCATCTGTATTTCGTTATGTTTACAGTACCACATTTGAGCTTCCTCCCATTGTGTAGGCTTTTATTTCAATTAGGTAGCTGTTGATTACCCTCAAGATAAAAGTGCCAGTACTGCACTAATGTCGTATACAGTGTTGGCCACTGATGTGGTTATTTGGTCTTGAA
This sequence comes from Nannospalax galili, assembly GCF_000622305.1. NCBI lineage: Eukaryota > Metazoa > Chordata > Mammalia > Rodentia > Spalacidae > Nannospalax > Nannospalax galili. Next base: position 1,275,902 of record NW_008349093.1, on the reverse strand, counting down.
GCTGGTGTTGAACCATCGATTGCTGTTTTCCTTTGGTATCTTCATAGTTCTCTCCAAAGCTATGAGAGCTAGTCTTCAGGGGAAGTGGCTTCCAGGTCAGTTCTAGGTCCATTGCTCCAAATCCTGTGTGTGAAGTATGTTCTGTCTTCAGGAGTAGGGTCTTAACTTCAAGTTCTGTAAGTCAATCAAGGGCTGTGCCAATAGCCTGTGTAATTTTGGGGGATCTCTTGGACCACCCTAACCAACAACTCAAGGAAAGTTTCTCCTGTCTGACACTGTTTCTTGTTATGTAGCCTTTAGCTATACACTTGGACTCATGTAAAGATATTGTATGTATAATTTGTAGTTAGGTTGTTGGACTAATATGATTCCCTCTGGTTTTCTAAAACTAGATAGGCATTATTTAGCGCTCTCTCTCTCTCTCTCTCTCCCTCTCTCTCTCTCTTTCTAACCCTTCCACCATGGTTTCTTCATTTAAAGTGTCCCCATTTTCCCCATTTCTCCCTTGATAATACCAGTCTCCTACCAGTTCCACCTCTCTTGAGTTCCTTCTTTCACTTTATGCCCAAGGTTCCTTGTATAACCTTCCCTTCCCCTCCCATTTAAATACCCCCATTTTTATCCATTTCTCCCTTAATAACACTTGCCTTCTACTGTTCTTCTCTCTCAGGTTCTTTCTTTCCCTTTACCTCTCTGGTCCCTTTTCATTATCCTGGTTCCTGCAGTTACATCTGGATACGTACTCACATATAAGGATTCGGTGCTAGGATCCACATATGAGGGAAAAAGTACGTTAATTGTTTTTCTGAGTCTGTGTTACTTCACTTAGTATAACAGTTTCTAGTTCCATCCATTTACCTGTAAATTTCATTATTCCATCTTTCTTTACTGCTGAGTAGAATGCCATTGTGTAAATATACCACATTTTCATTATCCACTCATCAGTTGAAGGACACTTAGGTTGCTTCCATCTCTTAGCTATTGTGAAAAGAGCAACAAACATGGATCTACAAGTATCTCTGCAATAGGATGAGTCCTTTGGGTACACGCCAAAGAGTGGTATAACCAGGTCAAATGGTAGGTTCATTTTTAGCAGTTTAAGAGTTCTTCATACTGATTTCTATAGGGGTTGTATGAGTTTGAAATCCCATCAGTAGTAGATGAGAGTTTCCCTTTCTCCACATCTTCTCCAACATTAAACAAATTATTTATTAATTTTATTTTATGTGTATGTGTGTCTTGCCTGCATGTAGGTAAATGCACCCGTGTTGTGCAGTGCCGACAGAGGACAGAAGAGGCTGTTGGATCCCCTAGAACTAGAGTTACGGACAGTTGTTAGCTGCCATGTGGGTGCTGGGATTCGAACCTGGGTCTTCTGCAAGAACAAATGGTGTTCTTAACCACTGATCCATCTTTCCAGCCCCTTCTCCAGCATTTGATATCATTTAATCTCCTGATCTTAGCCAGTCTGACTGGGGTAAGAAGAAATCTTAAAGTGGTTTTAATTAGCATTCCCGTAATTACTAATGATGTTGAATACCTTTTAAGATGTTTTTTAGCTATCTTTATTTCTTCTTTTGAGAACTCTCTGTTCAGATCCTTAGCCCATCTTTTAATTGGGTTACTTGCTCTCTTGATTCTTTGATTTTTTAAATTCTTTATATGTTCTGGATGTTAAACCTCTGTCAGTTGTCTCTCTGGTGAAGATTTTCTCTCACTCTGTGAGTTTTCTCTTCACTTCCTTGGTTGTTTCTTTTGCTATACAGAAATTTTTTAGTTTAATGAGGTACCCCTTGTTGATTCTTGACCTTAATTCCTGAACAACTGATGTCTGATTTAGGAAGTCTTTTCCCACACCTGTATCTTGTAGGTTATTGCCAATGTTTTCTTCTAACACTTTCAGAGTTTCAGGTTTCACATTGAGGTCTTTGATCCATTTGGAGTTGAATTTTATGCAAGGTGAATGATATGGGTCTAGTTTCCTTCTTCTACAGGTGGAGATCCAGTTTTGCCAGCACCATTTGCTGAACATGCTGTCTTTCCTCCAGTGAATGTTCTTGGCCCCTTTGTTAAATATTGGGTGGCTGAAATTGAATGTACTCATGTTTGGGTCTTCAATTACATTCCATTTATCTATGGGTCTATTTTTGTTCCAGTACCATGCTGGTTTTATGACTATAGCTCTGTGGTATAGTTTGAAATTTGGTATAGTAATCCCCCCAGCATTGCTCTTTATGCTCAGGGTTGCTTTGGCTATCTGGGTTCTTTTGTGCTTCATATGAATTTTAGGATGATTTTTCTAATTCTGTGAAGAATGTCATGGAGATTTTGATTGGCATTGCATTGAATCTATAAATGGCTTTGGTGATATGGTAAGTTTTACAAAATTAATTCTTCCCACCCATGAGCATGGGAGGTCCTTCCATCTTCTGATGCCTTCCTCAATTTCTTTCTTTAAAGAGTTAAAATTTTCATTGTAGAGCTCTTTAATGTCTTTGGTCAGGTTTATTCCAAGGTATTGTATTTTATTTTTTTTTGTGACTCTGAAACTCTTAGAAGAAAACGTTGGGAAAAACCTACAAGATATAGGTGTAGGAAAGGTCTTTCTAAACCGGACACCAATAGCCCAGGATATATAGAAAGGCTACTTTTTTTTTAGATTAATTTTATAACCTGCCACTTTACTGAATGTGTCAATCATTTCTAGGAGTTTTCTGGTGGAATTTTTGCCATTTCGTAGGTATAATATCTTATCATCTGCGAAAAGGGATAATTTGATGTCTTTTTTTCCAATTAGTAATCCTTCAATTTCTGTCTCTTGTCTTATTTTTCTAGCAAGAGTTTCAAGTGCTATATTTAAAAGGATATGTCATGGAGATTTTGATTGGCATTGCATTGAATCTATAAATGGCTTTGGTGATATGGTAAGTTTTACAATATTAATTATTCCAATCCATGATCATGGGAGACCTTCCCTTCTTCTGGTGTCTTCCTTAATCTCTTTCCTTAAAGATTTAAAATGTTCATTGTAGAGGCCTTTAATGTCTTTGGTCTTGTTTCTAATTTTAATGGGAATGCGTCCAGTTTTTCTCCATTTAGAATGATGTTGGCTGTGGGTTTATTGTATATAGCTTAAATTATGTTGAGGTATGTTCCCTCCAGTCCAGTTCCCTCTAGGACTTTTATCATAAACGAATGCTGAATTTGGTCAAAGGCCTTCTCTGCATCTGTTGAGATGACAATGTTGTTTTTGTCTTTGAGTCCATTTATATGATTAATGACGTTTATTGACTTGCATATATTGAACCATCCCTGCATCTCTGGAATAAAGCCGACTTGATAATGGTGGATGATCTGTGTGATGTGTGTCTGTATATGGTTTACAAGTATTTTGTTGAGAATTTTTGAATCTATATTCATTAAGGATATGGGTCTATAGTTTTCTTTTTAGTTGTATCTTTACCTTTGGTCTTAGAATGATGCTGGCTTCATAGAAGGAATTTGGTAGTCCTCCCCCTGTTTCTATCTTTTTGAATAATTTAAGTAGTATTGGATATAGATCTTTAAATGGATTTATTCCTTTTTTTGGTATTTGTTAAGGCTTGTTTTGTGTCCCTGTATGTGACTGATTTTGGAGAAAGTTCCAAGGGATGTTGAACAGAAAGTGTATTCTTTGGTGCTTTTGTGGAATATTCAGTAGATGTCTGTTAGGGCCATTTGATGTATAGTATTGTGTAATTCAGATATCTCTTTGTTTATTCTTTGTTTGTTTGACCTGTTTAATGGTTTACCTGTTTAGTAGGGTATTGAAGCCCCTACTATTAGTGAGTTGAGATCAATCTGTGTCTTAAAGTCCTGTAGTGCTGTTTTTATGACGTTGGGTGCACCAGAGTTTGGTGTATATATGTCCATGATTGTAATATCTTCTTCGTCAATTGTTCCTTTGATCAGAATGAAGTGACCCTCTTTATCTCTTCTGATTAGTTTTAGTTTGAAGTCTATTTTTTCAAATATTAGAATTGCAACCCCTGCTCATTTCTTAGTGCCACTTGCTTGGAATATTTTTTTCTATCCTTTCACCTTAAGGTAGTGCTTGACCATGAAGGGTGGGATGGGTTTTTTACAGACAACAAAAAGATGAATTTGTTTCTTAATCCACTCAACTATCCTGTATCATTTGACTGGGGAGGTCAGTCCATTGATATTTAAAGTTATTATTCAAAGATGTATATTTGTTCCTAACATTTTAATTTCTGTTTGCATTCTTTTTCTAACTGTGTATTTACACCATTATAGCTTCATTTCATTTCTTTCTGTTGCCTCTTGAGTATAGTCATTTCTTTCTTCAACTCTTTTGTAAATAAATAATTTATTGAGAATTTCATATATGCATATAAGGTATTTTGATCAAATCCATGCCCACTTCCTACCCCTGAAACTCCTCCCATATCTCCCCATCTCTTTTTTTCTGACAACTACATGTACTATTTCTTCTTCTTTAATTTTTATGGGGCTTTGGCTACTCTAACATTCCCCCTTTCTGAAGAGGTAACCCTAAAATCTTTTAAGGATTAGATAAAGCTCCCAAATATTTTCGACATTTTTTGCCTTTGGAATGGAGAAGGTTGATAAGAGGCCCAAGGCCACTGTACTTTAGCCAAAAACTGCCTATTTTTCCTTGAGGTATTTTTAGCATAACTAAACTGCCTAGCCAATTCCTACCTCCTATTCCTATCATACCATCCTCTGAAGGGGTTACCCAAATTGCCAATAGGGAATCGGGACGCAGACCACTGGTTTCTTCCATGCTGAACAGGGGGGACGGATAGCTGTTGAGTCGTACCCCTTCAGTGGGCCTATCTAAAAGACTCCCAAGTTGCATAACTTTTGTCTCTAAGGGGAGAAGAAAGTCCTTGAATCATGAATGGGAGATGTGAAGAAGT
>NW_008349093.1:1265267-1270760 GCF_000622305.1 Nannospalax galili | reverse complement strand
AGTCACATGGGCTTGGGAGGAGCTCCTGGCTCCTTTCTTTTACCAGTTCCATCTATGTGAAGATAAGTTAAAGGTCCTGCTCGACCATGTTTGGCTTCACTTGGAAGCATGAATGAGATGTTTCCTCTGAGTTGACCCTTCTTTTTGTAGACTGGACACACTGGTTCAAGTCCATCTAGTGGGGTCTCCATGGCTTCCCTGAACAAGAGGACAGGTGACTCACCACAGTTATAGGACATTTTGAGAGATGTTCCACAGTCTCCTGGAATTGAGTTGACCTTGGAGGGAAAAGGGCAAAAACTGTCCTTTAAGTCCCTCTGACTAGATTAGTATTGGCCTCAAACTTTGGTTGTTAAATATCCAATAAAGTTAGTTCCACCAGTCTGGTACTTTTAATTATCATGTGCTATGTAAGGCTTGGGTAAAAACCCAATTATTCTCAGATAAATTTTGACTAGATATATATTTTGTTCCTTAAAGTAGTTGACTAAACTATGACCATAGACATTTTAAGATTATGTACAGATTATTTTTGGCTCATCCTTTATATATCATAACAAACCTACACAGACCTCATCACTTACTTAGGCTTTCTCATTTTTCCTATTTTAAATAATTATGAGACACAATAGCATTAACAAATAAAACTTCAATCTGTTGTAAGACTTCTTTTCTGGGGATGCTATGCAATGCTTATTCCCTATCAAAGTTCTAGTGTCAAGCCAATGTTTGATTAAAGTTTTACTGGGGAACCAATGAATTTGTTGAGCTTACTAACCGAGATAACTGAGGGGTTGCTGAGGTGTATATATGACCTGAGGGTTTGCACACTGGAAAGCTTTTACCCAGCTTGGGTCATGCCTTCTCTTCCTAGTCTTCCCCAGATTGTATTCTTTAGCCCTCCCCAAATCCAGGAGGTCATGTGGGATTAGGGTAGAATTACATTCAATTGGCTGAGAAGAGTGGCTGGATAGTGAGGTGAAGTTCAATGACCCTGCTTGGCCCTCCTTTAATGAATGAGCACAGCCGTCAACCAGCACAGTTGTGACAATGTTTAGCAATCAGGCTCAACTGAAGCTGTGATGATGGTAGATATTTCATGCAGAAGGGACTGCTGTATAGCATCATCTTATTAAAAGGACCTGGAATTTGAAAGGATTTGGTGCTAGGATCCACAAATGAGGGAGAACCTATGTAGTTTGTTTTACTGAGTCTGTGTTACTTCACTCAATATAACAGTTTCTAGATCCATCCTTTTATCTGTAAATTTCATTATTTCATCTTTCTTTACTGCTGAATAGAACTCCATTTTGTAAATATACCACATTTTTGTTAAACCACTTGTCAGTTGATGGGCACTTAGGTTTCTTCCATGTCTTAGCTATTGTGAAAAGAGCAGCAACAAACTTGATTGTACAAATGGCTATACAACAGTTCGTTGGGTATATGCCAAGGAGTGGTATGACCAGGTGATATGGTAGGTCCATTTTTAGTTTTATAAGAGTACTCCACACTGTTTTCCATAGAGGTTGCATGAGTTTGCAATCCCACCAGCAGTGAATGAGCATTCCCCTTTCTCCACATCCTCTCCAGCATTTGGTATCATTTGTTCTCTTGATCCTAGCCAGTCTGATTGGGGTAAGGTGATACCTTAGGGTGGTTTTAATTTGCATTTCCCTAATTACTAACGATGTTGAACACTTTTTGAGCTATTTCTTGGCCATCTTTATTTCTTCATTTGAGAACTCTCTGTACAGATCCTTAGCCCATCTTTTAATTGGATCATTTGGTTTCTCAATTCTTTGTTTTTTGCGTTTTTTATATATTCTGGATGTTAATCCTCTGTCAGGTGTGTCACTGATGAAGATTTTTTCCCATTCTGTGGGTTTTCTTTCCCTTTTCTCATTGTTTCTTTTGCTGTACAGAAGCTTTTTAGTTTAATGAGGTCCCACTTGTTGATTGTTGACCTTGAATCATGAGCGACTTCTGTCTGATTTAGAAAATCCCTTCCGACACCTGTATCTTTTAACTTACTGTCAATATTTTCTTCTGATAGTTTCAGGGTTTCTAGTTTTACACTGAGGTCTTGGATCCATTTGGAGTTGACTTTTGTGCAAGGTGAAAGATAAGGATCTAGTTTCATTCTTCTATAGGTGGAGATCCAGTTTTGCCAGCACCATTTGTTGAAGATGCTGTCGTTCCTCTGTTGTGTGTTCTTGACACCTTTGTCAAATATCAGGTGGCTGAAATTGCTTGTACTCAGGTTTGGATCTTCAATGATGTTCCATTGATTTATGCATCTATTTTTGTGCCAGTACCATGCTATTTTTAAGACTATAGCTCTGTAGTATACCTTGAGATCTGGTATAGTAATTCCCCCAGCATTGCTTTTTGTGCCCAGGGTTGCTTTGACTATCTGGGGTCTTTTGTGTTCCATATGAATTTAAGGATTTTTTTTTCCAATTCTGTGAAGTATGTCATGGGTATTTTGATTGGGATTACATTGAATCTATATGTTGCTTTTGGTAGGATGGTCATTTTCACAATATTAATTCTTCTGATCCATGAGCATGGGAGGTCCTTCCATCTCCTGGTGTCTTCCTCAGTCTCTTTCTTTAACAATTTAAAATTTTCATTGTAGAGATCTTTGATCAGATTTATTCCAACTTTTTTTTTCAGCTATTCTGAGTGGGAGCATTTCCCTGTATTCTTTCTCCAATAGCTTGTGATTGGTATATAGAAAGGCTACTGATTTTTGTAGATTGATTTTATAACCTGGCACTATACTGAAAGTGTTGATTAGTTCTTGGACTTTTCTGGTGGAATTTTTGGGATCTCTTAGGTATAGTATCATATCACCTGCAAAAAGTAATAGTTTGTCCTCTTCTTTTTCAATTAGCAGTCCTTCAATTTCCTTCTCCTGTCTTATTGCTCTAGCAAGAGTTTCAAGCACTATGTTGAAAAGGAGTGGAGGTAGTGGACATCCTTGTCTGGTTTCTGATTTTAATGGGAATGCTTCCAGTTTTTCTCCATTTAGAATGATGTTAGATGTGGGTTTTTTGTATATGGCTTTAATTATGTTGAGGTATCTTCCCTCCAGTCCAATTCCATCTAGGTCTTTGAACATATATGCATGATGAATTTTTTCAAAAGCCTTTTCTGCATCTATTGAGATGACAATGTGGTTTTTGTCTTTGAGTCCATTTATATGATTAATGATGTTTATTGAGTTGCATATATTGAACCATCCCTGCATCTCTGGGATAAAGCTTACTTGATCATGGTGAATGATCTTTTTGATGTGTGTCTGTATGTGGTTTGCAAGCATTTTGTTGAGAATTTTTGCATCTATGTTCATTAGGATATGTGTCTATAGTTTTCTTTTTTGGTTGTGTCTTTACCCAGTTTGGATAATAGAGTGATGCTGGCTTCATAGAAGGAATTTGGGAGTTCTCCCTCTGTTTCTAGCTTTTTGAATAATTTAAGTAGTATTTGTTGGAAGTCTTTAAATGTTTGGTAGAATTCTGCTGTAAATCTATCTGGGATTGGGCTTTTTATAGTTGGGAGGTGTTGTATTACTGTTTCAATTTCCATATATGTTATGGGTCTGTTTAAACTGTTGATCTCTTCTTAGTTTTTGTTAAGGTTCAGATAGCCCCTCTCCCTCACCAACAGGGCCTCACAAGCCCCTGAGAAAATGGAACTGATCTGATAAGCACCCTGATCTTTGAAGTCAAGAGAAGCAGACTTTTTTCCACTGTTTGGCCAACACAGCAGGCTTCCCCTTAGTTCTCTAAAGAGGGCAGGTTTTAACAGTCCCACTCTCCCACTTCCCCCTGCCCAACTTTAAAAAAATATATCTTCCTGCCTTCTACACCCCCCAGAAGACTCCCCCTTAAAAAGACCCTGGCTCACGACCCGGGCAGACATTTTCCCTGCCTGGAAAGGAATCTGTCCCATATGTTCCTTTGTTAATAAACCCTATTCTGATCGAGTTTTATCTGTGTCCTGGTGCTTCTCCTGATCAACTGGATTCATCCATGGGCTACTTTATCTATCAGATGGTGCCAAAACCTGGTTCTTACTTCAAGGGATCCACATGGACTTCTCCAATACCACTAATTTGGCTTTCAGGTACACTCCCACCGCTCCTTTCTCTCTCCTCCTCTCCCCAGCTCTCTGCTTTGCTTTCATCTCTTTCTGGCTCTCCTCACTGGGGAACACACTCTGCCTAGCCTGCATCTTCTTTTGATATCCTTTCCCATTGAATTTTTCACTCCATACAAAACTGGTCTCTTGGATGGAGCTGCTTCCCTCGCCTCTGGCATCTCCCCCCACCCCTTTGCCATGGGCCTGGCAGGTCTGCTGTCTTCCATCATTTTTCCTGTCTTTGTCCTCTTCCAGTGCCTTTCTTCCTCACTTTACTTGGGATGATTTTTGATACCGTTCAGTCCAACACATGCAAAGCTCTGGATGTTTTTCCTCTCTCTCCCCCTCCTAAAGTTTTCTACTCCCTGCCGTGTGACTGCCAGCCCACCATGTGTACATGTCTGACCTCCCATGCACGCTTTAAACCTACATGACCCCCAGGCTTCTTTTTTCCTTCCTGCTATTCACCCCCTCCAGGCAGCTGCCAAGATTCCCAGCTCACCTGCCCTGGGGAATTTTGTCTTTAACATTCTAATAAAATGATAAAAGTTTCCAGCTGGGTCCATTCTTAAATTCTCTTATAAATGTAGCTAAGAACCCTTTAGGGGACCCTTTCTCCCTGTTTTAACCCAACTAGCCTAAACCGGCTGGACAACTTTGCTGGACCATTTAAAGAATTTCGGGTGGCTTGCCCCATGGACAAACAGAAAACATTTTAAAACCTTTTTTTTTCTCCTGAACATTTTCTCAGACAAAGGGGCTCAAAATTTTGATCTTAGGCCCTCTTGGGCATCCAGCAACGGGTGCTCAGGTGCCTACTTTGCTAACTAGACCTAACCATTTTAAATTTCACTATACATAAAAAGTCACAGGCACTGCTCAGGTGAGTCATATGCTTTCAGGCCAATAACCACTGATTTATATGCCCTGTTCCTTCTGCTGCCCTCATGAGTTCCCTTTCCATTATAATTTGTATCTAGAAATTAAGAGATCCTGAGAAATTTGCTTTGCATTCACAGCTACATTGCTTGGTGAGGAACATGGATTTCTTTGATTTGTTTTTCTATTTGGTTTACTTTCATGGTGTTTTAAGATGTATTCATTTTTTTGTCTACTTCAAAGGTGTTTTAGTTTAAAAATGATAAACCAACCACAGTCTCAACAAAGACTATATAATTAAATATATATACACAGTCAATATAAATTTATGCTTCTTAAAATTAATTTACTTGGTATCATATTAATTTTAAAATAAAATCTCATATAAACTAAAAATGTTAAATTAACACCAAAATATTTTTTCAGCCAAAATAGTCTCTCTTTAATCTACAACATGGTACTAAA
>NW_008349093.1:1260656-1265243 GCF_000622305.1 Nannospalax galili | reverse complement strand
TCCCTATCTCTGTCTCTGTCTCTCTCTGTCTCTCTGTCTCTCTGTCTCTCTCTCTCTCTCTCTCTCCACCCTTCTGGGGCTCTACTAAACCTCTACTAAACCACCACCCTTCTGGGGCTCATGTTCCCTCAGCCTCTACTAAATAAATCTCAGGATCAACTTGTTCCACAAACTTCCCTCCCTTCTGGCTCATTGCATTTTTTCCGCTTTTCTCCCATCCCATTCCTTGTATGTTGTCTCCATCTACTGGCTGGTCACACCACCCTCTCATTGCAGGGTTTTCCACTCCCCTGGCTTGCCTCGAAATCACACGTGTGTTGGAAAATCCCTTCCTTTCTCTAGATATAGGACGCTATTTCCAGAGATAGGAACACACACTACTTCCTGTCCAGGACAGGATCTTACCTTTCCTCTCCCTGATGATCTAATTGTGGGACGCTGCCTTCTGGGACTTGGGAATAACTCGAAAATAATAACTCAAACCCACACAACAAAAAAGTACACTTTCTTCAGGTGCCTGGTTCTCCTCGCTCTCATTTTGCATGACTGATGCCAAACCCCTTTTCCTCCTACTCCCGCCCCATCTCTCTCTCTTCCTCATCTGCTGTGCTTTCCTGCCTGGACTCATGATCCTGCCTCCACTCCCTATAGAGAGAGGATTTTCTTTGTCTCCTGTCTGCTTGGTTCTGTCTCTACCTCCTACCTGCTTGCTTGGTTCTTTCTCTATCTCTTCTTCACTCTGTACTTAATCTGTCACTATGGGAACCACCCACTCAAAGTCTTGGGGTCTCACACCTCTTGCTTGTCTTCTTAAATCCTTAAAACAACTAGCACTTTTGGATACAATCAGGCCAAAATGCCTGAAGTTCCTGTGCACTACTGCCTGGCCTCAGTACGAGTTAGTTAATAACTCTGTTTGGCCAGACACCAGAACCTCAAACTTCAATATTTTGAGAGATTTAGAAAATTTCTGCCATTGTAAAGGCAAATGGTCTGAATTACCATACAGCCAAGCTTTCTTTGATCTCTGTGCTAATCCCTCCATCTGTATCCCATATTCTTCCCATCAGGCTCTTCTGATTAAGACAGTTTCATGGGATCCCAACCCACCAGGGGCCTCTGCTCCTCCTCCTCCTCCTCCTTATCCCTTCACCTTGGCTTTTGATCTTGCCATAGCTGATGAACTGTCCCTGATTAGAACCCAGCCCGAACCTCCTCCTGCTCTCCAGCCTGAGGTACAGCCAAGTCCTCCCTGTGCTCTCCCCTTGCTATACTCTTCCTTGCCTTCCATTCCAGGGCCCAAACCAGCTCCCCTCCTTTCTCCAACTCGAACTCTGTCTCCACACCATGATCTTCCCCCTCTCCAGTGCCACTCTGTTTGTCACTCACTCTCCTTCCACTGACTCTCCTCTACTCAAAGAAATCCAAAACCTTAAATACCTTCTTGCCAAATATTCCCTAGTCTCCCCTATTCTGGCTTCTAGCTAAAATAACCCATTTATCCCTCCTGTATCTACTTCTACTTCAATTCCAGAACCTGCCTCTGATACCCCTTCCCCTACTTCTACTTCGATTCCAGAACCTGCCTCTGATACCCCTTCCCCTACATCCCCTCATGGACAGGACACCCCTCCCATCTCTCCCACTCTGGCCTCTTCCAGGGACTCCCCTTCTCCCAACCCCTCTCCTATGTCAAACCATACTCACTCCCACACCCAGTCTCAATCCCCTGCCCATGGTATCTTTCCCCCTCCAGGAGGTGGCAAGCATGGATGGGATGGTCAAGGTCCATGTCCTTTTCTCTCTTGGAGATCTCTCTCACCTCAAATGCAAAATAAGCTTTTTTTTCCTATTGATCCTACACACTTCATACAAGATTTTAAATACATCATTCACACCTATGATCTAACCTGGACTGTCCTGCCCTGTGTGTTTCAAGATAGCCCTCACCACTTTGGACAAGCCTAGCCCAGGATTTAACCTCCCTAGACCTTAACCCCTCCTCCATCCTACAATATGTAGATAACCTACTTCTTTGCTCCCCATCTCTCTCAGTCTCCAAGGCCCACACAATCAAACTCCTTAATTTTCTGGGGTACAAGGGATAGAGGATATTTTCAGCTAAGACTCACCTTTCTCTCCCTCAAGTCAAGTATTTGGGGTTTCTTCTCAAACCTACATCTTGCCGTTTAACTATAGATAGGACAAATTACCTAAGGTTTTTAAAGCCCCCCCCACCCAACCAAGGAGAAAATTCTATCTTTCTTAGACATTGCAGGGTACCTGTGCACCTGGATTCCTAACTATGCCCTCTTTACAAAGCTTCCAAAGGGAACTACCTTGAATCTGTTGACCCATTAGGGCCTGTTACAACGGCATTCCACACTATCCTGGAAGCGCTCTTAAAGGCATCAGCTCTGGCTCTCCCCAACCTGGAATGTCCATTTCTTCTCTACACAACTGAGAATAAGGGCCAGGCATTAGGGGTTTTGGGACAGATGAGGGGGTCTCACTTTTGCTCCAGTAGGTTATCTCTAAACAGCTTAATACCACCATCCAGGACTGGCAACCTTGTCTCTGTGCTCTGGCCACTACTGCTCTCCTGGCTCCAGAGGGAATTAAGCTCACTTTGGGTCAGCCCATCTCTGTCTTTTCCCCCCACCAGCTTCCCCCTCTTGCCAATCTATCTCCCTCTAAATTACAACTTTTCCATGTCATGTTTCTTAGAAACCCCTCACCCACCCTTGATTCCTGCCCTCCTCTCAATCCAGCTTCCTACCTCCCTTCCAGTGAACTGCTCACCCACTCACTCATGCTTGAAAACTCTTCAGGAACTCTCCTTCCAGGATCCTCTAATTTCCAGATCCCCTACCAAACCCAAACCTGACTTGGTTTATGGATAGAAGTTTAACTCTCACCCCAACAGTGTCCCACAGGCCATAGTATCTCTCACAGATGTCATTGAGTCAGGACCCCTACCACTTGGAACCACATCACAAAAATCCAAACTTGTGACACTCACCAGGACCCTAATTTTAGCCAAGGACAACCTCTTCCTCCAGCATTCTTCCCCTCTACATGACTATTTACCTGCCTCACCCTTCTAAGGAAACTACTCAGGGAATATGCTGACTGGATTATTCCCCAGGCCTCTAAAGGCCAAAGTGACTACCCACTTCAACCTGGAGATCACGCCTACCTATGGGTTCACATCCAACAGAAAAGAGTGAAGGACACCCTCCAGCCACGTTGGTCCTCACCTGGTGATTCTGTCTACCCCGACTGCAGCCAAGCTCTCAGGACAACCAGGTTGGATTCATCTCTCCAAATTAAAACTGGTCAAGGAACACAGCAAATTACCAGGCCATCAATATCGGGTCTCTTAAAATAAAAATCTTGAACTCCACCTCAGCCATTCCCCACTACACCTACTCACTGTGTTTCTATAAATTTAAAATGGGACAAAGATAATATACAGGTAATCTTAAAATTTCTAAGGTTGTAGCTTAGTTTGCCTGTTGACCTGTCTAATGGAGACAATGGGGTATTCATTCAACTAGCCCGTGTCTTTTGACTAGGGATTTCAGGCCATTGATATTTAAAGTTATTAATAAAAGATGTGTAGTGTTAGCCTTAGCCTTTAACAGCTGCACTATGAGTTCAAGGCCAGCCTGGTCTACATAGTGAGTTCCAGGACAGCTGGGGCTACAGGGAGACCCTGCTTCAAAATGACCAAAAAGAAAAAAAAAGTACCAGACTGGTATAACTAACCTTGTTGGATGTTTAATAGCCAGACTCTAAGGCCTAGATCAGAGGGACTTAAAGGGACAAATTTTTGTTCCTTGACCTCCAAGTTCAAACAAGTTCCAGGGGCTATGGGGCATCTCTCAAAATGTCCTATAACTTTGGAGAGTCACCTGTCCTCTTGTTCAGGGAGGCCACGGAGACCCCAGAAGGTGGACTTGAACCAGTGTCCAGTCTGCAAAGAAGAGGGTCAACACAGAGGAAACATTTCCTCCATGCTTCCAAGCAAAGCCCTGTTCAAGCAAAACCTCTTGACTTATTTTCACCTAGATGGAACTGGTAAAAGAAAAGCCTGAGGAGCCAGGGTCTCCCTCCAAGCCCATGTGACCCCTGAGGGCCAAATCCTCATATGACCTTAAGAGTAAAAATAAATTCATTTATTTGGGCCAGCAGTATGGTCTTAAACACCCAAAAGGAAAGTATAACCAGAAATTAAAGTTATCAGTATATTTTAAGGGTTCAAGGGATTATACAACCCAGACATTAGATGTAAGTTCTTATATTATTTAGACAATTATCCCTCATTGATGATTTTGTTCCTAATAAGACAACACTACTCAGATGTAAGACTTCAAATCTTGGTCTTCAATAACGTAGTGCCCACCTACAGCTAAGGGAGGAAACCCACTACTGTTCTAGCCTAAAAAATTAAATGATGGCTAAATTTGTTTTCTCTCCCTATCTAGAAGCCTTTGAGAGGCAACTGACACAGATTCTAGCCACTCCAACAGCTATCAAAATGCCTGAAAACAAATCCTGAGTCCATTGTTCTTGAATTCAGCC
>NW_008349093.1:1216942-1260595 GCF_000622305.1 Nannospalax galili | reverse complement strand
AAGAAAAAGAAAGAAAAAAAAAAGAGCTATTACCTTGGTGCTAATCATTGCTCCTTGCCTCTTCAGATATTTTCAGGACCAAAATCCAAAACCTAACTCTTACTAATTTTAATCAGTTGTTAGTTTCCTTCCCTCCACATGTATGTGTATGTCTGTCAACCATGGAGGACCCTGTTGAGATACATGAAGAGGGAATCTCTGCTGTCTGACTGACCCCTAATCCAGCCTCCCCCACGTCGACCCTGTCCAGCAGGAAGTAGAAGACAACAATGGCACCCCCTATCCTATAACACAAATGGCTGGAATGTTAAGGTTCAGATAGCCCCTCTCCCTCACCAACAGGGCCTCACAAGCCCCTGAGAAAACGGAACTGAATTGATAAGCACCCTGGTCTTTGAAGTCAAGAGAAGCAGACTTTTCTCCACTGTTTGGCCAACACAGCAAGCTTCCCCTTTGATCTCTAAAGAGGGCAGATTTTAACAGTCCCACTCTCCCACTTCCCCAGCCCAACTTAAAAAAAAAAAATCTTCCTGCCTTCTACACCCCCCAGAAACTTCCCCCTTAAAAAGACCCCAGCTCACGACCCAGGCAGACATTTTCCCTGCCTAGAAGGGAATATGTCTCTTGTGTTCTTTTGTTTATAAACTCTGTTCCGATGGAATTTTATCTGTGTCCTGGTGCTTTCTCTGGATCAAATGGATTCATTCATAGGCTACTTTACCAGTTTTACTTTGATAGTTTTCATGATTTTAGTTATCCTTCCATTTCTTTTAGATTTTCAAATTTGGTAGGGTATAGGTTTTTAAAATACTCCCTTATAATGGTCTGGATCTCTTGGGTGTCTGTTGTGATGTTTCCCCTTTCACCTCTGATTTTGTTGATTTGGATTGGCTCTTTCTTTCTTTTGGTAATGGGGCTAGGGGTCTGTCTATCTTGTTTATCTTTTCAAAGAACCAGCTCTTAGATTCATTGATTCTTTGCATTGTGTTCTTTGTTTCTAGTTCATTAATTTCTGTTCTGATTTTTGTTGTTTCTTCTCTTGTGCTGGGTTTGGGTTTCATTGGTTCTTGCCTTTCTAGGGTCTTGTGATGCAGTGTTAGGTCATTTATTTGGGTTCTTTCTAATTTTTAAAAAAAATATTTTTATTATTTTTATATGTGTATGAGTGTATTGCCTGCATGTACATAAGTGTACCCATGTCGTGCAATTCCCGTGGAGGACAGAAGATGCTATTGGATACCCTGGAACTGGAGTTATGGACAGTTGTTAGCTGCCATGTGGGTGCTTGGATTTGAACCCGGGTCTTCTGCAAGAACAACCAGTGTTCTTAACCTTTGAGCCATCTCCCCAGCCCTCTAATGTTTTTTTAAATATAGGCACTTAGAGATATAAACTTCCCTCTTAGGACTGGTTTTGTTATGTTGTATTGTCGTTTTCGTTGAATTCCAGGAATTCTTTTATTTCTTTCTTAATTTCTCCTTTGACCCACTCATTGTTTAGGAGTGTGTTGTTCAATCGCCATGAGCTTGTGTAGTGACTAGGGCTTTGTCCAGTGTTGATTTTGAACTTTATTGCATTATGGTCTGATAGAATGCATGGAATAATTTCAATTTTTTTTGTATTTGTTGAAGTTTGTTTTGTGGCCCGATATGTGATCAATTTTGAAAAAGTTCCATGAGGTGCTGAGTAGAAAGTGTATTCTTTGGTGCTTGGGTGGAATATTTGAAAGACATCTGTTAGATCCATTTGATGTATGGTATCATTTAATTCAGACATTTCTGTTTATTCTTCGTCCAGTTGACCTGTCTAATGGAGACAGTGGAGTATTGAAGTCCCCTACTATTACTGAGTTGGGGTTAATCTGTGTCTTAAAGTCCTGTAGTGTTGTTTTTATGAATTTGGGTGCACCAGATTTTGGTGAATATATGTTAAGGACTGTAATATCTTCTTGGTTAACTGTTCCTTTGATCAGAATGAAGGGACCATCCTTATCTCTTTTGGTTAGTTTTAGTCTGAAGTCTATTTTGTCAGATACTAGAATTGCAACCCTTGCTTGTTTCTTAGTGCCATTTTCTTGGAATATTCTTTTCCATCCTTTTACCTTAAGGTAGTGCTTGTCCTTGAAGGTGAGATGGGTTTCTTGCAGACAGCAAAGAGATGGATTTTGTTTCTTAATCCATTCACTTAGCCTGTATCTTTTGACTGGGGAGTTCAGTTCATTGTTATTTAAGGTTATTATTGAAAGATGTATATTGGTTGCTGTCATTTTGATTGTTGTTTGTGTTTTCTGTCTAATTTTGTGTTTCTTAGATTATACCTTTATTTATTTTGTTGCCCCTCAGATACAGTTTTTTCTCTCTGCTCTCTGTATTGCTTCAAGTATTCTTTGAAGGGCTGATTTTGTGGACATGTATTCTTTCAGGCTTTTCATGTCATGGAAGATTTTTCTTTCCCCCTCAATTGTAATAGACATTTTTGCTGGGTAAAGTATTCTGGGCTGACATCGATTGTCATGTAGAACTGGAAATACCTTGATCCAGGATCTTCTGGCTTTCAGAGTTTGCGTTGTCAGCTGTAATTCTGATGGGCTTTCCTTTATATGTGACTTGTTCTTTTGCTGCTTGTTCTGTACATTTAGTGTTTTTACTATGATATGTTGTGGGGAGTTTCTTTTCTGATCCTGTCTATTTGGTGTTCTATGTGCTTCCTGTATTTGTGTGGGGATATCTTTCCTTAATTGTGGGGATATCCTTCCTTAATTTTGGGAAATTATCTTCTCTAATCCTGTTTAAGATCTGGTCAACACCATTAATCAGAAACTCTTCTCCTTCCTCTATTCCTATGATCAGTAGATTTGGTCTTTTCATGGTGTCCCGCATCTCTTGCATATTCCAGTCCTGTATTTTTTTTTTTAATTTTCCATAATCTTTGCTTGAGTGGTCCAGTTCTTCAACTTTATCCTCCAGTGTTGATATTCTGTTTTCCATTTCATTCATTCTAGTGGTGAGGCTTTCCCTTGTTATTTCAAGTTGGCTTATTGAGTTTTGGACTTCCTTTTTCATTTCTGCCTGAGTTTTCTTCAATGTTTCTATTTCCTTTTTGAATTCATTCAGATGTTTATACTTACCTTCTTTGAGTTCTTTGATTTGTTTGTTCATGTGTTCTTTAAATTCGTTGAATTCCTTGATCATGTTTATGATTGTTTTCTTTTAAATTCAGTGTCCTGGGTTGTCTCTAGGAGGTTCTCCTTGTAGAACTCTTCTACAGGATTGGTGGAGTTTGTTGGGGACATAGTATTTTGGCTTTCCATTTTATTGTTCTTTCATTGTGATCTTGGCATGTGAATTTCTTTTGTTGTTTATGATTCTAATATGAGAATTAATTTGAAGTATGCTTCTGTTTGTATTATCAAGGTACCTAGACCCTTTCTTTATTGGTTATGTAAAGCTGTTTGGTACAGGGTTCAGGTTCTCTCAGGTTTAATTTGGAGGGAATGGATGGCTTCAGATCAGCTATTCTGGAATACCCACAGAAGCCCAATTCAGGCTCCAGTCAGGTACACTCAAGCTTCCTTCACCATGTGTAGGCAGGATCTGGGTGCTCTCAGGCAGTCTACCCACTCAGGTTGTCTGCTAGGATCTCAACCTTAGCCTCCTGCCTTGGGAGGGGCCTCATGAAATCCCAGGTAGGGGGATGGGTATGGTGCAGTTAGGAGAAGCTCACCACCACGTGGAGGCAGGATCTGGGGCCTCTCAAGCAGTCCCCTTCATTCTCAGCCCCTCTGTCAGACATGCATGCTCTTTCTTCAACTCTTTGTATTGCTTCAAGAATTCCATGAAGGACTAGTTTTGTGGACATAAATTCTTTCAGCCTATTTATGTCATGGAAGATTTTTCTTTCCCCTTACCTATAATAGACATTTTTGCTGTGTAAAGTATTCAGGTTGGCATGTATGTTTATTTAGAACTCTCAATACTTTGGTCCAGGCTCTTCTGTCTTTCATTGTTTACACTGAAAAGTCACTTGTAATTCTGATGTGTTTTCCTTTATATGTGACTTGTTTCTCTTTAGTAGCTTTCAGTATTCACTCTTTGTTCTGTATGTTTGGTGTTTTTACTATAATATGCCATGGGGAGTTTCTTTTCTGGTCCTGTCTATTTGGTGTTCTGTATGCTTCTTGTATTTGTATGGACATGTCTTTCTTTAATTTTGGGAAATTTTCTTCTACAATCCTGTTGAAGTTCTGGTCCATACCATTATCCTGAGATTCTTCTTCCTGTATGCCTATGATGCATAACTTGGTCTTTTCACGGTGTCCCACATTTCCTGAATATTCCATTCTTATCTTTTCTTAAATTTTTTATAATCTTTTCTTGAACAGTCTAATTCATCAAGTTTATCAGTCTTGGTGCTGTTTTCCATTTCATTCATTCTATTCATGAGGCTTTCTCCTGTCATTTCTATTTGGCTTGTTGAGCATTTCACTTCTTTCCAGTCTCAATTTTCTTCAATATTTCTAACTCCTTTGTGAATTAAGTCAGAAGCTTATCCCTATCTTCTTTACTTCTTTGATTTATTTGTTTGTATGTTCTTTAAATTCTTTGATTATGTTTATGATTGTTCTTTTAAATTCTGTGCCCTGGGTTACCTCTAGGGGCTTCTTTTTATAGAACTCCACTATAGGACTGTTGGTTTTTGGTGGGGACATATTCTTTGGGTTTTTCATATTCTTATTTTGTTCTTGTGATTTTTTGGCATGTGGATTTCTTTTGTTGTTTCTGATTCTGGTGTGAGACTCAAGCCTTCCTTTGTGGAGGTTAAGTCTGTTTCTGTTTGTAAGGTGATGTGCTTTTGTTGTTTTCATATTGGGTATGAAAAAGCTGATTTCTCTGGGCTTCAGTTTCCCTCTTTTGTTTTTATATTGGAGGAACCCAATGGCTCTAGTCCAGCTAACTCAGGAGTTCCTGCAAAGGCCCCAGTCAGGTGAGAATCAGATGCTGTCAGTTTTCCCCCTAAGGCCTGGGCCACTCTAGTCAGTAGGCACAACACATTTTGGGAAACTTGCTAGATGGAGGCTGGATTCAGGTGATCTCAGGCAGTGTGCAAAGTTTGGGCCCCTACTAAAGGGGCTAGAAATCTAACTCTGCATCACTGGGAGGGGCTATAAGTGGTCCCAGTGTAGGGGGATGGACACATTGTGATTTGGAAAGCTCACCACGACACAGAGTTAAGAGGGTAGTCCAGAGAGCTAGGATGCTAAGAGCAAAAGTGGGCCTGTGTCCAAGTCTAGAAGGAGAACAGGGTGTGGGGTCCAGGAGATTGGAGTTGCTCAGGTTGTAGGGGAGTCAAGGTGCTGTGGGTGGGATCAGACTTACCAGGGAAGAAGGCTGGTCTTAGGAATCCCAGGCAAGTTGGGGGTGGGGACAGCCTGTGAAGGCTCTAAGAAACTAGACCAAAGGATTGAGCTGGTCTGGGTGCTGGGGATCAGGACGCCTTGGGTGAGTCTGGACTAAGAAGGTAGTCCAGAGATCTGGGGTGCTGAGAGCAAAAGTGGGCCTGTGCCCAAGGCTAGGAGAAAAGGATGTGAGGTGGGGAGATTGGATTTCCTCGGGTTATGGGGGCAATCAAGGCATAGTGGGCAGGATCAGACTTACCAGGGAAGAAGGCTGGTCTTAGGAATCTCGGGCAAGTTGGTGGTGGGAACAGCCAAGATAGAAGGCAGGTCTCAGGTGTACAAAGAGAAGTTGGGGGTGGGGACAGCCTGCGAAGGCTCTAAGAAACTGGGCTGAAGAACTGAGCTGGTCTGGGTGCAGGGGATCAGGATGCAGTGGGCAGGTCTGGTCTATGAGGGTAGTCCAGAGATCTGGAGTGCTAAGAGCAAAAATGGGCTTGTGCCCAAGGATAGAAGAACAGGATGTCCCATCATATATTGTAAAATTAATAATTCTTTGATGCTTTCAAACATGAATATAATGTATTCATATTTAATGTAAAATATCAATATAATGATATTTTCATTCCCTCTTTACCTTCTCTCAGCCCCCTCTCTCTCTTGCTGAGCCCTTTCTTCTTCCCAACTCTCTTTCTGATTTTCATATCTTTTGCTTTGTTTTGTGGCCCACTGAGTTTAATCACGGTTATTTGTATGAGTGTGAGTAAGTGGTTATTTACCGGAGCATTGGTAAATCAACAGTGGCTACACCACTAAAGCTGACTCTCTTTTCCCCTTGCCTACTATATTTAGTTTCATGGTTGTGGGGCTTGCTTCCATTCCATTGGGGATAGGAGTTTGCCTTGTGAAGACTTGATACCTTCTCCCAGTAGTATTGAACTGCTTCTTGGAGGTAAAGTACTATTAATCTAAACAGAGTTTTTTTTTTTTTTTTTTTTTTTCTTCCACTGTGCAGGAGGATAGGTTTGACAGTTCAGATGGTGTGATTCTCCCACTGGCTAATGAGCTGCTCAGGAATGCTAATGAAGGACTTCCTTTGGTTGTCTCCTGTGAGTCAGCAAATGAACCAGAAGTTAATTAGCAACCTGGTAGAGACAGAACCTGATTGAAGTAAGAGAATTTAGGTCTGTGAGAGCAGAGAGCTGAGAAGCTTTAAAGGTGAGACCATGATTCAGGACCTGAGGTAAACAGCAAGAAGTAACAGCCAGGGTTCATGCATGAATTTCAATGGCAGTGCCCTGTAAAGGAAGCCAGGAGAGACCAGTACATGTAGCATACCTAAGAAAAGGAGCAGCCGGACATCTGGCACCAGAGAAGCTGTCAATTCAGATTTCTCCCTTGTAGCAGAATAAAGGAGAGAAATGCAGAGATGTGTATTGTGTGAACAGCTAAATCAGATCACCTGCCCATTGACGATGATGGAGGAGGTCATCACCTGACGATGATGGAGGAGGCGCCTATGTGACAGGATGGAGAATCTAAAACTCCATCTGTTTACAAGTTCACTACAATAACGCAATGGATAAGTAATTTGCCAGGCAGTACTGTGGATAATGTCCTGCAAAGGAAATCCAATAGGCTATAGATATCAGGCAGAGATGAAAGATTGGAGCTGTCCATGTCGCTCTGTGTGAGTAATGTCTACCATAGACACTGGACTCAGATGTGCTGGACATGCTTGTGATCCTGGGAGGGTAACTTTGGCCAGAGAAAAGTGTGTCACTCCCTTGGCTTAGGCAGGTATCTAATTAGATTAGAAGAACTGCCAAAAAGCAACTTATTGAAAGCTAAATGACTGCAAGGCATTGTGGGTAAAATATGCAAAATGTCACTGAGGCAGAAGTTAGGAAGCCTGCAGAACAGGTGTGACATAAAGCTAACCTGCCAGGGAAATTGTTAGTTTAGATTCCTCTTGAAATCTTTTTTTTTTTTTTTCCTTTTAAATTGTTTTATTTCCCTCCTGCAGAAATTCTGCTCTTCTTTACCACTGGAGACTCAGAAACAAATGCTCCCCTCCTCTCTCTCTACTCCAATTTTAATAGGCTAAAATGGAAATGGGCTCCTGAGTCTACATATGCAGGGCTGCTGGCCCAGTCATTCTGTGCTCATCATGAAAGGGTATAGAATGGGATGATAACACATCAGGGTGTGCCTGCCAGGTGAAACCTGTTCTGTGGAAGTTTAACTATTTGAGTGAAACATTCCTAATTCATCATCTTTTCTTCTTATTACAACAATAACATCACCAATGGTGCCACCCAGGGCCTCCACAGCCTGGGGAGGCTAAATCTACCCATATGTTTTCTGCAGGTTCTTGCAGATTCACTCTCATTTTCTTAATGGATGTTTGAATGCCCAGGTGTAACTCAGCCTCAGTGTACACACACTCCATTGCTACCTAGGTGCCTTATAGTTTTGGTGACTTTGCTGTAACATGGGGCACACTGCTATCCAGTGGGGTAGGATGGGTAGTGGGGAGGGTGCATCCTGCTTGTTCTAACCTCTAGCCAGCTTCCCTGATCTTCCTCTCTTCTATCCCTTAGGAGTTTCCTTTCTGAATTCCTCTTGCGTCTTACAGAGAAGCTATATCCTTTTCCTGTGTCTGGTACAAGCCGTGTGTCCCTATAGGATGTGCATAATTCGGGTCAGCTTCTCAGGGAGGTGTTCTTACAAAGGAGCTTGTTCCTGAGAGTAGATTTGGGACCTGCTCCCTTTAAACAATTTGAAGTAGGCATCAAGACCCCCCATTTCACACTGGAGGACTGTAGAAAGTGAGTTGCTTAAAGATAACACAATAGGACCACAAAGGAAGCTAGTGGTCTCAAATGCCCTGCTATCCCTACTGTTCATTCCATGCTGTCAAAGCCCCTTACTGACAATCTCTGTTATGTCAAGTGTGTATATTTTATCTGCTTTAGTACAATGCTTTGCATGGTGTCCACTTTGCTTTATTTAATGTTCCCAACAAGACTGCAAATGACTCGTGTGTGTGTGTGTGTGTGTGTGTGTGTGTGTGTGTGTGTGTGTGTGTTGTGTTCATGTGTGTGCATGTGCATATGGAGACCAGAGATCAACACTGAGTGTCTTCCTCAGTCACTCTCCACTCTAACTTTTGAGACAAGGTCTCTCACTGAACTTAGAGCTCATGAATTCAGCTAGACTGACTGGTCAGCAAACCCAAGGGATCTTCCTGTCTCTACCTCTCTGGCAGTGGGATTACAGGAACATACCACTACACTACCACGTCTGGTTTTTACATGGGTGCTTTAGATCTGAACTTAGGTCCTCATGTTTGTGTGGCAAGGACTTTACAGATTGAGCCATCTCCCTAGTCCTTTGGGACCCATTTAAAGAGAAAACTGGAGTTCAGAGAGAGAAGTGCCTTGGCTAAAGTCCAACCCCAACCCTGGCCTACTGCATCCAAATATGTCAATGTTCTTTGTACCATCAGATGGCAAACTGAAGGGGAGAGGTCTGTAGAATCTTAGTGATTTTGATTTGTCTTTCAAGACAGTGTTTGGCTGGGACTGGACAGCATAATTAGCTCCAATGTTGGGCTTATTCTGTGCCTGCCCATGGCAACCAGCATCCAGTCTGAGGCCAATTCACATCCAGGAGTAGCCAGTGGGCCAGGACAGAGCTGAAATGCCTGAGCCTTCGCATTTATTTTCCCAGCTTCCCGTGGCTTTATATGGAGCTGAGCCTATCATTAATCAGGCTGTGAAGCAAAGAAAATAAAAAGCTGCCTTGAAAAGAACTCTTATTTATTTAAAATTGAAAAAAAAAAATACTAGAATAGACTGAAACATGTTTCCAATATACTGAATTTGATTATCTGACTGTGAACAAAGAGGCCTAGTCATTTAAAGTTAAAGTTGAGATATTTGGTAAGCTTGTTTGTTGCATGGATTGCTGAGGGAGAAGGCCCCACCCCCAGCCACGGCAAAGCTTCCTCCTCTCCTCTCTGTACCCTCAGGGCATTTTGATAATTGCGCTAATTGTTTGGTTCCTTTGTTGTACAAGCTTCTCGCTGGGGAGGGAGTGAGCCAGAGAAGTCCAACACATCCCCGTTACATGGGCTCAAATGAGGGAGTCCCCAGTCTCTATCTGTAGTGGTGACCGTTAACCATCCCAGCTCTTCGGCACAGTTGCTTTGAACTTTGATTGTGAGTCTTAATTAGAAACATGAGTTTTATCCTTCAAGGAGCAAAGACACACCATTCAGACATAGAAGGAGGCCAGTAGGAAGCAGTTGCTGCTATTGTTCTCCAGGGCCGTTTATTGAGTAGAAACTGGCAGTGAGCATGCAGGAAGACATAACTGGTGGATGTAATCCCAATAATATGAACCCTGGGGCATATTGTTTACCTCTTCAAGTCTAATTACAAAACACATACTTGGTAGATGGGAGACCCTTGCCCTATGGATGCATGTGTTTATCCTTCCTCACACTACGGGGTTTAGATGGGTTTGTTTTACCCTGTTGCTGACTTAACTTCTCTAAGGTACCGATTTCATTGTGCCCCTGTTTTACTCAGAGCCTGTGACAATGCACCTTGTATACACAAAGGGTTAGCTGGCGACTCAAGTTCACTCACTGCCCTGTCCTTCAACTTGGCCCACCTGCCTGTTGCTGACGAGTCCCTCCTTGTCCCTGCATTTTAGGGAGAGCGGTGGAACTATATTCCCAGATCTACTTTTCCCCCTCTTCAGTCCGTGCTTTTGCTCCCCTTGAAATACGTGAAATTGCATGTCTGCATGCCCCATGACTTCAGAGCCTTAGTGAGTTGGCACCAACTTCTTTGATCCTTCCTTCTCCATTTTCTAGATTTTTATATTGGCAATGTCATAGCACAATATACATTACCTTCTACTTAGTATTATAGTTTCTTGGTGGAGTTTCTTTTGTGTATACCTTAATTTCTATGTTCTTTGAAAACAAGGGTAGGTGATTCCTCTTGAGTTGATTTGGGAGTAGGTGGGCTACTGTGGGTAGATACCCACAACTGTGTGAGGAGTAAGTAAGTGGGGTTTATCGAGGAAGGGTTAGCAGTCTTAGGCTCAATTTGGCCCCAATCTTTTTATCTTTTCATCTTTCCCTTCTCTCTCTCCCTCTTCTCTTTTCTGTTTTAACCTTTTCTTCTTTATAGCTTACTCACCCCCAAGCCTTGATACTCTAAGAAGATTTTCCAAGAATATGCTACTGCTCCAGGCTCTTACTTCTTGCTCCAGGCAGAGCTTGCCATTGTCCCAAACAACCTGTGTGGTGGGTGGTGTGTGTGTGTGTGTGTGTGTGTGTGTGTGTGGGTGTGTGTGTATGTGTGTGTCTCTCTATGACAGAGGCTCAGTGTGTGTGTGTGTGTGTGTGTGTGTGTGTGTGTGTGTGTATGCATGTGCCTGTCTAGGCCAGAGGTTGACACTGGATGATTTTCTCAATTTCTCTCTGTCTTACTTTTTGAGGCAGGGTCTCTCATGAACCTGAAACTCACCGGTTCTGCTAGACTGGCCATCTCCTCAAGCTCCACCTCCTCAGCACTGGGATTACAGGCTAGCACCATTGCACCCATCTTTTTTTTCCTTTCCATTATTTAGAGAATATTTTATTAGTTTCTGTAATGAAACCCATGTATATAAGATCTTACATATTTAATATAGTACATTACTTCTATACAAATGGAAAAAATTAAGTTTAATGTTTCTCGACTAATATGGTTATTAATTTTTCTACACTACCAACACAACACAGTTAATGTTTTTTCCAGTGTTGACAGAATAGCTAGTGTCCCAAAGCCTGCTTTTTTATGTGGGTGCTGGATCAGTCTCAGGTCCTCAGGCTCATGTGGCAGGCACTTTACTTACTGGTTAGCATAGTCTGCCATCAGGGAAAACGGAATCCCTTTACATTCGTTTGCTTTGGTGATCACTGCTTGGAAATATTTCTTTATGGGGCTTTCCTTTCTCTCTAAAAAAATAATAAATGGTCTTCCCTGTCAGTACTTCTGTCACCTTCAAAGGAGACCTAAACCTGGAGGAAGTTAAGTTGGCCCAGCCCTGAATGGCAGCCAAGGCTCCCTACTCAGAGCTCTTTCTACTTCTCCTTTGTGTGGCAAAATTATTGGGTTAGAGCAATCTGGTTTAAAAACACTAAGAAGCCAGCAAGGCATTAGGGAAGTACCCCTGGGCTGAGCGTGATCTGGCCCTGCACATCCTGGGATATGGCGTGTGATGATTAGTTTTAGTTCTCAACTTGCCACAGTCTAGAATCATCTGGGAAGAGAATGTCAATGAGGGACTGTCTAGATCATGCTGGCCTGTGGGTGTGTCTGTGGGGATTGTCTTTATTGCATGAATTGATGTGGCAAGTCTCAGCCTGAAAGGGGGCAGCACCATTCCCTGGTTTGGGGTTCTGGGCTGTATAAAAAAGAGAATGTGGGCTGCGTACCAACATGCATGTATTCGGTGCTCTGTGTTTCTGATTCAGATGTGGTATGACTAGTTCACTCAAATTCTGCCACTGTGACTTCCCTGCCATAATGGACTGTGCCCTGGAACTGTGAGTCGAAATAAACGCTTTCTACCCTAGGTTGCTTTTGTCAAGGCATTTTGTCACAGCAAAGGGAAAGAAACTAATACATGGGCAAGCCTGCATTCAAGGTGCTCACTTTCCCCTCTGCACAGTGGGTTGGCATTCAAGTTCACTCTGCCACCTTACTCCACAACTTGGCCCATGTGCCTTTTCTGTCTGTTGCTTACACCTCCCCAGTATGTTGCACCAATATCAACAGTGCTCTCTGAAGTTCTTTCTGGACCAAACACTCCAGAATTCCTGATCAAAGGTTGCAGACCATCTGGACAGCAGTGGCTCAGACCCAGCTGGAGGCAGGAGGTGGCAACACCTATACCATTCTGAGTGCAGCCTGGGTTGGGCCTGTCAGTCCGGTGGGGCTGGATGTGCATCACTCCCCTCTCTTATTTGGACTCTTCCTTTATGTTCTACTGCAAATTGCTTGTCGTCTGCTAGGTCAGGAGATAAGACTGCAGGATGACTGCTAAGCTCTGGGTATAAGAGGCACTTAATACTCCCTCACTGCCTACATCTGACCTGGCATGACACACACAGGCCAAGTTGCACTCATCCCCAATGAGGCCCTGGTGACTGGCTCATATCCGGACTGCTCACTGGTACTCCTTGACGAAGACTGGTGTTTCCCCTAGGACAGAAGATTGCTGCATCTGTGAATAAGTGTGAATGTCTGCCTACTTTCACTGTGCCCCCCTGTCTCCATGCCCCTTGTACTGTCTCCAGCAGCTGCATTTGCTCAGGGCAAAATGGAAATGCCTAATAACAGGCATGACTGAGCTGAACAAAGAGAAGATGATGTGGAGGCTGTTCATCTAACTTTCAGGGAGTTCTGACTAAGGGGAGGCAGACATGGACATTTAAGATGCAATAAAGTATCTGAGCAGCAAGAGCCTTCGGCATGACCTAGTTCTGTGATTCTCAGTCTCACAGGACATCCCTTTGGAAACATTAAAAACACATGCTCCTGAGTGCAGCTACAGCCTTACTGAATGAAAATTTATAGGGATGGAACCCAGAAATCTGTATTGACCCAGGAATCTGAATAAGCTCCTCAGGTGTGTTGAATGTAGCAGGACTGCAGGAAAAGTATGTAGTCCACACCAGTGCTTTGGAGTCTATACCTGAGCATTATTCATGGGGCCTTTTAACATACTCATGGACCTCATCCTGTAGAGTCTCAGGGTAAGAGCAGCATTCTGTTTGATCAAAATAGTTTTGACTAGAAATAGTTTATTCACAGTTGAAGGAGTGGGGCAGAACAGGAAGCAGTTTGAGCAGGGGTATGTGCTGAGTTAATGACAGGTGGTCAGAGGCTCCAGCTCTGCATTCTTGTTGCTCCTGGAAACATTTTGCTTTAAGAAGCTGCCTCTTGTTTCCTGTCCTCCACAAGGAGCTAATCCTGGAGGAGCTCATTATGGAGTGCACACATTTGAGACGGATAATCTATATGCAGTGGCCTCGCTGGAGTGAGGTGTGTTACATTGGCAGGTGCCATTACACTTTAATGAATGCTTCCAGGGCTTCTCTTAGCCCACAGGAGGAAGGTGATTTACAATTTAATGTATTTCCACTCGACCATAATCTCTGGATAGCAGAATTACTGAGAAGCAGAATCCCTAAGAAGGGATTAAACACTAGGAGCTCTGAGTACAACTGAGTCAGGATCTCTGGTTGTTCTGCTACCTCCAGCATCTCCCCAGGGCCCTGGGATAGATCCCAACATATCTGTTCTCTCACAGTTGGCCACCAAGATTTGCTGGACTGTGTTTGATCATCCTCGAGGTCATTCTAACAGTGGACGTTTCCATTCACAAAGAAAAATGGCTTGCCTTCCCATAGCAACCATCAGTTGCCAATAGTTCTTCAGCTAGAACTGAGGCCTCGTGAGCCCCTCCCCCACCCATACTGGAATGTTGACTGGCTTGATCTTGTGTAGCTTTTATGCAGGTAACCAGAAGACAGAATTTCACAGCACTCCTTCCCATCCTCTGACTCTTAACAATCTTTCTACCCCCTCTTCCATTATGTTCCCTGAGCCTTGGGGCAGGGAGTTGATATAAATATTTGATTTAGGGCTAGTGCTCAACGGTCACTTACTGTCAACACTTTGATTAGTTTGAGTCCCTGTATTGACTGCTGCCCACTGCAAAAAGAAGCTTCTCTGTAATTCATGCCAACTTCTTATTTGAGTGACATTGTGTGTGGGTACCATGTCTTCTCATCATTCACTCATTCATTCATTCATTCACTCATTCATCCATCCATTCAGCACTTATTGAGCACCCTGATAAGCATTAGATAAGCTTTCCAGAGCTATAAAAATCATTACAGTTCATTATAACAGGGACAAGAATTGTTATGTATACAAGTTCCCATGGGGCAAAGCAGAGTTCTATTCCAGCCTCATGTGCTCTCAGAAGCTTCTGGAATGAAGTAACATCTAAACTGGTACTAGTACCTTGAGCATAAAGTAAATTAGCTGGCTAAGAAATCTTATCCACTTGTGAACCCTGATTGTTGCAGTGACAACTGGCCTGGAAAGACATGTGTACTGGTGCAATAGTTGGTACTGTATAGGAGTAACCACCCATATTCTCCTTGGATTTGAGTCCTGTTCCACAAGATGGAGCCCATGCCTGGCACTGTTACTGGGGCCTAGAACCTGTGGCTAGACAGGTCATAGGCCCTAGAGGAGAACCTACTATTATTATTCTGCTAAATGGGCAGAGTGTTAAACTGACTCCTAATGACTTACCCATAGATCAGTGCATCTCTCAATCTTCATCAGAGAAGTTTCTTTTAGAAGCAGATGATGATTTACACAGAGACCCACAACTGGTCAAAGTGTAGAGAATAAGAGACTATGGAATGGGACTGGAGCGATGACTCAGCAGTTAAGAGCACTGGTTGCTGTTGCTGAAGACCTGAGTCAAAATCCCAGAACCCACATGGTGGTTAACAACCATTCATACCTCCAGTTCCAGGGGATTGGATGGCCTCCTCTGTCCTCCATGAGCATTGAATGACACAGGTGCACTTACATACATGCAGGAAATACACACATACACATTAAAAAAATAGTATATGGGCAGCACAAATTGGACTTGATAGGGCTAAAAAAAAAGGGACAGAATGTTGGATCAGTAAGTATTGTGGGAGTGGAGACTTGGAATTGAATATGATCAAAATGCACTCATGAAATTCTCAAAGAACTAATAAAACATTTAAAAATACCTGATGGGAATGAAGCAACATATTTGTTTGCTTTACAAACATTGGCTGAACCTTACTCTGTGTCAGGCACTGTTTCAGTCTGTGTACCTTTTGGTACCCAGAAATTGTAATTTTTGTGGTCAAGAGTGAATTTGTCATTGATAATGAAGCTATAGAAGTACAGAATAGGGATTTAAAGCATGGATTCTGAACAGACAGAACTGGAAACAGCTGTAGGTAATCTTGAACATGTTACTCCAACTCCATCTTGATTTTCTCATCTGTATAATGGGAGCAATGACAGCACTAATACTAATACTAATACTATGAAGATACAATAAAAAGTTTTTATTTTCAAAAGTATTTTATTATTTTATTTTTTGTGTATGAGTGTATTGCCTGCATATATGTACATGCACCCACATCATGCAATGCCTATGGAGTCAGAAGAGGGTGATGGAGCCCCTGGAACTGGAGTTATGGATGGTTGTTAGTCACTTTGTGGGTGCTGGGAACTGAATCTGCGTCCTCTACAAGAGTAACCAGTGCTCTTAACTGCTGAGCCAGCTCTCCAGCCCCATAATAAAAATTGTTAATGTATTTGACATGAAGCCTTGCACATAGTAAAGACTCAAGAAATGATAACTGCTTTCATTATCATTATCATTGCAGTAGATTATACAATTGGCTTTAGTCATTTTCTTCTCCCTTCTAAGTATGTAAATTAAACATCTTCTCTTGTTTCCATGTGACTCAGTTTCTCCCTGCAGGAGGAGTAGACACCACATCCTCAGTTTAACAATGTCAGGCCTGGCCTTGTGACATTCTTTGGTCAGTAGAAGAGGAGAGGACGTGATGTGTGCCAGGTCTTAATAGAAGTCTTGAGAGGCATCCCATACATAAACAAAGAGAATACCATGTCATAGACTGGGGATGCTGTATCAGACTGTACCTTAAAACGAGGAGCCACAGGGAACAGAACTGATTTGTAGCTGCTGACCTGTAACATCAGAAAAAAGTATGTGCTAGTAATTTCACACAACAGAAATTTGGTGATCATCTGTTGTAACAGCAAATTTGACCAAATAGTATCACCATTTCATAGGAGGAATCAGGAAATATATTTTTGGTGGGGGAAGTTGTCCTCAGCTGAGCCCTGAAAGTGATATAAATGCTATTAAGATAATGTGAATCTGAGTGGGAAATAGTCCAGGTAGAGGAAAAAAGCTTGTTAAAAATCATGCATTCAAGAGAAAGTGTTGTTCATTAGAAGGACAGAAACGAGTTCAGAAGGGCTGAAGATGGGTGTTTAGGGCAGACCACAAAGGACCTTGAACACCAGAATAAGAATATTGCACTTCATCCATGTAACATGAGGCCATCTTGAGATCTGTTTTTGTCTTCTTTTTAAAATCACTCTGGCTGACTGCAGAGACTAGGTCAGGAGGGCAAGAAGACTCTGGGGGAAGGCAGGCAAGAGTCCACGTAAAAGAAATTGGACATGTGTAGGAGGTGTTGGGAAAGACTTGACAGCCTTCTATGTGAGATTTGAGGACAAGGAGTCAACACAAAAGTCAATGTGGGATTTAGGTGGGTGTGTTGATAGAAAGCACAGGAGAGCAGCAGCTTAAGGGAGGCAGATGAAGCATGGGTTTTGGCCCTTTGGATTTGCAGGTGTCTGAGAACACTGACATTTCTT
The DNA here is from genome assembly GCF_000622305.1 of Nannospalax galili. Lineage (NCBI taxonomy): Eukaryota > Metazoa > Chordata > Mammalia > Rodentia > Spalacidae > Nannospalax > Nannospalax galili. The sequence continues at coordinate 1,243,648 of NW_008349093.1, read as the reverse complement.
CTAATGTCCATGTATCCAGCTAACTTCTCCTAGCTTCCTTTGCATCCAAGGGTAGCCAATGACAGGTTTGAGACTGAGGAGTTTAGCAAAAGTTTTTCACCCTAAATGTGCTACCCACTCTTCTAGAATTAGAGGCCACCTATGGGTTGATGAATCCAAAATCTATAATTTTGTTTAGCTAGCGTCTGAGAAACTCCAAGATTTCAAGCCTACGGTTTCTGAAGTGCTCTTGGTAGTTCACTTGGACTTATCTATTTGGTATATATAGACAGATACTTTTTACTAACCTCCCAGAATCATTCTAATCTGAGCATGCTGTTAGTTTCCTGCTGGGATCCTGACTGACAGTAGATTGGGACTTTGGTTGAAATAGTATATAATAGATTGTTCGGGGGAGAAATAAATACAGAAATGAATCTATTCCTCTATGGTTTACTCATGTCTTTAAAACAATTTGTTGCAGCTGGGTGTGGTGGCACATGCCTTTAATCCCAGCACTTGGAAGACAGAGGCAGACAGATCACTGTGAGATTGAGGTTAGCCTGATGTACATAGCCAGTTCCAGGTCAGCTTGAGCTAGAGGATGACCCTGTCTCAAACAAACAAGCAAACAATTACTTTCAAACAGGGCCTGGTGATACATACCTGTAATCCCATACTTGGGAAGCTGAGGCAAGAGAATTTCCTACAGTTTGAGGTCAGCCTGGGCTCCATAGTGAGTTCTAGGCCACTAGGACTCTACCAGTGAGACTTTATCTCATAAAGCAAGACAAAACAAAGACACAAAAAATTCTATGAGTCTTTTCTAAATTTCTTTTGCATTTTATGTTAAATTTGTTTATAGGAAGCTTATAGATTTTGTTTCTATAATTAATAAAGCTTCTCTTCTATGATATTTTAATTGGTAAATGCTAGTTTGTAGAAAAAGTATTGATTTGGGGAGATACAGTGATTTTGCTTCCGATACCTTGAGTGTGTTCTATTCATTTTCAGTTTATTTTTTTCTAGATTTCCAGGTAGATAATGTCATCTGTGGGCAATGACAGCTTTACTACCTTTCTAATACTTAAAAAATTTATTTATTATTTTTAATTTTATGTGTACGAGTATATTGCCTGCATGCATGTAAGTGAACCCTTGTCATGCAATGTCCACAGAGGTTAGAAGAGGGAATCGGATACCCTGGAATTGGACTTATGGACAGTTGTTAGCTGTCATGTGGGTGCTGGAATTCAAACCCTGGACCTCTACATGAGCAGCCAACTGCTCTTAACAGCTGAGACATCTCTCCAGCCTCGACCTTTCTAATACTTTTTTTATAGGTATTATTTTCTCATACATATATTTATTTTATGACACAGGATATTTTGAATAATAATGATGAATGCAAATATTTTTTGTTTTCTCTGATACTGATAGGTGTTTGCACCAAGTTAAAGACTTTAGCTTCATATTTCAATTTGCTGAAAGTCTTAAGAGCAATAAATAATTCTTGGAATTGTATTAAACGCCTTTTCATCAGTTTTGGGGGATAATCATTCTTCAATTCTAATTATTATTGAGGTTATACATGTACATTTGTTAAAAAGAAAAATGTTCTATAAGGCTTTTAATAAAAACTAAATTTAAAAAAACCTTTTATCCCTCTCATGTCTGACTTTCCTGAGTCAGCCATTTCCAGTTATTTTTGCTTTTTCTTCTGAATTTTTCCTCTATAGTTTTAATATTCATTTATCCTTTAGGTTTTCTGAGACAAAGTCTCCCTGAAGGTCCAGCTGACCAGGAACTCACTATATAGACCAGGCTGGTCTCGATCTCACAGAGATCCAACCTGCCTCTGTCTGGGATTAACAATGTGCAGCACCACACCCAGCTACTTCCATAGTTTTAAATTACACATGTGTATTGTCTGTTTTTTGTTTTGAAAATTTTCCTTTATGGATTAGATAATAATACATATTACTTTGACTTTTATAGGCTTTTTTCTTACTGTGACATAATACATAAAGAAATGTTTTTCCAATGAAGTTTAAAGTGTTTCTAATATTCACTGTCTGCACATAACAGAAAAAGCACACCTTCATTTGTCTTTCCATTATCCAAACCCCATATTGCTATTGACTGAAACTGTAGGTTCAGATTTTTATTAAAACTTTTCTTTATTTTTCTAAATCAATACTTATTTAGTCTTAACAATACGCTTTTCTGATTTCTTTCCTTGCTCTTTCATGTTTTTAAACATTATTTAAAGTTCTTATTAAATATTGAGCATACACAAGATAATATTTATAAAATATGTATAAAGTAGAAAACAAAAATCCAATGAGCACATAAGCACCCAAGCCTAGTACAGGGGAAGGAACATTCTATTGCCTTTGAGATCTCCTTTGGGGCTTTTTCTGTATTTTTCCTTTTTTGATACATTTTCTTTAATTAGTATAATCTGGTTTTTTTCTCCTCAGTTGGACTGCATTATTAAGTCAATTTTAAGTTATTGTTCCTTTCAGATTTACTTTTTAAAATTGACATATGATACTGGCATACACTTACATGGAAGAGCATGAAGGTAATTCAATACCTGTGCTCCGCATGAAGTGATCAAAGCAGTGTAAGTAGCATTTCCAGCTGAAGCATTTATCATTTTTATGTGTTGAGAACTTTCAGAGTCATCTCCTAGCTATTTCGAAATGTATACTATATTGTTGCAGACTGTAGCTAACCTACTGAGCTATAGAGACTTAGAGCTGATTTCTTCTGTCCATTTTACTCACTCGAGCACTCACCACAATTTCGTGTTTATCACTTTCTCCCTTTCCTTTGTTGCTTTACTAACTGCATTTTAAATAGTCATTCTTATCTGTAAACAATATAAGTTTTCCAGGTTTCATTTTAATATTTGAGTAATGGAATCCTTCCTTATCATATGCTTGTGTCCTTAGACTTTATTTAGTTTATAGTTGTTTTTCAACTTTATGTAAATAACTGCCATAGTATGGAGTCTTCGCAGTGAACTCTCTGCTCACTCAATGTTATTTCAGTATTTATCAACATTTCTATATGCAGTTTTAATTCATTAATTTACACTGCTGTTTATGTTGTTCTTCATGAATGAGTGTCTTGGGAGATCTGTTAGGTAAGTGACGAACAGTGCAGACTCTGGAGCTCAGCTCTTTGGCATCTGCCATTTTTGAACTCTGTGGTAGTGCTCAGAATTTTTAGCCATTTTTTTCTTGCCCTTTCCTCGTCTAAAACAACATAATAATTCCCACCCCAGGGAGCGAGTTAGAGTGTAATCATGTTTAAAACAGATCCTGGTACAGATTATCCTTGGTTTTATTTTCTATGATCTCATTTGCTCATAATCAACCATGGTCTGAAAATATATGGAAAATTCCAGAACACAATTAATGAAATGTTTCATGGAATATCACAAAGAAAGATCTTTTTACTTAAGATTTGTAATTTGAGAAAAATCTCAATTATTTTTTTCATTTTCAAATACGGTATTTTGGCGTTAGTGATGATCATTTTGATAAACCATTGTTTAAATTTTTAACCTATGTAGAGTAAGAATTGTAAGATTATCTTAAAAACATTCTTATAACTGAATGTGGTGTTGTATACCTGTAGTCTCAGAATTCAGCAGGAGGATCAGGAGTTCAAGGTCATCCTTGGCGACACAGCAAGTTTGGGCTACCTGACACTCTGTCTCAGCAGTAGCAAAAAATTTTCTATGGATTTAAAGTTTGAGTAGTAAGATCAAAATATGCTTTTGCATGCCTAATTTTTTGCTTACTCTTTGTACTCTTAATTATAATGATTTATCATAGAGATATAATTTTGAAGTTATTTTCCTAGACATCAGTAATGATAATATTAATTTTCAGCTTGTAATTCATGCTCATGTGGTAAGAAGATTAAACATTTAGTTTATTTATTTATTTATTTAGTGTTTATGTGGAGATGGGTGTGCCTTGGTGCCTGTGTGGTGGTTAGAGGACTCTTTACCAAAGTCGGTTCTCACCTTCTCCATGTGGGTTCCAGGTCATCAGTCTCACTAGTAAGTACAGTTACCCTCTGAGACATTTTGCCAACCCAGCAAGATTAAACTTTATCATAGACATTGCTATAGTTTGGGGCATGTGTTAAAGATGTGGCCCTCAGATTTGCAGACATTTAAGAGGAGGGACCTTATTAGGCTGTTGGGAAAGTGCCTTGAGGGAGACTATAGGACCTAGGCTCTTCCTTCGGCTGGCTGACTACTGGAGCAGTCTTTGCTCCACCACGCATTCCTGTTGTGATGTGCTGCCTCACCAGCCAAAGCAGCACGGTCAACAAATCTTGGATGGGGTCCTCCAAAACTGTGGTACAAAATGTCTTCTAATCATCTCAAGTATTTCGTTATAGTGTCAGAAAGAGAGTCAGGTGTGGTAGCACTTGCCGTTAGTCCCAGCACTTAGGAGGCAGAGGCAGGCAGATCTCTGTGAGATTGAGACCAGCTTGGTCTACATAATGAGTTCTAGGCTGGCTAGCTAATTCTACAGAGACACCTGTCTCAAAAAGACAGACAGAAAGAAGGAAGGAAGGAAGGAAGGAAGGAAGGAAGGAAGGAAGGAAGGAAACTAAATGACTAATGTAGATATGTATGCATAGGGTCTAGTACTACCTGTAGTTTCAGGCATCATTTGGAGGTCTTGGAATCTGTCTCATAGATAAAGGGGATAAAGGGGATTATTGTGAATGATGCATAAATATTAGCTCTTGTCATTGAATAATGATACCTCTGATCTACCCATTTAATAACTGATGAACTTTTTTTTTAACTATCTAAGCACGTCTATGAATATCTCTGCATGTGACTTGTGGTCTTCATGCATGTACTGCATCATAGCATATGGACACCTTCAGCTGTGTTATACCCAGGTGTCTTCTATGCCAGTTTCTTAAACTGCAGGTAATGACCTCATACAACTGAAAGCAAGGTGGATAAGAAGGCGTTCAGGAAGCATTTGGCAACAGTAAAAGAGTTCTGAACACATGATGACCAAAAATTAATTCCCAGTTAGATGTATACTGAATCTGAGCCTTCATTGCAGGCTCAGTCCTGAATAGAGAACATGTGCACAGATGCTGCCTGAACACCTCTGCTCTAACTCCACGTGTGCTGTGAGCTGCAGTGTTTCACTATACATGCAGATTTCTGCTCTTCTTGGAACACAATCGTTTAATTATGGAGCAAAAAGACTTTTAATATTTTCCTTAGTATGTAAATATCAAATTAATATATATTTGGATTGTACTGTATTAGAATGTTTGATTTTAAAAATTTGCTGGTTGAGTTGCTGACTTGAGTTGCATTAAAAATTATTAACTGAATTTTGGCCTGGGATTAGTATAGAATTTCCAACAATTTCTGGAATGGCCCTAAATATACCTATCATTTTTTGTTATGTATTTATGTGAAATAACATTTTCAGCATTGTGATCATCTCTGAAAGAAGTTGAAGACATTCTGTGTCCTGCAGTATCAAATATTCAGCCAAGATTTAATTCTTTTGCTATTTGAGACAAGATCTCATGTTGCCCAGGCTGGCCTCAAATTCACTAAGTAATCAAAGGTGACCTGGAACTCCTAATCTTCCTGTTCTACCTCCTGAATTCTGGGATTACAGGTACACACAAATTTTAATTCTTTTGTGGTTTTGAGACAGGAACCAATGGAGCCTAGGTGAATCAGAAACTGGCCTTAAACTCCCGATCCTCCTGCTTCCAAGAGCTCTGGTGAGGCTGGGTTTATAGACGTATGTGCTTATTTAGGGTGTACCAGAGAACGAATGATTTAGTGCTTGTGAAAAAAAAAAAAAAAAAAAAAACAAAACAAAAAAACAAGCCGGGGACTGGAGAGATAGCTCTGTGGATAAGAGCACTGGCTGCTCTTGCAAAACACCTGGGATCAAATCCCAGCACCCACAAAGCGGCTAACAACTCCAGTTCCATGGGATCCAACAACTTCTTTTGGTCTCCGTGGGTACTGCATGACAGGGGTACACTTACATACATGCAGGCATGACACTCATACACATAAAATAAAAAATAAATAAGTTCTCCTTCACATCTCTTAGGCACCAGTCAAGGACTTTTTTTTCGCTCTATGGATAAGAGTGAAGCAATTTGGGAGTCTTTTAGATAGACCCCCAGTTGCCTCACCCTACATCTCTGTTCAGCATGGAAGAAGCCAGAGTGGTCTGCGTCCAGATTCCCTGTCAGCAGTTTGGGTAACCTCTTCAAGGATGGTGTGATAAGAACAGGAGTTAGGAATTGGCTAGGCAGTTAGGGTAAAAGACCCTAAAGAAAAGTAACCAGTTTCTTGGCTAAAACTCACAATGTCTTTGGGCCTCTTAACAACATACTCTGTTCCAAATGCCAAAAATGTTGAAAGTATTTGGGAGCTTGAATAACCCTTCAGAGGAGGGAATGTTAAAAGAGCAAAAAACCCCATTTAAAAAAAAAAAAAAAAAGAGTACATGAAGTTTCAGGAAGAAGTGATGGGGAGATAGGGGAGGAGTTAGAGGGGGGGGAGTGGGTGTGGATTTGATCAAAACACCTTATATGCATGTATGAAATTCTCAATAAATTAAAAAAAAACAAGTCTATAAATCTCATTAGTATGCAAATTTGCTTTTGTATTTAGTGAATGGTAAAATTACATGTATGCCAAATTGTTTTAAAATAAATTTATGATTTATTATCAATTAATGTTCAATTTGTATCCATATTTTATATACGAATATATCTGAGGCTACTAAAAATTTCTCAGTGGGGTTATGAGTTTAAGTGGGGAAGGAGTTTAAGAAGCCTTGTTCCATAGTAGTTGTAGTAGTTAATACATCTACCAGCATTGTGTAAGTGTTCTGTTTAGTCTTAATCTTCTTCAAAGTTGGAATGAAGAGTTATTCAAAACCTTGCCCCATGGTACCTGTAAAATATTATCTTCTTATGATTATTTTGCAAAATACAGTTTTAAAAACTTCTAAAGAGAAGTAAAGATAACATAAAGTTAAAAAAATGTGCAAAATAGTGAATAGGTAACTGCACAGAAAATAAGTCATACTGCAGTGTCCAATAAGCAACTAAAAGATGGTCAGCTACTCTAGGGACACAGAGAAATGCAATACAACCGTAATAGATAGATCATCTTCAAATAGAATGCTAAGGGTTACACCTCAGATAAAACGTGCTAATCTAAGAAGCAAAATGGGACCAGAACATTTATAAACTCTTGTACTTTGTTTGTCTGAAATGTCTATTTAGTTCCCCTTAAATTCACTTATTTACTTATCTGTTGTTATTGTTTTGAGATAGGGTTTCACACAGCCCAGGTTTGCCTTGAACTTTCTACATAGTCCTGGCTATCCTTGAACTCTTGATACTTTTGCCCCCGCCTTCCAAGTGCCACCATGCTCAAATTTTTTCCCCTGTTTTAAAAAGATATTTTCAAAGTTATTTTCCTAGCAGACACTTCGCATATTAGTCACTGTACTCAGATTTCCATTATTGCTGTTAGACTAGTTGTCATTCTTTCATTTCAATCTGCTCTTTGTCCCTATGACAAGCACTTAAGATATATTGGTCAAAACTAATAATGGAGACAGCCAGATTCAAAGACTATGGAAATAGACCCCATCTCTTGGTAGAAGTACAAGATATTAGAGTTATATTTTTGAGTGAATGTGCATCACTGTATTAGCTCATAAATTAATTGTATATGCATTTGAAAACATTAGGACACACACAAAAGAATGCTTTACTTAAGACAATGTACAGGTTACTAGTGCATTTGCAGAAAACCATATCTTTGTTTAGGAGCTATAGGCATGGGGAATGCTTCTCAAAAGCTAACTATAATAGCAACAACCATGTGTTGATTGCCCACTCTGTTCTGGGCATTATTCTAAGGGGTTAATGTTTAACATACTTTTAGGTATTTAGAAAAGTTGCAAAAGATAACGCATAGGGACCGGAGGGATGGCTCAGCAACTGGAAGGCTCACAACTGCTGTTAACTCTAGCTCCAGGGGAATCTGATACCCCTTTCTGGCCTCTGCAGGCACCTGCACTAATGTATACAACCCCCCCACACACACACAACACACACACACATAAACAAAAATAACATCTAACAAAAAAGATCACATGAGAAATTAGTAACCCTTCATTACACTTTTTCCTGAATATTAACAACATCTTCTATAACCATAGTACAATTGTCAAAATATCAAAATCAACAATGGCATACTACTACTAATATATAGACCTTGTTTGAATTTCAACAGTTCTGTTACTAATATCTTTTCTCTGGCCAGGATCTAATCTAGAATTCCACTTGAAGTTGGAATTCCCTGACTCTGGCAATATAACAGGTTTTTGAACTTTCCTGCTTTTTATGACCTTGGTACTTTTGAAGAAAATGAACCAATTGTTTTGTAGAGTGTCACTAAATTTGAATTTATATGAATTTTTTGCTTGGATGGATTGAATGTTAGCATCATTAGGAAAATACCACAGGAGAGATGTGTCTTTCCTAGTGCAATGTGGGGATGTGGTGGGGAGACACAGTATTGATTTATCTTATTAATGGTAATACTAACTTAGACTACATAATTAGGATAATTCTCTCAGGTTTTTCCATTGTAAAATCACTATTTATCTGTAATGAATAGAAATAGAACAATTGATTAATAATGAATGGAAATCTTCAGGTAAGTATCAAATATTTTATTTCACATGGTAATTAACCTGTCAAACTCTTACATTTCTTTTATTTATCTTTTGGCTCAATTCTGAATAATTTTTAGAGTTTTCACCCAGTTTTCTAATTTTCTGTTTAGCTATATCTATTCTTCTGCTAAGCATATCAATTATATTTTAATTTCAAAAATCTTTAATTCATTCAAGAAATTATATATTTAAAATGTTTATTGATACAATATTATATTTCTTTTCAGAAGATTTTAACTCTATTTTTGAAGGCATTTAATTTTTTCTTATTAATATTTTCCCCCATGGAAGTTCATTTGTTGGGGAGATATCTCTTTTTTATATTTTATTTATTTTTTATGTGTATGATTGTTACGCCTACATGTATGTAAGTTCACCCATGTCGTGCAATGCCTGTGAAGTCAGAATAGGGTGCTGGATCCTCTGGAACTGGAGTTACAGATGGTTGTTAGCTGCCACGTAGGTGCCGGGAATCAAACCTAGGTCTTCTGCAAGAGAAGTCAGTGCTCTTAACCACTGAGCCATCTCCCCAGCCCCCAACTGTGTGTGTGGGGGGGTATTTCTTATGCTGACATCACCTGGCATTTACTGTTTCTTAGCTTTGCGTTCATTTTCTGTGACAAGCTTCTTCCCTACAAAGTGAAACGTGCTAGTTTTTTCCCAGGTAGTTGGTGCCAGTTAGCTGTTGTCCTGTCAGGTGAGAGAGCCTGTACAGTGCCTGCTGTGTCAGTCCCACCAGCTTCCTGGTGTGATAAGCCATCGGCCTTTTATGTAATCCTTGCATTGTCTTCCCAGGAAGTACCAGACGCTCCGTGGAATCTTCCCTAATAACAAGACATTACTTTTGTTCCCTAAAATTTGTTTCATAAATTCAGGTCTATAAAAATAATGTATTTACATATTTTTAAAAAACTAAAGCCTCAGGTTTTGTCAAAATACAAGTTCTCCTTGCATTTCTCTCCTTATTAGTGGGCCCAGCTTCAACAACCATGACTCCCTAGACCAACATCCCATCACTCAGTGGGTAGCCTGCACCATGGAGCCTGCTGTTGGGGAAGTGGCAATTAGTTCTGCTAATAAGAACCATGTGACCTTCAGAATAGCGAGATAGGAGGAGTTGGTCCTTGCTTTCCTGTTCTACCTTCCAGCTTAAACCATTGTTACAGGACCGTGCTGTCAGGTTAAGACTATTATGAGAAACAATCTTCAGGAAGACCTAGGGCAAATAAATTTCCCATATGTAAATACATGAAGGTCTAAGGGCGAACTGTAGGGAGAGGCTGTCTAGAGTCTGCCGACTTCATAGATTCTCTGAATCTGTAATTCATATGTATGTATATATTCAACTTGTTTTTTTAAATTTATTTTATTTACTTTTATTTTTGTTTGACTCAGTCTGGAATAAATAAATCAATACACTTGGTTAAAAATGCTCATCTAACTCCAAGTGGGCAACCCTTAACACAGGCACACAGGAGTACCACTGAATGGATTCAGTGATTCAGTGTATTATAAATATACATATATGTGCATATATATAACAATAATTAAGGAAAGGGATGGGAAATTGAGAGGGAGGGTTTATGGAAAGGCTTGGAGGGGGACTGGGTGGAATGGAAGTGGTTCAAAGACTATCTTCATGCATGATGTTCACCAAAATAGGTTTGTTTTTTTTTTAAATGAAATAATGCGCAAATGTTCAGAATGAGAAAGAGTGCCCATCTGTCAATCCCCTATCTTCATAGTGCTCTCTGAAGACAAGCACTCGTGGGCAGCTCTGGCTTCACTCACTGGAGCTTATTTCCATACGTCTGAATGATGTGTATTACTGATTCCTTATTTATGAACACCAGCCGCCACCCATTGACTCCTACACTAAAAAATGAGGCTATAGCTCACCTATGATGGTCTGGCGTGAGAGCCCTTTCTCCAGTTCTGTGACCTCAGCTAAATCCCATGACCATGAGGCATCTCTGCAAGGGCAGAAATTGATCCAGGATGCTGCTCTGCACTACAGTGACTTTATTCATGTTTGTGGAACTGACGTTGGAGTGTAGAGGGGTCCTGGCGATGACTCATGATTCACTCTGAGGAGGGGATTTCTCCTCTTGGGAATAGTGGCTTGGATTTTAAAGAGGTTAATCAAGAGGGAGTGAGATGATTGTCTTAGATGAGCACATAGTTTATTGCTCCCAAGACAGTCTTTTGGCATCAGGGAGCCAAGAAATTGGAGCTATTTTACTATAATTGATGTGTTCTGTTGTTGCAGGCAGTGGGAAACAACAAGGTCACTTGAGATAGGAAGAGCCGAGTACCCAGAAGACCTACAACCACGTCCAGTAATTGGAAAGGAAAAATTTGGGAAGTGAGTTGCATTGTCACATCAGGAAATTGTCTCCATCAGAGAAATTTACTGGGGATCAGAAGAGCATCATTTGCAACCTTTGAGTACAGGTGTGGTCGATAGGGGGCTGGGAGCAGGTGGCTGCTCCCTGACAGCTTGTACCATGGGAGGCCTGTGGGGAACAGGTATCACAAAGGGAAAGCTTTGCAACTCTCATCATCTTTCTCACCTGGTGGGTTTAAGAGCCCACAGAGAACACCGTCATGTACTTGTCATCAGTGTTGGCACCTACCCCTTTAAGGGTCACCTTCCCAGTGTCTCTGGAGAAATGGAGAGTTTGATTAATAGCTGCTATGACAGTGCCTATTGGCATTCACTTTTCCACATCTACTCTGGGTTCCTCTCACTTGACTGTCTTCACCACCTTGAACTTGGGAACTTGTCATCCCAGTTAGAGGGTATGATGGCTTGGTATGTCTCAGTGGAGGAGCAACTTGGGGGAATAACTGCACTTCATACACTGACCTGTCCCTTCTGCCTCCATCCTACCTCCATATAGGGCTGAGTGGCTGTGGACAGTAACTGAAGGTAATCACACAGTAGAAGGTAAACCATTGCTTTTTTTCACTGTTTCCATAGTCCATGGGAAGAAAAGCAACCGAGAAATTAAATCCTTATAGGGGTCTGGGGTACTTACCTTGAAACCTCTTCTTTACCCTCCTCCAGTTATGTAGCATGCAAAATCTCCACCTTCTAAAAACTTAAATCTCACTTCCTTTATTACAGGGATAGTCTGACTCCAGAATTTAATTAATAAAAAATCTATGCCTCAAAACAGGAACTTCATTCCAAATAGCATAAGCAGAAGGGGCAGGGGAATTTTGAGGGATCATATAAGTGGGGTTAAACTTTCCAAGTGTGTGTGTGTGTGTGTGTGTGTGTGTGTGTGTGCGCACGTACCAGAGGACAATCTCAGGTGGTGTTCCTTCAGGGCCATCCACCTTGGTTTTGATACAGGGTCTCTCATTGGCCTGAGCTTGCTGATTTAGCTCTGCTGTCTGGCCAGTGGGCTCCAGGATCCTCTTAGCCTTCCCAGTGCTGAGATTATAAAAGCACACTACTGTGTCTCGTTTTCGATGCAGGTTTCAGAGACTGAACACAGATCCTCATGTTTGCACAGCAAGCACTTTACCAACTGTGCAATCTCTCCAGCCCCAGGTCCCTTCTTTACTCCTAGTTCTCAACAGACAGACAGACAGACAGACAGACAGACAGACACACACACACACACACACACACACACAATCTACAGTGCTAACTGTTCTTTATTTTCCAATGTCTCCCAGGCCCATTTTTGAGTGCTTGTGATATATGAGTGTATGTGTATGCATGTTTGTGTGCGCGTGTGCATGTTTACCACAGTGGCCAGCCTGTGCATGGAGATCTTCAAACAACCTTTGTGTTGGTCCTCGCTTTCCACCTTGTTTTGAGATAGGATCTCTTTGCTGTTGTGTGAGCCAGGCCAGCTGGCCTGTGAGCTACTAGATGCTCTCCCGTCTCTGCCTCGCATCTCCCTATAGGGGTGTGCTGGGATTATAGACACTTGAACTACTGCAGCTGTCTTTTATGCGGGTCCTGGGGATCTGAACTCAGGTGGTCAGGCTTCTGTGCCAAGCACTTTACCCATTAAGTCACCTCACCAGCTCCAGGCCCATTATTCTAAAGAGCAAGACAGTCAAGGACCCCAGATATTAAAAACTATTAGTTTGCTTTTGGTCTGCGTAAATTCTCACAGAACATCTTCTTCCCCAGCCTACAGCAATGTTCCAGAAGTTACAGAGGTGGTAAGGGCAGTTTCTACCTGTACATGTGAAATCACTGGTTCCCATAGCAGTCCTATGAACACTAGGAAGATTACCCATGTTTTAGAGATAAGAATGTTAAAAGGATTTTTGGTTTTCCATGGTCAGGTGTCGATGAGCCAGGACAGTCACCCAGATCTCAGGAATGTAGGCCCAAAGCTCTTTCTGCCACGTAAACATAGCAGAGAATGGCCTGGGAGTTAGCTCAGTCAGGAAAATGCTTGCCTTGTAAACACAGGACCAGAGTTACATCCCCAGAAACGGTGTTAAGAAAATATCCAGGGCTGGAGAGATGGCTCAGCAGTTAAGAGTACTGGCTGCTCTTGCAGAGGACCTAGGTTCGATTCCCAGCACTCATATGGCAGCTAACACGGCCTTCTGTAATTCCAGCTCTGGGGGAATCTGACACCCTTTTCTGCACTCTACAGATATTGCATAACATGGATGTACTTATACACATAAAATAAAAATAATTTTTTTTGGTCTTTTTGAGACAGGGTCTGCCTCTGCCACCTGCCTCTGACTCCCAAGTGCTGGGATTAAAGGCATGTGCCAAAAAGAAAATATCCAGGTGTGGTGGTACACTTTTATAATCCCAGCACTGGGGAGGCAGAGACAGGCAGATCCCTGGGGCTTGCTCATAAATTATCCTACTTTACTTAGGGAATTCTATGCCCGTGACAGACCTTGTCTCCAACAAAGCAAAAACAAAACAAAAACAAGGTGAATGGTGTCTGATGAACGACAACTGGAGTTGTCCTCTGGCCTACACACACACACACACACACACACACACACACACCACCCCAGTAGTGGGGAACATCACTGAATGCAAACTTGTTAAAGCATATTCCTGTGTTGGTGAAGAAGACGCTACTATGAGGATGTGCAGGACAAGGGGGCCCAGTGCTTTTAATAGATGACAATGTCCCTGAATATCCAAGGGAACTGAAGGAAGAAGGCTCTTGTCTGTAGTCTCAGAAGTCTTATTTTTGCACTTCAGTAAAATTTTTCTTCAAACACTTCCCCAAGATCTAAGTTTTTTTCATCTGAAGATTGAAAAAGTTGGCCAGTACCTGGTCTTTTCCGACTTCAGCTTTTTGTGACATAAAAAACTAAGGTGATGTGATATGAAGTGAGGCGAGTGACTCCATCATGTGTTGACCTTGTTTTGGCCTTGGAGGAATCTCACAGCCAGGCTGCTGACCTCAGAGCTGGGTCAGTCAGCCTGTGTCTCCAGCTATAGTGAAAACTGCCTGATTCTGCCATGGTCGGGAAGGATTGGCTTTTATATAATGCAAAAACTCATATCAAATTTTCTGTGAGGTTAAACACAGCTTCAAATGAGACACTTGGCACGTGAAAGGAAGCATAAGTGGGTCAAGAAAAAGTTGTCAGCTGACATTAGAGAACTCCGGAAGGTCAGGTACACATGTGGAGTGGGGCCCTTCATTGGCAAGATGGATGAAAATTTGAAAAGGTCGGAAGTTAGATTTATACAAATGGACAATTATCTGTGAGGGTGATGGCTGTGGACTTAAATTGAGATGAAAGGACAGACTCATTTTGAGAATGCACCAGAGGCAGAAAGTTTCTGTGACAGTTGTGCTGTACATTTGATTAATGATCAGAGGTAGCCACCACTCAGCTTTAGTCTGGATTTAGAGAAGCTGGATACAAAAGAATGCTTTCAAGGGAAACTGTAATGGGCCAAGCATACCATTTATTTCTGGCCCACCTCATAGTTTACTCACATTCACAATTAAAAAAAATACATTTATTAATTTACTATGTGTTTGCATACCTGCCATGGTATGCATGTGGAGGTCAGAGGACAACTTGCAGGAGTTGGTTTTCTCCTTCTACCATGTGGATCCTACAATAAAACTCAGGCCATCAGGTTTGGTGGCAAGTATCTTTACCCACTGAGCTATCTCAACACCCCCGTAGTCACAATTCTTGACCTGGGAGCACAGTTTGGAAAAATATGGATAACATCTATCTATGTCACAGACTGTTGCTGAAAAGAGATGTTGTTTATGAAAAGGAATGGTAACCTGAAAAATCCCTCAATTCAGGTTATTTGCATGTTTTAGGGGTGCTTCTGAAGAAAAGTGGGAAGGAGCGTAGTGGTGTCCTGACCAGAGCTATGCATTTGGAATTAAGCTGGGCTAGGGATGAAGCTCAATGGCAGAGAGCATTTATTCAGCATTTACAAGGCTCTGGGTTTGATTCTTGGCATCACAAGTAAATGAAAACAAAACAAAAAACTTCTTGCCTTTAATTGGGCCTCGTGGGTTTAACCCCTCCTTTCCTACCCGAGGACAAAGCACTTTATTTTTTCAAGTCTCACTTTTCTCCTCTGGAAAATGGGAATTACAGTAATCACTGCACACAGGTGTGTGACTTAGAGTCAAAATGAGTAACATCTGGCAAGACCTTGCAACTGCTGAAGCACTGTAAGCAGGAGGAATTAGAAAGAAGCTTGTTATTGCTTAGGTATCCAACTATGGGATTGAAATTCAGCTCCCCCATGACAGCTGTTTTGGAATATATGAATAATTACCTCCAAAGAATATTTTTCCTTGCCACCTATCACCAATAAATATTTAATCTACATGTAGAATCTGGCAACTCTGAAAGCCATTCATCCAAATAAACACCAAACAAATAAACTTTCCAAATAAACTTTCCCATTATCCTAACCAACATATTTCTTTATCTGTTCAGTTCAGTCTATTCAAGGACTAACTAGTTAGGCTTAGTTATAGTCATGTTTATCCCATCTGCTGCTATTGGTATCTGATTGACTTAGGGCCTGCACAGGGCATTTTGATGAAGGAGGCAGGCTCTCCTTGCCTGGAGCGTGCAAGCTGATAGGAGAGTCACAGATTGTTAATATACAGGAAAGTCATGTGATAGGAAATATATACGAGTTAAAAAGAGCATAAAGTGCAACTTCTATAAGTGGGTCCAGCAAGGACATCACAAGAAAGAAGAACATAAAGCATTCTACTTCAAAACATATTATCCTCACGAAATACATGAGATCATTTTAATGCATGCTTTTTAATATGCAGTAGTCAGATAAGAAGGAAAAAATAGGCTAGAGAGAGATGATGTAAACAAAGCAAAAACAAAAGGTTTGGGGCCAAAGAGGGAATTGGAGGGAAATCACATAGAGGTCTACTGTAGGAGGAAATGGAGACATATGTCTACAGAGACAACAGAACATATAGAGGAGCAAGAGAGACAATTGACACGCATCAAGCAAGGAAACCAAGAAAGCAGCACCACGGAGCAGCGATGCGAGGAAGGAATAGTATCAGCTTTTCAACTTCGAATGCTTCCTAATTAAGACACAGATGTGGTGACTTCTTTTTCACTTTGCCTGGAGGTTAGGGACCAAACCATCTTATACTCCTATGGATGACCCGTAGGCAGCCAGAGGAGGGTTGATGTTTCATAGACCCAGGGTCCTTGCATCTCTGCCCTTCTCAAGGGGGAGGTAAACCTATTTTCTGGAATCCTTGCCATATGTCATGAGCTGGGCTCAGAAACTCTGAATGCTTCCCCATCAAATCCTCACATTAACTCCAAGGCATAAACTACTGTTTTCACTTTATAGATAAGGAAACGGAGGCTTAGAGAAAATTCTTTGTTCCTGGCCATGTGGTTATTACAAACAACAGCAGTAAATCTGTAAATCTAGGGCTGGTCTATTTAAGGGTGGCTCTTGTTCTTTGGTGTTTGTTTCTGTTTTTGCTCTGTATTCAGAGGCTAACTCTGCCTGGGATAGATACAAAGGATGCGAAGATCAATAGGTAAGCAAGTCCTGGACCTGTCATTCAGGAATTACCACACCCATAGAGGAAAAGAGATGTGCAAATTTCTAAGATGGAGTTCAGGTGCAGTCCTAGGTGCCTTGCTGGACAGTTGGGGTTTAGGGGTGGGGGGTGGGACAAAAATCAATAGTGTGGCCTATGAAGGAGAACGTTCTCTGTTGTCAAAAGATGTCAGTAGAATCGGTCTTTCAAGGTCGATAGCTGGAGGGGCCCAGTGATCACTGTGGATATGTGGCTTCGTTTTGTTTTGCGATAGGATCTCACTATCCCAGGCTGGCTTCAAACTTGCCGTCCTTCTGCAACAGCCTTCTGAGCGCTGGGTTTATAGCCACCATGACCAGCCTGGCTGTGGAGCTCCCTACTTTCGTCTGTGAGAGCCATAGCCCTTTCCTTCTTTTTGGTTTGGATAAAGGGAAGAGCAAGAGATGGAGGAGCTTGATTTCTCCTCCCCTTTCCAGATGACTGACACACAGCACTGCAGAGCTGGGGACAATTTCTTTGCTGTAGGGAAGAGGTGGTAAATTTAAACAAAGAAAAAGAGAGACAGGGAGAGTAATTAAGACTTTCAAACTTCTAGAACAATGAAGGAACTAAGGTGCCAGAAGGGCCCATACTTACCGTTTAGTTTCCACAGTAGGCTGTGGGCACAGAGCCATTCCAGGATCATTCACTCAAATGCACCCAGGGCAGGTGGCAGTGAGAAGGCCAGGCAGGAGAGAGCACATGCAGTGTGCTTGGTCACTCTGGGTTTTCCCACTTTCAGAACACACAGGGGCACGAAGTACCTGACTTTCTTATCTCCAGATAAATAACAGATCAAGTGCAAGATTCATGGTTGTACTGGGAAGACATGGGGAACAGTGGGGCTTTGGAGAGAGCAGATTTTTGGCCTGTGAATGAGCAGAGGCCTGAGGTTGGCAAATGTATTGGCTTGGGCAGCAGTCTGACTTACAGAGATGTGGGCCCAGTTTTTCCCAAATGTGATCATCAAGAGAAGCTAGAAACCTAGATTTTAATGTCAAATGACTCAATTTTTATGTGTGGATACCCAGTTAATTTTTAAAGGATGAGGTGAGATATTACTTTGCAGTTGAAATAAGATGAATCTGTAAACCATCAGTTACAACTCAGGCAAATCGTTTTGTAGCCAGGTTCCATTTTTGTCTTTGGAGATTAAGGTCTCTCAGCAGATAGGAGCCTTGGATACTGATATCCATTGGGGGATTGAGCCTCGGTGTGCTGGAGTTGGAGGAGTTCCTCTTGACACATGGTTGACACTTGTTGTTCCTACGTCCTGTGGTCCCACATGCATCGTGTTTTGATTTCCTCAGAGAGCCTTTTCCTCCCCTGCTCAGATACTGAAGCAGAAATCTCCAGAATGGCTAGAGCGTTGTAACGTGATAAAGACACTTACTCATTCTGTTCCTGTCAGCAACCACACTGACGTTGCTGGGAGATGGTGGGACTGTTACAGGGTGAGTAATCAGGCCTACAAACTTTGAGAATCACTTCAGACAGTTGTGCCTTTATAACAGGCAGCTTTGTACTCAGAGAGTGGCCTTGAACTCTTGGAAGAACCCGTACTCAAGGATACTAGTCAGGCCCTCAGGAGTATGGCTTGTCATTTCCTTCCATGCTGACCTCTAACTTGAAGTCTTACTTGTGCTCTTTGCTCAGGATCTAGCATCGTGGTTCCACATGTTTGGACTGATGGACATGGTGGAGTGGTCAGAGCAATGTCATGCAATCAGTATAGAGCAGAGCCAAGTGCCACTTGAGTTCCTTTGAGCAGCTTTTCCTTACCATATGGCCAGAGCACCAGCAGTGGAGTCTCTCCTATCCCAGCTGGAGACTGGATAGTGGTCCCTATCCACTGATGTCACTGGCATGAGATTACCAATCTCTTGGAGCCCTGACAGAAGCTAGGGGTCCATTGAGAAGAAGTCCCACCCTGCTCTTACCACCATGGCCAAGGGGTATCTGGATCTGACCTAGGGAAGGAAAACCTGCAGCCAAATTGATTTAAGTCTCATGGGGAATGCATATTTGCATATTAATGCCAGAACTAGGGTATGCCAGCAATATTTTTTTAATTATTTATTTTGTGTGTATGGTGTTTTGCCTACATGTATGTAAGGGCACCTGTGTCGTGCAAAGCCCACAGAGGCCAGCAGAGTGCATCAGATTCCCTGGAACTGGAGTTACAGACAGCTGTTAGTTGCCATGAAGGTGCCGGGAATTGAATCCATGTCTTCTACAAGAGCAGCCGGTACTCTTAACTGCTGAGCCATCTCTCTAGCCTGCCAGCAAGAATTCTAACCAGCAGAGAAATCGAGGCAGTAGGAATGATGTCCAAGTGTTGAATGAAAAAGTCAGAAGTTACTCAAAGGAGCAATGCATCATATGCTATCAGCAGCAATACCACAGAAAGGTCCTTTGTTACCTTTTTGTCTTCCTCTTTCCCTTCCTCCCTCCCCTACTTCTTCCTCTTTTTCCCTTCCCTTATCCCTCCTTCCTCTCTCCCTCCCTTCCTTCCTCCCCTTCTTCCCTGCCTTCTTTTTTCCTTTCTTTGTACAGGGCATGAACCTGTCAACATGTCTTTGCAGTCTGTAAGTGTCCTGATTTACACCACTCAGAAGTTTTGCATGGCTGTCACCTCATTAAGGTATTTATGTCCTGGCAGTACGTGAACTTGAATCTACCTTGAAGGTGTAATTGTGTGTTGCTAATGTAATGGCTGGAGTTGCCCATGCAAAGAGCAACATGAGAAAGGTCACTAGGAGGAATGCAAGGTCACAGAGCTACCTGAAGCATGCCCAGGGTTGATTTGCCCATTTTCTTCAATCCTAGAGAGGGCATGCCTCCTGATAGCAGATAAGGCCTGCAGAGGGAATGACTCCAGCATGAGCTTGTGCATATGGCAGTGGAGAGGAGTTTATTGTGCTTTCCAAATGGCTAAAAGCCTCACTGAGAACACACAGCAGTAGTCCCAGCCCAGATGCCTGTAAATACTGGTGGACCAATGGGAGAGGAGGTTGCCTCTGCTTTACAGATAGCTTGCTGTTTCTCCCACACAGGCAAATTTACCTGAAAACAATGTAAGATGATTTCCAGAAAAAGACAAAGCTTTTTTTCTCTAGCATTTGATGGACTTCAGATTCTAGGAGCATTTGAATCAGGGCTAGATGGACCACTGTGATGTTTCCCCTCTCTTACTATGAAGGGGAAGAACAGCTGACTGTACCTAGGGGCCTCTGTCCCCAGGATTATACCACAGCCAATTTTTATTAAGTACCCCCGATGCTGGGGATACAACAAGGAACAAGTCAGACATGGCCTCAACCCTAGCAGAACCAACACACTGAGTGAGGGCGAAGACAGTGCAAACGTGTGACAAGTGCCATGAGGAAAGACAGAGAAGGGCCCTGGGTGTGCAAAGAAGGAACAACTCAACTGGGCCTAGTGGGGCAAAGACAACCCCCCAAGATTCCCAAATTCCAGATGCTCAGAACCATGGAAGAGATCTTGGAACTCACCTGGTTCGGTGTTGGTAGCAATGAAGACAGACACTGAGCCCTAGAGTAGTGACGCAGGCCAAGTTCATGCAGTCAGTGAATGTAAGACAAGCAGAGCCAGGTCCCTTCTCTTCTGCTTTTACTTTAAAATTATAGAATTCTGGGGCTGGTAAAGTAAGGATGCCCCAAAATCCATGTAAAAAAAGCCAAGTATCACTGCATATGTTTGTAACCCCAGTACTGGGAAGACAGAGATTCAGGAGGATCCTTGGGGGCTGCTGGTCAGCCAGCCTACTTGGTGAGTTCTGGGCCAGTGAGAGACCCTGTTTATAAAAAAAAAAAAGAAGAAGAAGAAGATGAAAAGGTGGACAGAGCCTGAGGAATTATATTAAGGTTGTCCTTTAGTCTCCATTTGTATGTACATACATACCTGGACACATGAGTGTGCACACACCAATTATAGAATTGTTTTCAATAATAGTGGGGGTTTGGACCAGTTGTCTCTTAAAACATAGATGGAAATATTGGTATATTCATAATATAACTATTGTTGTAGAATGTAACAATGGTCTTAGGTGAAAACTGAACTTCAGAATTCAGCAGATCCTATCCCAGGGCTGTTTTGTTGCATGCACACTGTGGGAGGATCATTGTAAGGGAGTCACATGATGCGAGATCCCCTGTGCAGGTTCTTCTAAACACAGCACTCAGGTGGGTCACTCACTGGCTCACTGAGCACAGTGAAGGAGCAGAGTGAAAGCGTTGGAATGGAATTCTGAGGCGCTCCCCACACAAGATAGAACCACAGGAGAGGGGATGATCCACATTCACACTGTATGCTGACTTGTCCATCAAACACATTAGTGAACTCCTTTTCCTTCGGTGCTGGGTGATTCACAGATGCAAGAAGACGAGGCTTTGACTCTCACAGAAATCAGCCCCTTAGTTGTGAATGCAGTTATAGTTTCCTGAAGCTTAGTGTTAGGAGAGGAGGACTGATTTCACATAGATTCTAAGCAAGAGCATCAGTAGTCTACAAAGTACCATTTTCTGTCCTTTGTGTCTGGTGAAGAAAGCTCACAGGTGGCATCACTTGCTCTAATGGTGCCTGCCCCTCAGCCTTGTACAGTCCAAATTACCACCATGGGGTGCTGAAAAGGAACTGAGTTGTCTTTCTGTGGAGAGAATGGGGCAATTAGTTGTTTCCCTCATCCTTATGGCTGCCAGGTGGTCCTCTCATGCAGTCACTTCCTATGTCTCTCCCACTCCCATTTCAGTGCACATTATCTCTTCTCCTTCTTCCTCCAATAAGAAGGACCATCAGCCTTTGACTTAACTATTCCCAACTCCTGAGACTCTTTATTAGAATGTATTTGACAGATGTCACAGATCTCTGAGGTTGGAAGGGGCTCAGAATAAAAGGGTATTGTCTTTAGTGTAGTTTAGTTTTCCCTGAAAAGGGAGATGATGGGTGGGGTGTGGTGGCACACGCCTTTAATCCCAGCACTCGGGAGGCAGAGACAGGCTGATCTCTGTGAGTTCTAGGCCAGCCTGGTCTACATAATGAGTTCCAGGACAGCTGGGGCTACAGGGAGACCCTGTTTCAAAAAGACCAAAAAAAAAAAAATATATGGATGACACAAAAGGAGAAGAGAGATTGTTGAGAAGATGAAGGGTTGCAGTAGGAGTTAGAGATAAGAGAAGGGAATGGGGTTGTGAGAATGACTAAACTTTATTATATCTATTTATGGAACTGTAATGATAAACTATGATAATATATATATAACAATGATAATTATGGTGATGCAAGCTGTTTATTTGAGGACAGTTCCAGGAAGCACAAAGAGTGGGAAAGTGATCCACTGAAAGGAGCCAAGCCAGCCAAGGGTGGGTTAATGAGCAGGTGACTGCCGTGAGCATTAGGACTCTATCCCCTGGGAACCTCTGAAGCAGCCTTCGTACAGTGTGCCTCAGAATTATTCTCAAGGCAGAGCATTTATCCACTGACTCCCATCCCTCACATGATGAGGATTGCACCTGATGCGCCAACTTTCTTAAGTCCAGGCCTCCTCTAGAGAGGAGTGGAGACCAGAAAATTCCCCAAAGCAGATAGTCAATGCTCCACATTGATAGGAGCTGTCCACAGTGACTTCTGAGGCGAGTTGGGGAGCGTGAGCAGGACCACGTTGGCTATGTATCTGGAGCCCACAGAGGCTAGAGGAAGCATGGATGCACGTGTACCCTCTCGTCTGGCTAGGTTTGGCCAGTGGAGAGTGTGCTTGGCTAGAGGACTGAAGCTAGGGCCATGGTGCTCCATTGTTCCCTCTCAGGCCACCTTGGCCTGGTATCTGACTCTGTCCCACTCTTTCTTGATGAGTGCTACTAACCCTTCATTTCTTTGGGTCTCTGCTAGCTTTGGATTTCTAGACTGTGCCTGGAAGTTCTCTGCATCCCTTTTTCAACTTGTAATAAGTCCCCTTGTCAATAAACCATTTCATTATCTAATTTCATTGAACCACCTGTTTCCCTTTGGGACCTGACTGCTACAGATAAACTCAGAACCCATCCTCAGGAAACTCACAGTGCAGTAAGAGAGCAAGGTCCGAAGAAAGCCACTCCTTCCCAGATTTTGAATAAAGGCAACATGCTGGTGGGCAGAAGACACATGATAACCTAGATCACACTCAACCAGAGGGCCTTTCCTACTGTACTTTAGAGCTTCTATCTTACAGTGATAGTAATTTAGTTGTGGCAGTATGAGTTACTGAAATAGCAACTGAGTTTGCCTCTGTGTGTGTGTGCGTACACGCGTGTGTGCAGTTAGTGTTTCTATGTGCAGTTAGTGTTTTCCTCCCCCAAGGCATCTGTTCCTTTACACAGGGGCTTTTGCAGGAAGATGCTGCAGTTTCCAAGCCCTCAGGAGACAATGGTTTTCTTGGCTTCTGCTCTGCTAGAGGGTAATTGCTAAGCTGCAAGGGAAGGGTTGAAGGTGAAGAAAAGTGCTCAGCATCCAGGAGGCTCAAGATAATGAAGCTACCATATGAAAAGGGACATTTTCCAACATCCTCTAAGACCAAGAAAGAAAGAAAACATTGAGGTTTAGTGGGTGGTAGGCAGCAGGACCTCATCCCTGAAGGTACTACATTGGAGAATGACTTTGAAGCAGCCAAGAAGCTAGGCCTAGGTTCAGGACATTCAGCCTTGGCCATGAGCCGAGTACTGAGTCGGTGCTCACCTACTGGGATTTAATGGACTTGGCCAATATTTTTATCAGTCATGGTTCATGGACCTACATAAAGTCATCCCTGAATAGCACATATTTTGTCATATCCCGAGAAACATTGCCAATCCTGGGTGAAGAAAAAATGCCCTAGTAGTGGCTGAACTTAAATCTGCTACTAACCTAGTGGAATGGGAGCGTAGAAAAGACTAAGAATCTCAGTGGAGTACAAATCCGTATCCCGGATTGACAAATGCCCTAGCAATGGGACCAATTGGTTGGGAGTCAATAGTGGTTTCCCTTCTGGAACGCTGGTGGGTAGAGATGAGTGTGAATGCCCCAAAGTCACAGTTGATTTGAGAACATCATGTTCCAGTGATGAAATCAGGTTGGAAAGAATACTAAAGTATGCTCTAAACCTCTGGGTTGATATAAGAGGGCTTAGCCAGCCTTTGGAAAGAGGACAAAAGTACAGCCTTTATAGATTAGATAGATAATAGTAATAGCTCTGAAATTCTCAAGGAATGTGAAGAAAAAATAGGTTTATAGAAAGAGGACTTCAAAGCTTTATGTTAAATTTTATTTATAACATAAATGAACAAATTAACAAACAAAACTGAACCTCTTTCCAGAACAGAAAGGCACCAGAGCCTGGGTACACCATAGTCCACACTGAAGAAAATTCTGTTTTCTGAAAGTCGTGACGGTAGGAGCCTGCTTGATTTCAGTGACAGTTCTTTCCAGCTGGGCACACGGAACATTAAACCAGAAGACACTGAAGATAGCTGGGGAGAGGAAGAGGGCTGCACGCCACTGATGAGGACACTCCATAAGATGGGAGCAGAGTCATCATGCTTCTGTGGGAGTGAGGGTGGGGAGTGTGGGTAGAGGTCATGAAAACAGAAAGGGGACCATGAGACAGGGAAAAAGAATGTTTTAAGGAAGGAAGATGCGAAGGGTAGTAAGACACACGTGACATGAAAGTGCAAAGGGGGATTTGGAGGCAAGAGGGCAGAGGAAAGAAGGTGGAATGAGCCAGGGAGGCAGAGCAACCAAAACTAAGTTTGTATGAAAATGCCATAAGGGGAACCTGTGACCTTGTATCCGAATTAAAACTCAAGTACAGGAGAGTAAGATTGACTCCAAATACAATTTTCTAAAACAGCAAAACTGAGCTCTTATGTTAGTTTCTTATGGTTGCTGAATAAAAGTATCAAAAACCAGGGGGCTGGAGATGGCTCAGCAGTTAAGAGCACTGGCTGCTCTTGCAGAAGACCTGGGTTCGGTTCCCAGCACCCATGTGGCAGCTAACAACCATCTGTAATTCCATTTCCAGGGGATTTGACACTCTCTGGCCTCTGTTGACACCTGAATATATTTGGTGCACACTCACAGACACACATATATACACTAAACACAGACACACATAAACCCCAACTAGGAGCTTAAACCATTACCAATATATTATTTCTTAAGTTCTAGAGGTCAGAAGTCCAAAAGGGTCACACTGGACTTAAAATCAAGATATCAGCAGAGTTTCATTCCCTTTGTAGTCTCTAGGGGAGAATTACCTGATTCACAAGGAATCAGGGCTCATCCTATAATTGATGTCCAGCCCCCTGGCCTCATTCTTCCATCTTCAAAGCCAGTGATACACAGCCATTTTTCTGATTCTCCCTCCTTAGTCCCCTCTTCCACGTATCAGGACCCTTGAGACGACATTGGGCCTACCCACAGGCTGCAGGACCTTCTCCCATCTCAGGCCAGTGGGTTAGCGCACTTAATTCCATCTGCAAACTTAGTTCTCCTTGTCTATCGAGACTTCCCTTGGTGGTCATTATTCTGTTCACCAAACTCTCAAAGTAGCTTTACTCTCAATTACAGGATGAGCATACAGGTAGGGATGTTTAGTCCTCAAAGTGAGTGAGAGCATGTTTCACAATTTTATATCTTTTTACAAGCTTTGCCTATAGTAGATTCTTATGAAATTTGTATTAGCTACCCCTCCCCTCAAAATGTGCAAATAGTGTAAGTAAGCAGTGTTACACACCAATTACATTGTTCCCTGGAGAGAAAGAAAAGTTAAAGTGGCAGGCAGAGATATCTGAAACTCATTTAAGATGTAGTAACCTGCTCTTCCTATTTTGGTTTACATCACAAAGCTTTCAGAGTAACTGTGGAAGAGGTGGAACAGGCCTGTTATCCATACTGTGCACATGGGAAAGGAATGTGTTTAGCAATTTTGTGTCCTCCCTCTTTCCCTCCTCCCTCCCTCCCTCTCTTGCTCCCTCCCTCCCTCTGTCCTGTCCGCCCTTCTTTCTTTCCTCCCACTTTCCATCCCTCTCTCTCTTCTCTACTTCCTCCCTTTTCTGGCCTAGGAAATTCCCATTATCTTCACCTTATCCTTCTATGATTTAATTTCTAGCTGACTCTTTGAATGAAACTTAATTCCTTAGGGCATTCTCTGGGATCAGCCAAGGAAAAGCCCATGCAGAACAGAACAATCATGTGAGTCTTCATTTCGCTTTCTTCCCCTGCATATTGGTGTTCTAAATCCTGGGCTTTTATTCCAGGGCAAGTGGACAGGCAACAGCTGATACAGTTTGAACTCACTCTTAAGGTCATCATTAAACTCCCAAATGTCTTTCAGATTGTCAGGGGAAGAAATAAGTCATCAACAAACCCCTCTGAGCATTCAATAATCTAACCATTCTCTACTTAAAACTATTTATGGATATGCTCTGAGAAGTGGAATTGTTCAAGGTCACTCAGTCAGAAAGTGACAGCAAAAGGATCAGAAATATTTTATTTCCCAGGCTACACTACCTGCCACCATCAAATCGTTAACAGGAGGCATCATGGCAAGAGGCTCTAGCATTCTTCAGATGCTGTTTTCTAAGCACTTTCAAGTTCATGGATTCGTCGACACTGAGGGACAAGGGCAGAGTCTGATCTGAGAATGAAGTTCGACATTCAACTTTGCTGTTACTAGCCCTGGTAACTCACATACATGATTCTTAACTGTATGTTCTTCTCTTTCCTTTTTTTTGTGGTACCAAGGACTGAACCCAGGACCTTGTATATGTTAGGCAGGAGTTCTACAGAGCACATCCCCAGCCTTCTGCTCTAAGAAATATTTTATT
>NW_008349093.1:1200236-1216905 GCF_000622305.1 Nannospalax galili | reverse complement strand
TATTTATTGTGTGTGTGTGTGTGTGTGTGTGTGTGTGTGTGTGTGTACATGAATAAAGTGGCTGTAGAGGCCAGAAAAGGGCATTGGATCCCCTGGAGTCACAAACAGTTATGAAAGAGCAGTACATTCTTTTAACTCCTGAGCCATCTCTCAAGCCCCAGCTCATTGCTTTTCCTTTTAAATAATATCTTTACTGATTCGTTGAGAATTTCAATCTATTTTGATCATATTCATCCTCTCCCCTCTTTCTTCCCAGATCCAACCCTGCACCTCCCTACCCACTCAACCTTGTGTCTGTTTTTGTATTTTTTTCTTAAAGCACATTGAGTCCAATTGTGTTGCCCAAATACTCTTTGGAGTGGGTTGATCCCTTGGAGAATGGTCAAACTAAAGTGGTCACACCCTTAAAGAAAACGGACTCTCCTCCTAGCATCCATCAGTTGTCAGTAGCTCCTCAGATAGGGTGGCACTTCATGTCCATCTCCCTTCTCCATGCTGTCACTTTGTCTGGCTTGAGCTTGCACAGGTCTTGTGCATTCTCTCCAAACTACTGTGAGTTCATATGTGCAACTGCCCTTTGTGTCCAGAAAACATTTTGTTGTAGTCATCTACTTCTTCTTTGATGATCCCTGAGACTTAGGAGGATGAGTACAAACATGTATTTATTCTTTCGTAATTCTCTCTATATGTGAAATATACTTTGCTCATATTCCCTCCAACCTCTTAGCCCTTTTCGCCATCTGTTTCCTTTCCTACTTTCATGTCTTTTCTTATTTTGTGGACTACTGCATTTAATTAGGGTTACATGCATAAGCATGGATGGGGATTATGTACTTGAGCAAGGCCAACGTACCAGTAGTTATACCACTGAGGACTATGACTCCCCTCCCCTAGTAACAATTAAAAGGATATAGCTCTTCAAGGAGGCATAGGGCCTTATGAACCCTCCCCCATCATCCATAATGGAATGTTAATGGGCTCAGTTTTGTGCAGGTAGCCATTGCTGTTGTGAGTTCTTGGATACAACAGCCATGTCATTTCCAGAAGAAAACATTTCACAACACTCCCTCCCATCCTCCAGTTTTTACATTCCTTCTGCCCCATCTTCCATCATGTTCTCTGAGTCTTGGAGGAAGTAATACAGATGTTTAGAACATCAATCTATTTTTTACCTTTTATTTTGAGACGGGGTCTCACTAAGTTATTCAGGCTGACCTTGAAGTCAGTCTGTAGACCAGGTAGGCTTTGAACTTGTAATCCTATTTCACCTTCCCTAGTAGCTGGGATTGTGTGCTTGTGCCATCAGACCTGGCTCATTTCTTCACCAATATTTCTGTGTAAAGAGATAATGATAATGATCCTCTTAAGACCTTTGTAAAGATCAAATGATATGTTCATAGGAAAATCTGTGAACAAATATATACCTAGTGCTCAGCAAATCCCCTATCTCTTCCCTCTTCCTGACTGCCATTCACTCTGCTCCTCCTCAGCTGCAACCCTTAGAAGACACTAATGGAATGAGGGATGAGAAAACCCAGGAGCACAGACAAGATGTGCCAGGAAACTGCAGTGCAAGCTGGGTTCTAGTGTTGCCTTGGGTAAGATGTATTGTATTTAGGTATATTGTATTTTTTTTCTCATCCATTAAAATGTGGGTAGTCAAAGCTACTCCCTCATAACCTCATGAGGCTTGGGGAATGTCTACGCTTCTAAGACTGAAAAATCTATAGAACAAGGAGAAAAGGCCCAATTGCTAATCTCACTGTACAAACAAGTAGAAAATAAGCAACCAGGAAACTTGCTGATGATTGAGAACTATAAATATTTCAGGATGAAATGAATTTAGAAGCAGTCAAAAGGCATTTGATTAATAGTCCCAGGGATTGGAATCCTTTATCAGTGAGGCTGCTATTGTTAATAGTTATATATTGAACAACAGCTATACTGGAGGGAGGCTGCAAATAGGAATATTTAAACACAGCCCCTCCCCAGTGCCTACAGTGAAAGGAGGTCAAAAGCAAGCTGAGCATGAATAAATGAGAGACGAACTAAGAAAAGAGGAGGGAGGGGCTGAATCGGGAGCCTCCAGAGCACTGCATATGTCATGGGGTTCGAAGTCTGAGAAAGAGAGTAAGGAGCTAGGTGTTGGTCCAAAGAAATCAGGGTGAATGATAGCAAGTTTTCAAGGAATAGTCAACACTTTGGGCTGATGCTGCTGGAGATCAAAGGATTGAAGAGTTTGCATCCGTTAGGCTTCTGAGACTCCTGTGACCACCACACACATTACATCCCCATTTCTTCTGAGCTATTTCCTTTTCTTCCTCTCCAAATTCTTTATAGTCATTTGCCACTTGTACCAGACTACAGGTCTTCTAGAGACCAGAATGGCATCTCATTTATTTTTATTTTTTTAATTGAATTTTTTTGTATCTCATACACAACATCTTAATCATCTTTATACCCCCTTCCTCAATGGCACTCTCCCATGGTGCCCCCACTGTCATTTATGCTAAGGCCTATTAAATTAGTATCCCCTGATGTCCTTCCGTGAGTGCAAAGTCAACACTTTGGGCTGATGCTGCTGGAGATCAAAGGATTGAAGAGTTTGCATCCGTTAGGCTTCTGAGACTCCTGTGACCACCACACACATTACATCCCCATTTCTTCTGAGCTATTTCCTTTTCTTCCTCTCCAAATTCTTTATAGTCATTTGCCACTTGTACCAGACTACAGTTCTTTTAGAGACCAGAATGGCATCTCATTTATTTTTATTTTTTTAATTGAATTTTTTTGTATCTCATACACAACATCTTAATCATCTTTATACCCCCTTCCTCAATGGCACTCTCCCATGGTGCCCCCACTGTCATTTATGCTAAGGCCTATTAAATTAGTATCCCCTGATGTCCTTCCGTGAGTGCTTATCCACTGGGGTCTAGTCATCCTATCTAAAGTCACTCCCTTAAGGTAAGATAAGCTCTTCCACACCCAGCTGTAATCAACTGCCCAATAATTCTTCAGCTACGATTGGGGCCTACTATCCATTTCCACAGCTCTATGCTGGTTTTTTGTCTGTTTGTGTTTGCATGGATCTTGTGCATGCTGACACCATTGCTGTAAGGTCATATGCACAAGGTCCCAGGAACCTGTAAGACTCTGTATCCATGTGGTCATGTACCTCCTCCTGTGGCTCTTACGATCTTTCTTCCCTCTCTTCTGAAATGGTCCCTGAGTCCTGGATGTATAATGTTTAATATGGGAGTCCTGTCCAAGGACCCACACTCTGTGGACTCTTATTCTCTATACTTTGGCCATTTGTGGTCCTTTGTGTTCATTGGTCTCTGTTGCAGGAGGGAAGAATGGCATCTTATTTGTCTTTGAATGCCAATCCATTAGAGTTCATATATTGGTAGCTTTTTTATGTCTGTTGGACTATTATGGAAGGGAAGAAAGATGCTGACTGGTCAGGAGAGCTCAGAAGGAGAAAACAGGTTGTTGATTGATACTGAAGAAAGTCCTGGCATGTCAGCAGAAAGGATAGTTGTTTGGATGTCCCAGTGAACCTGTGTTCACTGCTCACCTAGTATCATTCCATTCTCCTCTATAATAGCAATGAGTTTCCTGCGTATAGCATGGCTGAAGTGGGGTCACCTTGGACAGTTAATGAAATCTCATCTTCTTTTCTGTGATTTATTTATTTTTATTTTATGTGTATGATATGAATGTTGTGCTTGCAAGTATGTAAGTAATGTCATGCAGTACCCAAGGAATACAGAAGAAGGCATTGGATTCCCTAGAACTGGAGCTACAGATGGTTGTTAGCCACCATGTGAGTGTTCAAATTCGAACTCAGGTCTTCTGTAAGAGCAGCCAGTGCTCTTAACAACTGAGTCATCTTCCTAGTTCCAAATATCATCTTCTTTGCCCAAGTGTTGGTCTAGGGCCAGGGAACCACACAGGCTTAAATCAATCAATGTGTGGCCATATCTTGACTACTCTGATTCTCTCAGGTTAGTCTAAATCAGAAAGGAGTTTCTCAGTGTGCCCCAAGTTTAAGAGGAGAAGATTTATTTCTCACTGCCCTCTGTATGATGTAGGACAGACTCATTGTCATCACTTTATTCCATGAGAGAAGCCAGTTTCAGATGAAGCCAACACATGGATAAGGACAGACCCAGAGAAATGGAACAGAAATCTGTATCAAGCTCATTGAAGACCCCATCTACAATGTGCTTTTCTGTTATAGATCAATACATTCCATCATGTCTAAGTCTACTAGGCTTGGATTATGTCAATATTCACCACACAGTGCACGCTAAGTGGTACAGCCACAGTTCTTCTGTCACAGATGTAGCTGGGGGCACTGTCCTGGGGGTGAAGAATGTAGGTCTAGCTGCACCATTCCATCATCAGCTCTGTGACACTGGGTGAGTGATTTGACTTTCCTGAGACTCAGTGTTTCACACATGAGGGTAGAGAATGGTTAATAATAGGCTTGTGAGGATTAAATGAGATCAGGCATGTGCACCGCTGAGCATATAATGAGAGCTCAGAAGAGACTAGCACAACATTGCTAGGATAAACTGCACAACCTTGAAGGATCCTGCTTGAATGTTCAAGTATGAAACATGCCCTGAGTTATAATTGAAATTTCTTGTTAGATTTCTCTGACTTAGCCTCAATTTTCAACTCTTTGCTTCTCCTTAGAAGGTCACGGCAACTCAAGTGACTTCTTACTCCTAACACTTTCCATTTTATTGTGTTGTGTTTATTGTGAGAACAGAATCTATCAGATGGGTGATCTCTGTCTTCATCTCTAAAGATATTTATTATAAGGAATTAGTTCATATAACTATCACAGTTGAGAACTCTCTGCAATTGGCAAGCTGGAGACCCAGAAAAGTTCGTGGGATAATTTCTAGTCTAAATCTAAAGGCTTGAGACTAGGACAGCGGATGGAGTAAGTTCCAGCGTCAGGGGAGAGGGTGACGTCCCAGTTCAGGCAGTCAGGCAGGTGAAACTCCCTTTTACTCAGTCTTTTTGCTCCTCAGGTCTTCAGCTGATTGGATGGCGCCTACCCACTTTGGGAGGGCAATTTGCTTTGCTCAGCTATTCATTCAAATACAAAGATCCCCCAATAACACCCTCTTAGACACACCCAGAATCAAATGTTTGGGCATCCCGTGCCATAGTCAAGTTGACATGTAATTGGAGAACGCTATGACCGTGCCAAGGGAAAGCATCAATGGATGATCCAGCACCAACTTCAAAACCAAATAATCACATCAAGGGCCAGCACAGCATACATCAATGGTGCAGTAGTGCCACTTTTATCTTGGGGGCAATCAACATCTACCTAATTTTACTTAAAAGCCCATTCAAAGGGAGGAAACTCAAGTGTGGTACTGTAACATAACCTAATATACATGGCCAGAGTGGTCATAGATCTTAGAGAAAACCCCAAAACTCTCACATCGCTAGACTAATGTGATTTCTTACTATGCACAAAATATGTATCCTTATATCTACAGACAAATATCCCAGTCACCACTCATCAAAGAGGTTCATTTTGCAGCATTCAGAGACTAATAATAAGTACCACAACTGATCACACATGGCCATTGTCTATGAATTGCCCAGGCCTAAGAGACCCATCTGCAATGCAACCTCTACACCTGAGGCTCATACATAGAACAGGGATAAAGAAGAGGACACCAGTGACTCTCTCAGTTCTCATTAGTGAAGCTCCCTCATGCAGCAGAGGACTAGGAACACAAAAGGTCACAAATGGCCAAAGTGTAGGGATCAAGATTCTGCTAAATAATGGTCCTGGGACAGGACCCCTTTATTAGACTTCATCCACCCAAGGCTCAGAGACCATCGTGGAAGAGGGGGCAGAAAGATTGTAAGAGCCAGGGAGGATGTGCATGACCATATAGAAACAGAGTCCTACAAGCTCTTGGGACCCTGCTTATATGATTCTATGGTATAGGTGTTTATTGATTACCTACCTCCTATGTGCTAGGTATTGTTCCATACACTGGGGATATGGAAATGAAGAAGAAGGAAGGAAGAAAGAAAGAAAGAAAGGATGGAAGGAAGGAAATAGAGAAAGGAAGGACAGAAGGAAGGAAAGCAAGTGTAGACAGGGAGAGAGAAAGGAAGATGAAGGAGGTTTTACTTTCATGAAGGTGTTTTTGTAAACATTTCTTTATAATTTAGCAAGTTCTTTCTCTTCATTGTCTCATTTAATCCTCACAATAATCCTGTGAATTTGTTTTGACATGTATCATATCATCACAGTATAAAAAGGCAGTGGAGACATGGAGCGATCAAGTCATTGTGTTGGCCAAGGTCACAGAGCTCATAATCAGTACTCACAAGACTAGAATTGAAATCCCTTGAACCCAGCAAAATATTCTTTTGCTGTACTATATTTTTACAGACTTGATTTTCTTCAGACACCTACAAAGTTGGTAAGACTCCACTTACAGATTTATCTATCCCTACTCTGTTATGTGTTGTGGGGGACAAAGGGCAACACAAATTGTCAAATCACATGTAATTACTATTATAACTCATTTGCCAACTCACAGTCTAACAGCCTTTCATGCCCTGAACCACTGAGGAAGTGCTTTTGAGAAATATGTCTGGCTTGGCACTGGTTGACCAATTAATTCTGAATCTGAGAGGAACTCTTGCTTTGTTTAATGGCTCCTGAAATGTTGACATGCAAGAGAGCACCAAACAGCACTCTTTCTTGTTTGTCCCCCACCTTCTAAAACCACAAGAAATTATTTAAAGAAATTTTAATGAAATGCATCTGTCACTTATTAAGATGGATGGCTGGAGTGCAGCTTTCCATTACTGGAAATGGCAGAATCAAATTAGGAAATAACAGTCCTCAGCATCTTCTCCAACTGGTTTTTGCATAATGTGTTGGGAAAAATGCCACCTCAACAGAAAACTGCCATTGTGAGGGCCAAGAATCTTTCCCCAGAGGGGTTATGTTTACCAGTGAGGTTCCCCTACTCCTTTGGAAGGTGAAATGGCTGTGCTTGGGGGTTTGGAGGCTGGAGGCTCATTTTCACAGTCCAAGGGGTTCAAACACCTGTTCTTGTGATATAGATATCTTTAAGTCAGAAGCCCTGGGTTTTGATTTGGTTTTGTAAGATTCACATTTCGCACTTCTTTGTGGGCCAAGCAGGACCCATTCTATAAGGAACAAGTATCTTCTATGAGGCCAGCCTCCTTTCATACAGGGGTTGCTAGCAAGGATGGATTATACCTGCCTCATCTTGCCACTATGCTAATGGGAACACAGTAAATAAAGTTCAAGGAGTGTTTCACACTATCAAGGTAATAAAAGAGCAGCAGCAGCAAAGCCAGGAGTGGATGGGGGATTTATTAGAAAGATTAAGATATTTTTCACAAACCATGAAACCCAGGCCATTATTTCCAGATTATCATTGTGTTTTTATGTCTCCAGGGAGGAAGATATGCAGATATAAAGTTTTGTTTTATTCTTGGCAAAAAAAAAAAAAAAAACACTTTTGACTCATTTAATTTGTCTTCCATCTAAACAGAAGAATCTGTTTTCAACATTTTGGTTAGTGACCTAGTCACATTTTCCTAATAACATTGAGTTAATTTAGATTGTTCTCAATAAGAAATCAAATCAACTCAAAATTCTGGTGTGTAAGTTACTTTTACTCTGCTGTGACTGAACAGAGGCAACTAAAGGGAAGAGAGCTTCCCTTTGGCTCATGGTTTCAGTCCATCACCACATCTTGGTGGGTTGAGGGCATAGAGTGGGACCAGAACCAGAAGCAATAATCTCCTTTAAGGCACTTTCCCAACACCCACTTCTAAATAGAACGCAAAGATCCTGAAACCTCCCCAGACATCACCACCATCTAGGGATCAAGGACCCAAACATAGGAGCGTATAGAAGACATTTCAAATTCAAACCACAAGAATTTGTTAGTCTACAGTGTATTTTAGCAAATCTTTATTAAGCCTTTAATTGCACTGATTATCCAAGAGTAAGGTGAGCCCCACCTCAGCCATACCACATGCAGGAAACTGCTGTTAGAGAGGAGAGTGGAGTTGATACATAAGGAGCCCACACAGGTTTACTAGGACATTTGAACCACTATCCCTGCCACTAAAATACCAGGACTCTCTTGAGCAGCAGTCAACAGCTTTCTCCTTTCTGTCAGCTCTATATGGCTGACCAGTCAACAGTATGGTGCTAGGTGCTAAGAGATCAGTGAACAAGATATGCAACACCATCAGCATCCATTCATTTTCATGGTGCTATTGCTTATGAAAAATTTTCACGCACATGATTGTGTTCTCTCTTCATCCTTGCAAGACACACATAATCAGGAGACTCAAGCTTATGGATGCCATTAATGTTATTTTCCAAATATTTTCTGGTGTTCTGCTTCCTGAACCCATGGTTTTAAACAGCTGTATCTGTGTGAGGTACCTTCCATTGAAATGTATGGATAAGGGATCATTTACCTTACTTAGAAATAGAAGCTTTAAGAGGACCTTCCTAGAGTATATCATGGATGTTCATGTACCCATCACCAGCATCTGAGTAACCACAGGGCTCAAAGACCTCCACTGCCCCATGTTGGAGGTACAGTGTGAGCAGAAGCTTAAAACTTCCTCTATATTAAGCTATTGACATTTGTGCTCTTGTGACTGTCCCATAATCTGTCCCAAGTAATAGAAGTTTCCCTTGGATTGCTTTTCCTCATTGACACTTTCTGTCTTGTGGGGGAGGAGGTCAATTAATTCATTGCTGAATGGATCTAGGGGTTGGGAAGTTCTCTCTTCCATACTCAAATAAAATTTGCCTTCTTGCCATCTCCCCTAACTCTTCCCTCCTCCCTCTGGAAAATCAAGGGAGCAGACTATCCCTCCTCTGTGTGTTACGCTTCATATGCTATGACAGCTGTCATATTTCCCCCCTGAGCTCTCTTTTCCAAGAAAAATGTGACTGATACCCTCAGATGTGTTCTTGGATGACATGGTTCCCAGATGCCTCATTATTCTTGTTTTTAGACTCCAGATACACCCTGACTCACCAATGTAACTTTTAATTGGGGGCATCAATGTTTTCATACGACATCTACTATGATGAATAAATCTTTTATAATTTGTATGGTCAGGAACTAAAATGAAAAGAAATATTTTAAAAGATTTAGTCACTTTTAATGCAAAAATCAATCTCTACTTGCGCATTAAATCCCGTCAGTGGGTCCCCATTGGATTTGGGGTGAAGAGCCTAGAAGACCCTATGTGATCTGACTGAGACTTCCTTCTCATCTTTCCTAAGCATCCCTGTGTGGTTTGCCAATTTACCCTCTGATGTGTTCCTTCTCCTGCTTTGCTTGACCACAGTCAGGGTCACCCTGAAAGAATGCATTCCCAAACTCCCACATCA
The DNA here is from genome assembly GCF_000622305.1 of Nannospalax galili. Classification (NCBI taxonomy): domain Eukaryota; kingdom Metazoa; phylum Chordata; class Mammalia; order Rodentia; family Spalacidae; genus Nannospalax; species Nannospalax galili. Next base: position 1,207,445 of record NW_008349093.1, on the reverse strand, counting down.
ACTGGGCTCCAGTCGGCTCACCCAAAGCACTCATAAGAGATGCAAGGTAGGAGGGTTTTACTACATCCCTCCTCCACCTCACATAGTGTCTTCATTTCCTGTTCCCTCTGTGACTCGGGCTCCCACCAGCAGTCACATGGTCTGGCCCCTGCCAGATGAGCTCAGTGTGGGCTTTGGTGATTCTGCTCCTCCTCCGGCTTCCGGCTCATCCTGATGGCTGAGTTGCTTCTCTGTTCTGTCTCAACTTTTTCATCGTAGTTGTTAAAAATCAGATCAATTAAGTCTTGATTTGAAATGCCTTGAGAGGTTTCTGTTTTCCTGATTCTAACAGTCATCTAGCATTCTACTCTCTAATTGCAGTAAACATCCTTCAGTTCTTGGAATGAGCCAGGTTCTCTCTTGCATGCCTAATGCCGCTTTCTTCTAAACCCTACAGTCTTTTATTCAGTCTTCTCTTCTCAGTGCCGGTATTTCTCTTCTTGTTCACCATTTTCAGTGTATTTTTTAACTGATGTTTTCCTCTATAATTGCCTAGTACACAGCTGGTAGGTGCTCAATGAAAGGCTTAAGTAACATTAATTTGCTGTACATGGAACACATGGTTAAGGTCCCAGCACTATACACTTTACAAGGCAAGACAAGCACCTGGGTTACATCAGTAATGTCAGAAACTCTTGGATGATAAGGAGAGTTTTGGTGAGGTTTTTCCAGATCGCTCACTATGTGCAATGACCTTTATGTTTGTTATTTATATTTTGAATGTCTGTGAGCCCCTTGGAATCAACTGATCAGATAAAGAAATACGAGATCTGCATCCACAATGGGTTAAAAGCCTTGGTTAAAGAATTGTTGCCGTTGGCTGTACCAGACACCCATACCATTAGTAATGGTCCAATGTTCTGTAAAAATGTTGATGAGAATGGTTGTCAATCAGATCATCCTCTGGTGCCAAGGGGACTCTGGAGATTTGGCCAGTTTTGGTAGCCTTGAGCCCCACTCTGGAAGTCAAGGATGTCCCATGAGGAAATGGAAAGCAGCAGCTCTCCAGTCAGTTGCTCTGTCTTATCTGATGGTGCCACTGCCATCCATGAAATATACTGAGTTTTTTCCCCCTGATCACTCAGTTGATTCAAGGATAGGTTGTTCTGGAAGAGGGGTGACTTCCTGGCACCATTGTCCACAAAGGACAGAGGAAATCACTCTCTCTTGTTTACAGGATGTGCCAGAGGGCCTAAGCTGAGATTTATCCTATAAATACCCTTTCTACTTTCAATAGGAGGCCTTTGTGACCATGGGGACCCTGTGCTGCTGCAGCTAGCCTGGTAAATCTGGACAAAGGCTGGGCTCAGGACATGCCAAACCTATCCATCTCAAAAGATCTGAACATTTTGTCAGAAATTGAGAGTCTAATTGTGTACACTTGGGACCTCTGGAACTTCATGCACTGGGAGCCATGTACAAACTAGTGTCATCAAAGGTGGTACAAAGACTTCAGGAGGCATGAAAGGAGGCTGCTAATACCCCTACAGCGAAAGGGTCTCTGATAAGCATTAATAAGGTGACCTGTTCCACTGATGGTATTTTATTACAGGAACCCATGAAAAGTAGGCTGATTTGTAAGAATCAGCACAAATGGGCTTGAGTGAAATCTGTAGGAGAATATATTGCCTCCCAATTTAGAATAGGACCAATAAACAATGGGTCTGCCTCAAAGTAGAGGTGCTGGTAATGTATTGATTCTTTCCTGGTTTGGGTATGGCTCATCCTTTGACAGATCAAATAATGCCCAGAAATTTTGCTGAAGTAGTAGTCTTGAATCTTGTGAGACACAGTGGCTCAGCCCCAGTTGGAAACTTTTGTGACGATCAGTTATTCTGTGTGAGCACATCTTTAAAATGTCCTTGGAGGGAGATGTCATCAGTGTAATGACATACCCATGACACAGAAGAAGTTGACCATGGTTAAGTCTTGCCAGCAAATACTGAGTGTGCTGGCAGGGCCCTTGAAATACCCCTTGGGGAGGTTGGTGAAGATGTATCATACACTTTCAAAGGTGCAGGCGATCCGTGACTGAGAGACCATCGAAATAGGCACCCAAATGTTTACCATCAAAATATTTTTCAGTTGCTATTACACAGGGTCAGTAATGTCTATGATGTTAGACATGGGGCCATTATTGAGGGTACAGAGGCAATACGGCTGTGGTAAATCACTCCTGGGCACCATTTATTTCTGTTAGGTTTGTACACTGGCCAAATTGGAGTACTAAAAAGGGATATGGTTGGACTAAGCACCCTTTCCTTTAATAAATTTTAATCTAATAACATCTGATTCTTGTTGGCTTAGTTTAAAAAATGTATTGGACTGTAGTTATTTTAACCAGGTAGAAAGGTATATATGCATGTGTGTATGTGTGTATATGGAAAAGATCTATAGGATCCCATTTTATGAAGTCAGCTGTGGTGGCAAAGGCTAACTTGAATCTAATTTATTATTCATTGGGTCAGGCCATCTATCCCACTATGGGACATTTTTGGACAATAAGTGTTATGATCATGAGAGTTTAGGTAAAATAATAGTTCTGATAGCTAAGACGAGGCATTTCCAGTTGCTCTGTATTTAAATTACTTATTTGTAGTTTATGTATATGAGTGTTTTGGCTACATGTTTGTAAGTGTACCACATGTGTGTAGTACATGTGGAGGCCAGAAGAGGGTATTAAAATCCCTCAGACTGGAGTTACAGACAGTTTTGAGCTGCCATGTGGGTGTTGGGAACTGAACCCAGTCCTCTGTAAAAGCAGTCATTGCCCTTAACTCTTGAGTCATCTCTCCAACCCCTGCTCTGTATTTTATTTCCATTTCCCCAAAAATTTATGGGATCCTAGGTATAATTATAATTTGAGCCCAGTAAGGCCATGAGGATTTGTAAGTTATAAAGAGACTAATGAACCAATAGAGAGGTAAAGTGGTCATTGTTGCTAGTTGCTGGTCTTGGAAGATGTTGAGTCCTTCACAGGTTTGCTGTGGTTGTCATTGCCTAAGATCAGGATGTTGGATGATGGAGCCTTGATGTGGCAGAGCTTGGGAGTCATGGAGTTTGGAGCCACTTTGCTATATACCTCATGTCATCTGGTACTGGGGTCCCTAACTTCCATGTAGTTTGATGAAATAAAACTTTGTAGCTCTTCAAGGGTTGTTCCCAAGATTAAATGATTTGAGAAACTCATATTTTGGAATCTCCAATATCAAGCCTTTTAGCCAGGCATGGTGGTCTATGCCTATAATCTTAGCATTTAAAAGACAGATATAGGAATATCAGGAGTTCAAGGCCAGCTTAAACTATATAGAAAGTTCAAGACTATCTTGAACTATATGAGTGCTTTCTCAAAAATCACCACTGGCAAAAAATTCAGTATCAGGGATCTTAGTTTTGGGAGGCTGACTGCTGGGAAGTCTCATGAGAACCACTGTCTCCTTTATGATTTTTATTTCCTGGATTATTTCACCAATAGGTGAATGTTCACTTGAGTTTTCTCTTGCTCTTCATGGGTAATTTATAACTCTAGCTCATCCATTGATTCCTTAATAGCCACAGCCTGGATAATAAAGCAGTACTAAGCTTTCCTGATAATTTTGGAATACACTTCTTAAAAATAATTGCCATGTATCACCATCAAAGGTCTTGCTTGGGGGCTAGTAAGGATTTCTGACTCATTGGAATGTTAAACACAAAAGTTATAAACCCATTGCTCCACACCAACTTTCTGGAGTAGTTTCTGTCCTTCTGCAAGGTTTTGCAATCAGTGAAGGCAGGAGAGTTTTTTGGCAGGAGTGCAGTGGGGTGCGCTGTTTCCCATGGCATGAATGCTGAGCGAATGAGAGGAAAGAGAAAGTGAGCTCTAGAATCCTGCAGAAGCCATGTTTAATGGGCCCATTTTTAATAAATTAATAGATTTCTTGGTAAATTATTAATTTGAGGATCACAAGGTATGCTACCAATTGATTTCTCTCAACAGATGCTAAAGTTAATTCTGAGCCAGTGTTTTAGAGGTGTAAAGCCAATTGGCTTCCTCTTCATTTTCCTGCTGAATAAATTCTTTCAGTAAATTTTCAATCAGCTCAAATCACATACTTCTGCCTCCATTTCTGTCTCCTTTACTGGAATGAAAGTTTTTTGAGTGGTTATGAGAAACACTTCAGAGAAGTTTTTATCCTTGTCTCACTTTTAAGCTTCTCCATCCAGGGAATTCCAGTCAATTTCAGCAGGGTCAGAAATTTCACCTCTCGCTCTCTGTATTGCCACCTACAGTACCACCTGTGTTGAAGCCTTAGAGACCTCTGATTTTGGCAGAGCTTGATTGGTCATTTAGAGGCTGTTAGATTGTGGCCCTGGAGTATTTGATGATCACGTTTTCAATTTTCCAATAGATTTATAGTTTCCCTTGGCCCCTTTGGGAAAATGGGAAAAATATTCAGGTCTACTTTTCATTAGACTCTATGTCTATAGGGCATTGGAATTTCCCACACTATACTATTAGGATCTGGATTTGTTTTTGTAACAGAAGTAAAGGAACAATAGTAGAGACACTTTAAATTTCACCGATTCCTGGTAGGACAGGTGCCCTTGAGGTTTGTATTGAAGCATACCACAGGTTTTTCTTTACATGCATCAATCCCTGGTGGGCCCATACAGTACACACAGCACTAGCTTTTCCCTAAGAGTTCTATAGAACAGGGGTTAATAGCTAGTTGGTGCTGTAAACAACATTAGAGGGCAGGAGCCATTCCTTTAGCCTAGACTCAATCAGCTTCAGTTTATTCTGGAATCAATTTGTATAATTCAATTTGAGACCTATGGGTAGACCTAGGCCCAGACATATTATCAAGGGTGGAAATTCCATTTAAGGACCCATGTTCCTACAGACCAACTATTTAGGTTGGTTAATCTATGACAGAGAGTACTACAAATTAGCACAGCTCAAAGTAAGTTCAACAGCAGGGAGTGGCACAGTTTAAAGACATGTGGCCAGCAGGCAGCAGCTTCAAGTGCAATGGTACAAGGCAGCAGAGCTGTTGCCCAGCCAAAAGTCAGGGAAAAAGTGGTCACTACATAGAGCACCCTGCTCATGGTGCCTGTTGTCTTGTGGTTGCTCACAGAAGAAAGGAATGATCCCTCTCTGAACATTGGCATGGATGTCAAGAATGTTGGCACTACACATACACCAAGGGAATATGAAAATTTCATTATGCATGTATTGACACTCTCTGGAAAGAGCAAGCCAGACACCAAATCCTGTCTGAAATTCTTTGGGTAAAATAGAGGAATGTTCTAGTTTGCTTTCAATTGCTCTGTTAAAAACACTGACCAAAACCAACTTGGGGAGGAAAGGATTTATTTGGCTTACAGCTCACAGTTCAACCTCAAGGGAAGCCAAGATGTTCCTTGCCTATGCTCAGTTTGCCCAGGGGTGGCACTGCCCACAGTGGGCTGGGCCCTTCCGAAACAGCACTCGACAATTGAGACAATTCGCCAAAGACATGGCCACAGGTTAATCCAATGAAGGAGACTCCTCAATTGCGGGTCCCTCCACCCAGGTGTGTCCAGTTGACAACCGAAGCTAACCAGCGCAGGGAGAGTGGCTTTGGGTTTTACTGTAGGTAGTGGCGGAAGAGTGGGTATCCCTGTGCATGGGTAAGGTTTGTGTGGTTTAACTTCTGTTTTGCACCAGGCAGAGAGAGTATTTGGACTTGGTTATTACCTACCCAAATGTAGGGCAAGAGAAGAAAGACAGGTGTGGCTTGTCAAACATCAAAGGGAATCTGCCTCTTCAGTACACTGATTAATCATGTTTTACGAAATTCTAATTTTGGCTTGAAAGCTCAAATCATATCATTAGCTACAAGTATTGTCAGATGTTTTCCTACAAGTGACAGTCTTTGCTTGGTTTTGACAAAGTGTCTGCCAGATACATGAATCTGCATAGCCATAGTTTGTTAGTCATTCTTTCAAGTTAAGATGACATTCTCTGGTCAGTGTAGCTGTATAGCTTGCAGCTCCATCATACGAGCTTTTCCTTGAGACAACTCTAGTATTTGGTATGCAGTGGGAGCACCTTATGTTTTACTCCCATTTCATCATAATACATGGAGTAGTGAAGAGACATTTTCTCAGTATTCAAAAGCCTTAGTCCTGTCTACTGCTTCATCAAGGACATTCTTCTTTACTGTGAAGAACCATAGTGGGATAAAGAGTACAAGGTCTACCTGTGTCATTTGGTAGTATGGCCTTGATTCATGCTAAAGTGCCAGCAATTTGACCCAAATTTTGATAAAAATGGCAACTTAGTGAAAAATAGTTTTTAGTAGTATTATGAAAGTAGTTTTGAAATCACAGTATTCTTTTTTAATATTTTATTTATTATTATTTTATATATATGAGTGTTGCTGTGTTTCGTGGTAGTCGGACCTCCGTCTCGGGGGGGCAGGGGATGAGTAGGCACAAAATCAACAACTCAGACTTCGGGAGATGCTAGTCAGTAGTAGGTTGCCAGCAAGCTCGTTTATTGCTACAAAGGGCTTCCCTTTATACCCCTCAAACCTCCCCTATTGGCCCTAAGGCTGAGCTGTGTATTGTCCATTGGTGTAATGCCGTGTCATCTGTCTCTAGCCAGGGTGGCAGATATCAGGTTAGCTGTTTGAGGAAGTTGGCTGTGGAAGAATGGTGCGCTTTTGCAAAGGTCTCCAGGTCTGGTGCCTGACAGATACCCACGGACCCCTCCTTCATATGAGTGTATTGCCTGCACAGTATTCTTAAAAATGTGTCAGAGACTCCCCTGCCAGATGCTTGCATTATATACTTTGAAATCAAGTGGTGGGGACATGCAGTTTCTCTCATGTCATAGTAAAAAAGCACTATGATGCAACAGGGGGCTACTATTAAAGAATTAGGGCCAATATTGCAAACTACCAAACTGTATGTCTTACCAATCTTGGTGTCTCTAAATAAACCTACTCCCTTAATTTACATTATGTTCCATGTAGTAGTACCTAGACGCAGTAACAAATAACCATAAATTACATGTTGCTAGGCTTTCTAATAGAGGTATATACCAGGTGCTGAGAGACCACAGCAACTAAGTCTCTGGTGTGTGTCCAGGAAAGTTTTAGTTGAGGAAATGTTCATAGGCAAAGTCTCAGAGAACAAGAG